>NW_022196906.1:22419631-22468369 GCF_008632895.1 Mastomys coucha
CCTCCTCCCTCCCTCCCTCCCTCCCTTCCTCCCTTCCCTCCTTCCTTCCTTCTTTTTTCCTTCCTTTCTTTCTCTCTGACTCTCCCTCTCACCCATCTCTCTCTTTACCTGTCTGCCTGCCAGTCTGTCTTTGCATACATCCATCTGTCTGTCTCTCTGTTCATATAATTAACTCAGTCACTCTGGAGGAAACTGACTAATATACTGGCCTTCTAGAGACTGTAGAGGACAGACATCAGCTCTCTCTTGCAGCAAATATTTGCAGAGCTCTTACTCTGTGCCAGGATTCTGCCTGTCGGAAGGGAATCAAGATGAGCAAATACTTTGTTCTCAGGGCCCCTATGGTTCTTATGGGAGATAGTTACTTGGGAAATACACATGGAGACTTGGAATGAACGGGTGAGGGGATCCAAGACTGATGTTGCAGCAGTTACATTGCACAGCTGTCACTTGACTCTAGTTTTGGGAAACTGGTAGATTCCTCTCCACACGCAATTTTACATGTCTTGTTTTACTAGTAATGTGCTTGTTTTATGTTGATTTTAAATTATCATTGTTGTTTTAACTTGTCCATCGATTATTTTGTTTTGTGTTTTGTTTGTTTTATTACTTTGGCATTAAAAATAGAGAAGAAAAATTGATTGTCTGGCAGCTGCCATCATGCTGACTCCCAGCTTGGGATCCTCTATGTTTGTCAAGACACTCAGACCAACACCCACAAGTGCTATGTATGTCATGATACTTGGACCAACACCTGCAAGCGTTATGAATGTCAAGACACTCAGACCAACACCCACAAGTGCTTTGTATGTCAAGACACTCAGACCAACACCTACAAGCACTATATATGTCATGACACTCAGACCAACACCTGCAAGGAGCTTTTGTTTTTTAATGTTTGTTTGGAGATGAGGCATTGCTACATTGACTAGGCCAGTCTCAAACTCTTAGGCTCAGATGATACTCTCTTCTCTGCATTCCAAGTTGCTGAGTGGCTGGGATTACAGACACACACCCCCAAGCCTAGCTACAAAGGATCTTTACTAACACTGCCTATAGATGAATAAGCACAAACTCATAGGTATGTGACTTACCTCAGATCTCAAATCTTAAGTGGTAAGGCTGGGGTCAAGGTCAGGCTTTTAGTATCTGACTAACGTGCCTTTTCCCTGATGTAGATAGATGTATAGTCTATGAAGAAGACTGGTGAAACCTAGGAGGGAAAATAGACAAAGCTAGGATTAAACTCATCAGAAATTTTAGATTAGTGGTGATAAGGAAAAGGACTCAAATATGCATTTATTTAACTTGGGTAGGCAACTGTTGAAAAGAAGGACTGCTTTTGGGTCCTGAGGACACAGAACCTACCCTCACCCACAGTATCACTTCACATGCAATTGCATTTTTTTGCAACGTTTTTAGCCCCAAAATAAAGCTCAGTCAATTTTTTTGATTAGATATTTTATTTATTTACATTTCAAATGTTTTCCCCTTTCCTGGTTTCCCTCCTGAAAACCCCCCATTCCCCTCCCCCTCCCCCTGCTCACCAACCCACCCTCTCCTGCTTCCTGGCCCTGGCATTCCCCTACACTGGGGCATAAGGCCTTCACAGGACCAAGGGCCTCTGCTCCCATTGATGACCGACTAGGCCATCCTCTGCTACATATGCAGCTGGAGCCATAAGTCCCACCATGTGTACTCTTTGGTTGGTTGTTTAGTCCCTGGGAGCTCTGAGGGTACTAGTTGGTTCATATTGTTGTTTCTTCTATGGGGCTGCAAACCCTTTCAGCTCCTTGAGCCTTTGTCCAGCTCCTTTATTGGGGATCCTGTGCTCAGTCCAATGGATGGTTGTGAGCACCAACTTTTGTATTTGTTGGGCACTGGTAGAGCTTCTAAAGAGACAGCTGTATCAGGCTCCTGTCAGCCAGCACTTATTGGCATCCAGCATAGTGTCTGGGTCTGGTGATTATATATGGGATGGATCCCCAGGTAGGACAGTCTCTGGATTGTCATTCCTCCAGTCTCTGCTCCACACTTTGTCTCTGTATCTCCTTCCATAGGTATTTTGTTCCCCCTTCTAAGAAGGATCGAGTATTCACACTTTGGTCTTCCTTCTTCTTGAGTTTCATGTGGTTTGTGGATTGTATCTTGGGTATTCTGAACTTCTGGGCTAATATCCCAGAATGTTTTTAGCCCCAAAATGAAGCTCAATCAATTTTTTAAAATATGTGTGTTTATGAGTGCATGTATATAGGGTGAAATTATAGGTTTGTACACATATTTTTGAAAGACAAAGTGTCTTTAAAAAAATTAGTGTGTCCTCAAGTACTTCTCTAATTCAGGTTTGAGACAGAGTCTTTCCCTGATCCAGAGCTTAATGATTAGAAAGATGTTACCTGCTAAGCCCCCACAGTCCTCCTGCCTCTGCATCCCCTGCTCTGGGATCAGAGACATCTACTTCTGCACCTGGATTTTCACATGGGTGCTGCAATCCAGTCTTTTTGCATGTGCTGTGAGCACTTTGTTTATTAGCAACACATTCCTAACTGTGTCCATCCCCATGTCCTGTGTCCCTCAGCAGCCTATATCATGGTGTTTCCTCAGTTACCCTGTTCTCTGGGCCCACCTTATGAAGATGAGTTTCTGTGATACAAATATACTTCAAATTATGGGCTTCCTATTTCATGCTTCTTCCAAATGCACACAGAGCAGCTGGGCACAACACTCCTCCAATAAACACAAGCTGTAAGTTTTCCTCATTTCTGAATAACACACAGTTTGAAATTGCTTTAATGGCTGGATACAAATTTTATTATGGATCAGTTTGCCTATCTGTGTGGGGCCTTAAATTTCCCAACAGCAATCCACAACTAGGCAAGCGCTTTGAGGTAAAGTAGCTTAGTAATGATCTTGTAATTTTTTTTTCATTTGGAAGTGGTAATTTCTATGTCTAAAATAGGCTATTCCTTAAAATGAGATATATAGAGAGATAGACAGAGAGATAGGCAAAGAGATAGAGACAGACAGACACACACACACACACACACACAAAATACACCACACCACACCACACACTTCTTGCAAATGTTTTGACCTTGATTTTTTACAGCTTATTTGTCCACAGAGGCACTTCAGAGAAGAAACCAGTTATATCAAAGGATAGTGCCTTTTCTTTTGTTAAGTAAGGACTAGCATCATGAAGTGTTTAGTGAGTCCATGGATGGATGGTCAGTCTATAAAGTATATCATTTGACATTGTTCTTGATTGCATTAAGTAGTCCTAAATATATGTGGAAGTCCTAACCATCAATGTGGCAGTATTTGGAGGTGGGGCTTTCAGAAGGTGATTATAGTTAGTTATGTGTAGATATAAAAGTGATACTGACTCTATGGTACTGGTGGCTTTGTAACAAAGAGAGCATTGTGTGCCATGGATATACACACATCCAGGAGGTATCTGTCAGACTCCAGGAGGAGAGCCATCCTCAGAGATCCCAGACTTCTAGGGTGCAGAACTATAAGAGGGAAGTGTCTCTTGTTGAAGACACATGTGTGTGGATTTGCTTTGACAGCCTGATATGGCTAGGGTAGACCCTCATAAACACTGTACAAATGTACTGGTACTATGCCTGCATTTATAGAGATGCAAGCTGGAGGCTAGTTTAGCTAAGCAACAGAAGTAATGTTGCACAGATGGTGGGCTGTTGAGGTGGGAGTCAGTCTAGCCTCTGACTGCAGTGCCCTACCTCCTTTTATCCACCAGGCACCATAAAATAGAGGCTTTCCCTTTCTCTAAACCACAGGCAGGAAGTTACAATGGAGTTTGAGGTCCTAAACCCGAGTCCTTTCACTTACAATATAAATGAGTAACATTCCATTTTCTTAACAAATAGTGATAGCATCATGCTAGATCATCTGTAGAGATGTGATCAAGATGAGATATGATCAAGCAGGTAAGAAGCACTGAGATGCCAACAGGTAAGTATCTCTCTCAGGTCATACAGGATATAATAAAATAGTCTGCTTTTAAAGTACAGGCTAAGGTATGGGAGCCTCTGGGTCCAGTAAAGATTCTGTGACTATTTTGTCCCTAAGACACATCCATAAAGGAGAATTTTAATGCTCTTTAAAAATAGCAAATGAGAAAGCAAGCTGAGGATGAGGAAAAATGATGTTACCCCCAGTTCTCTGCTGCTCTGTCAGGCTTTTCCTTTTTTTGTTCCATCCTGGCATCTACAGTAGGATATAGTCTCCTCAAACCCTCCAGGATATTCCTTCTTCATCCTTATTACAGAACGCTGCATTTCCTAACTGTCAAAATCACTCTCAGTTCTTTTCCTTTACTCCACCCCCAAATCGAAATTTGGGGGTAGTCTCATCTATTGCATTTGCCCCTTCTCTTTCCTTTTGCCTTACATGCAACTGTTCCCACTACCATTGCTGTTCTCATTCTCCTATTCTCTGGGTACTCCTGCAATCCATTCTCTAGCCTACAGCATAGTCAAAACGTCTGAAACATCATCACCTCTTAGTTCCTGGTTCTTGCCTGATGAAAGTCTCTGAAGTTATTGCACTGAATTTAAAATTAAATCCTTATACAGTTTCCCTGGTGCCCATGATCCTGTGCTCTCATGCCTTCTGCTTTTACCTAAAGCTCCTCTGCCAGTCACCTTCACAACAGCCATTTTCATGGCCCTACTTGGCTGGGTCCAATAGTCAATCAGGTCTCCTTTTGGATGTCACCTCTGTAAAGATGCTTTCCCTAACTACCTAACTTATCATCCTTTTCACCCTGTCAACTCCCATAACACTTTTTTTTATAGCACATTGCCCAACCTAAATATGTCTATTTACTTATTTTTCATGATCTCTTTTCCCACCTCAACACTTATTCACACCCTTGCAGAAAGGCATTTAAAAATATTTGTGTTATTAATGGGCTACTGCGTCTCCAGTCCTTTAAAGACTATCTCCCATAAAATAGACATGTAATCATATTTACAGATTAGTAAGTGGCTTAATGTGTTAGCAAATTGGAAATAGTGCTGGAGGGTTTTCAAAGGGAAAAATACCGAGACAGGTACTCATGCAGCTTAGGCTGGCCTCAAACTCACTATATAGTGGAGAATGAACTTGGGTTTCTAATTTTCATTGTTCCACTTTCCTTGTGCTTGGATCACAGGCATGTGTCACTATACCCAGACCATGTGATGCTGGGATCAAACCCAGGGATTCCTGTGTGCTAGACAAACACTCTGCTCAAGGAACTATATCCCTATATTCTTTTCTCAGAGTTAAGAGCTTTTGTCTTTTTAAAAATCATTTTTTTATTTGCCTTGGTTATCTACTGCTATGAGATTCATGAAGAGGCAGTTTGCACAGCCTGGAATACCACTTACAAATACACACACACACATACACACACACACACACACAAGCACACACCTTATGTGTACATGCAGAATGCAGCAGATGTAGCCGTACACAGATGCCTTGAAGTATCACGAGCCAGGCACTGTTTAGGTTCTGGGAAGAAGTTGCCTGACAGTCTTCAGCCATGTTTTTTGCTGACTGGTTGTCCTTCTGTGACATCAGGCAAAGACCCACTTGCACTGGGTTTTCTTCTCAAGAGGCAGGTGAGATTCTCTCACCAACCACAGTTTATACCTAAGTAGGAAAACAATGGGAACACCTTCTCACCATCTGACTTCATCAGGTTTAAACAAACATCATTAGGCTGTGTCATGCATTTTCTTGTTAGGATGCTTTTTACTTTTACCCAGCTTCTCTGGGCCATTCAATTGGTAGGCTGCAGATACCACCTGCTGGTTCAAGTTGCCACCTGTCACTAGAGTTCTTTCCTGGAAGCTACCAGAACTCTTTACAGCCTTTCTTCCCCTCTGCTTCTCCTTTCCTCCATTTCTCAAAACCTCCTTTTCTCCAGTCATTCACAACTATTTCTCTCCAGGTAGCTAGGTATCTTGGCTTGTGTGGACTACAGCCCCTGAAATCTGGATCTTATAATAAGTAGCAAAGGTTGTATAGATGAGTTGAACCTCTCCAATGTACAGGGGCTTTTATGTCATTTCCCTAAAACCTTTCTGTTATTACATGAAAATAAATGTTATGCTATAGAACCATAAAGTATGTTGATGATGGGTCCAAGCCTGCCAAGCATTAACTGCATCTATAGGTTTAATCAAAATGGATTTCCTCCACACATGTATTTGATTAGAACATTCTCCTAGAGATACTGGCTCTCCTAAACCTGCCTCATTCCTGGATGGAAGAACCACTTTCTCTAATCCTTACAGACCAAGAGACTATTTCTTACCCTAAGCCAGGGCCAAGCTCAGGATTACTGGAGATCACCCACAGAACCTGACAAAATATTATCCACCTCTATGTAATCCAGTTTTCCCATCCTTCCTTACCCAGCCCCTCCCATGGAAACCATAAGAAAGCCTCTTGCCACACTTTCTTCTTACTTTCTATATCTCTAGACCAACCCTGGATATGTCACTGGGTGATATGGCCCTTCTTTTGGGAACTATAAAGAATACACTCTTCTTTTAAGGGTCTGTGGGCTGGTTCCTTTCCCTGTTCTGATTAAGCACTCTTCCGGCTATACTTAGACACATTCATGCTCCTTACCCTTTGGATGAGATAGATATTATTTGGTATGAGTTGCACAGAGATGGAGGCATGAGAACTCAATATCTGAACAGAAAACCCAACTTCAAAGCCAGTATTCCATATGATAAATTGTCTCTCTATATAAATTCATATATCCAAGAGGGTTTAATTAGAAACCTATCCAATCATTGCCAGGGGCCAAAGCTTTACATAGAATATTCCTGGCACAAATTGTTTAATCGTGTTCATTGTAAACCCCAACTCTGTTTCCTTGTCCCATGTAAGCTTATGTTTTAGCCCTACATTCTTACTGGTTCATAGCAATATTTTACAAATGAATGAACTGCTACCCACTCCCCCCCCAGCACTGTAGATGGAGATTAAGACTAACATACAGATATGATCTTCACAGTTTCTTCCTTGACTCAAAAGTTTGCAAATTCAGATTTATTCTGTCACAGAGACTAAGCTAGAAGTCACTGTAACAGGAGCGTATAGAGCCAGGCCCATGGTCTTTCAGTCCCCAGAAGCCTTTACTTGGAGGAAGCTACTGGTAAGCAGTAGCCTTCTTAGCTTTCACAGGCACAAGCCTCAGTGTGTGTTACTGAGGACCTTTATCTCCACTTCAGTTCATCTCTGCTTCTGTCCTTCACGAGCCTCAGTCATCCTCTTCCTATATGGAACCTTGCACATGTTTCTTCTTTCTTGGCATCTCCAATAACTCTCCTTATCTTAAGCTACCCTTCCTGAGTTAGTGCAACAATGGCCCCACCCTCACTTCCTGATAAGAAATCAGATCAACAGGTGTCTGAGCAGATCTGAGCCGGATACTACAGAGCAGCAGGGACAGAGGACCTGGGATTGCCTTCTAACCAGGCTCTGCTTATATCCTCAAGCCCTAATCATGATACAAGTTCAATGACAAGAAGTTCTAAATGCAGGATCCCATTGTCACCTCACAGGGTAACGCATGTAAGAGCCTTTCTAGCTGTTGATTTTGGATCCCAGCATCACAGGGTCCAGAGGATTATGTATATAGAGAAATCGTTCTCTGGAAGAAGAACATATATCAAAACTGGTGGGTGTTTCCTCAGCTTTCTTGGAGGTAGAGGAGTGTAGAGGCTAGAGGAGCAGTGATTATCCCCAAATACTGGGGGTTGATCCCTAAATACTGGAAGTGGTCCCCAAATACTGGTAGTGCCCCCAGTATCACCTAATCTTTCTCTGCCATTTCTTCTCTGAGCCCTGCAGTCCAAAACCTCATGATGTCTCGTCTCCTACTCCTGTCTGAGTAATACCTGTTCTCCCAATATAATTTTCACTATAGCTGATATGACTAGTGATAAGTACTCTATCCTTCCAAGGTAAAATGTTCTAATTAAAAATTTTAAGCCTAAAACGTGTACATGAGCTAAGCATTTTTAAAAGTGGGATTGGGGCACTATTCCTTTCTTTGCTCAGTCCCTTGGAAATGAGAGCAGGTAGAATGCTTTTGTATCCTTCGGCAACTAAAGTAATAAACACGAAGAGCTTAATGCTTATTTTTGAATTACATTTCATTTTGGCAATTGCGTGGAGCCCTGCCTAATTTAACAAAAGGCTTCGAGAAAAAAAAATACAGTAGAGCAGACACACATAGCAACCATTAAATTAGGATACAGGCATGAGTGCCACGCAGAGAGGGGAGGCTTCTGCCAGGCAGAACAGGAGCAAGAATAATGGCAGGCCCAAGAAAAGCTGGCGCTCTCGGTTTTAGACTGAAGGAGATGGATCTCAGCCCAAAGCAACCTAGAGATTGGCCTCTAGGAACACTGTATCCCGGAGTTCCCTCTTGGCACTATTATGATGCTTTCTCCTGTGATCAGAAAGTCATAGATGGATTTTATGAAGATCAGTCCTACTACATTTTAGGATCTCCACGTGATTTCCCCAGCTCTTTCTTTTCACTACAATAAGATGTACAGATAGTGGGGATTATTTTGCATGTTGTCTTGTAAGAAGGCAGCTAGGGAGACAGACATAGAGTTGGGGGGGGGCATTAAGTGTTTCTAGTTAGGCCATCAGAACAGCTTTTTGCATAGGCCCAGGAAATCTGTGCCTTAGGACTAAAGCCTGCATGGACAGATGCAGAAGAGTGGGCATCTACACTGGCTCAGCTACCTGGAGTGGCAAAGGCAGTTCAGTTCTCCATAGCCGGGGGTCTGACAACTTCTGCATGGTATTGCTGAAGGAAGATGCCAGTGTCAGTTTTCAATTTGCTGTTTTCCCCAGAACTCCTTCTCCAGCCCTCCCCTTTCCCTCCCAACCCATACCAGGGGAGGCAGTGAAAGGGACTCAGCACCTCCTCAGCTCTCTCAGCTCTGGCACAAGGAGAGAGCAGAGCCCCATTGAGGCACAAGACACTTTTCCCTCGGGAATCCGGGCCTTAGTGGATGCTTCTGTCCCGGTGCTGCGGGGGTTAAGGTGGGCGCCTGCGCCCCCACCAGCTGGGATGAGCGTGCAGTCCGTACCACCCGCCAGCCGGCTTGCTCCGAGTCGACACCGGGAGAAAGTGGCGGTCAGGGATGCTGCTGCTGCCATGACAACCCCGGCGGTCGGGGCCCGCGCTCGTCTGGGCTGCTCCCGGGAGGAAGGCGGCTCGGAGGCCGGGGGCGGCTTCTGAGCGTGGCGTCCGCGCGTCCCCGCGTCCCGTGCAGCGTCCCTGGAGGAGGCGGGGGCCGCAGTCCGCTCAGCTCCCCGCGCCCAGAGCCTGCGCCACCGCGCACCGCGGACTGGCGAGGGCCGGGCTGGTAGGACTCGCCCACTGGGCTACTGGGAGGACAGCCTCGGAGAGGAGGAAACTGGTTACGCCTGCTGCCGGTCACCGTGTGGAACTTTTTATCGCCTTGGGGTCCAGACGCGAGACTCGGGGCTGTTTTCTAACTCTATCCAAACATGTGTGTGATCTAATAAAACATTTTCTCCTCTCCTTGAAATCAGGAGCTTTTTGGTTTTTTTTAATGACATCTCCTTTCTGTCAGAGGCACTTGCCTTCTTTGGGTTATAAACTTTTGATGCCAGACCTCTGCAGAACGCGCCCAACTGAATCTTAAAGTAGCTTCACCAAGAGAGGCAGAGAACGCACAATCTGTGACCTTCGTCCCTGCTCCTTCTTTCGTGCTCTCCCTCCCCCCGGGCTCCCTCCGCCCCAGGGAGCATCGAGAAAGCTCTTTTTTTGGATGCAGGAAGGGGCATCTGGTTCTGCTAGGCTGGAAAGCTGAGGCTGGAGCCGAGGAAGAATTATTAGGCTCCGGAGAGCCTGGACTCAGCCTTGCCTTCTCCTGCTCCCAGCTCCTGGTTTGCTTTCTGTGTGCTTTCGCCCCTCAACACTTCCGGCTGTTCTGAGAGGGCAAGGGACAAGGATCGTGCTGCTGCAGGAGTTCTGGGAAGTTGTGGCTATCGAGAATGGGGGTCTGTGGGTACCTGTTCCTGCCCTGGAAGTGCCTCGTGGTCGTGTCTCTCAGGCTGCTGTTCCTTGTACCCACAGGAGTGCCAGTGCGCAGCGGAGATGCCACCTTTCCCAAAGCTATGGACAACGTGACGGTCCGGCAGGGGGAGAGCGCCACCCTCAGGTAGGGAGCCTTCCTTCATCTGGGGACAGAACCCATTGCACAGGGCTTCAAGGGGAGGGGGTGAGGAAGACAGGAAAGAAATCAGAAAGGGGGGCATTTAAGAATGCAAGGGGCCTTTTGTGGGCCCAAGAAGTGGCCAGTTGCGTCGTGTGTTTGCTGATATCAGTTTTCTTGGAGATCTTTGTCATTTGGTCCTCTTTTGGTCTGCAATCTTACAGGCAATGTTGAAGTCTACACTTGGGATTCCATGTATTCATGGAGAAATGGGATGGCAAGTTTCACACCTGGACGAGACACTGCGTAGTTAACTAAATATCCTTGGATTTTTCTTCCAGGCCAGGAGGATGTAATGGCACAGGGTTGCCTTCAGCTAACCATCTGTAATGGAAGTGTGTGTTGGGGCTACTTTTACAATTGAAGGCTCTAGATTTCCTGTGTCAGGGCACGACTTTTTATGAGTCTTATGAAGACACAGCTCCTCAATCTAAACCTGTGCTGTGCACTTGGGCCCTGATGCATATTATGAGGCCTTTGTATGTTTGTGGGCTGGGATCAAGAAGAGGAAGCATGTGGCTTTTATGCACCGACATCATTCCTGTGTGAGAAGCACAATAGGGAAGCTTTTTGTTTTAGCTTAATGAGTTACAGAGAATCACTTCCATGCTCCAGGCAGAGGGGTAGAGATGCTTGGAATATGAACCTTTGGGGACCGGGCCTGCTGCAGCAGAGACTTTAATAAAAATACAGCCACCACTTTCCACCAGCTCAGCAGATATCATCTTTTATCCTTTTAATGAGGCAGTTTTGGTCCTAGGAGACAGATTCAGGGACATCCCAGCTTAACTACGTCTCACAGTGTACACAGGGTGAATGCATTTGCCCTGCCTATGACTTTGATGGTTATGGTGAAAATAAAACATTCTGACCCAGATTCTGCAGCCAGAATGCCTGGCTTCTACAGGGAGATATTGCGGGTGGGGTTTCCTTCTTCCTGTTCCCTGTGCTTTTCCTTGTGGAGTCCTTCCAACACAGACAGGCCTCTCCCCTAGGAAGAAATCAGGGCTTCTGAACCGTCACCATTCTTTACATGAACTCTAGGGTTAAATTTGGATCCCTTCTGCCCTGGGAGGTTCATAGGTAAATCATCTTTTCAGCTAGTGAAAGATCTCAAAGCCCCGTCTTCTGGACCTGCAGGGTCCTATAAAGGACAACAGAGATGCTCTTCAGCATGAGTTGGGAGTGCTTTTCGTCCTCTGAGCAACCCTTAGCTTGTAGCAGACAAGAGTGTGTCATCCTTATTTTGTTGCTTCAGGGAAGGTTCCAGGTATGCTCTTTGAGGTATGATTTTTGGGAATGCACTTTTGCAGGGCACTGGTAGTTCAAAGGTGCCCAAAGCATCTAACAGGAAGTGTGGGCACTCATAGGTAGTGGCAAAGGAGTTTGAACACTGCCACATACCTCATTTTCTTCCAGTGTTTTGTTAGAGGCAAAGACTTGTTTCATAAACGAGGGGGATATCACTGATTCATTTAGAATTTCTGCTGTCTTCCTCCTGTCCCTGAGAATTAAATCAGAAACTTGGAAACTTGAACTTCTGACTTCTAGGATGCAGTAAGATAGTTCTACCAGCAGAGGGCCAGCTTCCATCTACCTTTTTTTTTTTTTTTCTTTTATTAGCTGCTGGCCTGTTTTCATGATCTTCAATTCTAATGTTTAACAGCTGGGCTTGGTAATGGGAAAGGGAATAAAAAAGGAAAAGCTGAATAGTTGCTTTTCATGCTTTGTGGAAAACAACAACGTACATGCTCAACTATGACTGTTGCTGCTTACCTGACTTGTGGTAGCTGACTTTTAAAAGTCAGCCCAAGCCGTGCTGATTTTGCCTCTCCTCTCTCTTCTGCATGTTTCCCCTGCTGTAGACAAACCTATCCCTGTGTCCACTTATTACTCTCCAGATCTCCCCTACAGTTTTTAATTCATGTAATCTTCTCTTCCATTGCTTTAATTTTATAAGGTGCCTCCACCTGTCACTCTTTTTCTCCTTACCTATGGTCCCCTTCATTTCTTCCCACCATCACTAATCCTTACCATTCTCTATGTTAAAAAGCTTGCTACTACTCCAACATTTCTTGAAGGAACATAAACACCCCATGCAGATTTCTGCAGCTCGGCTTTCAATCTCTCTCTTTTTCCTTGTCTTCTAATCTGCTCTATGAGCTGTGTTCCTTTTCAGTAAAATGTGGTACTCAGTTGTTTCACTGAGAGGCCATGTTCTTAGTAAGTGGAAGCCCACAGCCTTGGCCTCAGAGAAAACTATCATATGTCATTTGGTAGTATTTTTGCTTTGTAAAACTCACACTTCATTTTGCCTCTCATTGTTTGCAATACTGGGGATCAAACCCAGGGCATTCTTCATGCTAGGAAAGACTTGTGCTACAGCCTTATAGATTTCTCTATAGCCTTATAGCTCTATGTAAAGTGACTTTTATGTCTCCTTGAAAGAGTTCATCAGGGGTTTATTTCTTGGGAAGTTAGTGTTCAGAATATATCAACAAATTAAACGATACTCGTGCCTATCAGAATTAGAAAACATTCTTTAAGGTTCCTGTCCCAGTTTACATGATCTCCAGTTCCTAAATCTTAAATAAAGTCAGACAAGGAGTGGAGGCCCGTAGGTAAAGCCAGGATATCCAGAAGCTTGTGCACACACTCAGATTTTCCTGTGAAGATTGCCTCAGCTCAGAGAGGACAATTGCTTCCTGTGGGAGACCAGTTTTGTGTTGACAGGCCCTTGATGGTGCTGAGGGACCTTTGGAAGTGACGACGTACTACAGCAGACTGAAGTTTTCGGTATAGAATAAAAACTCATTTTTATATACACAAGGCCATATTATTATCCCTGTAACTATTCATAGAGCTGCTTGAAAAGTAAAAATAATTATTTTAATACTGAGTTATTTTGCCTTTTGGAAGAGAGATGATATGGAAAATGAAGGTGCTATTCTTTATAGTTGAATTATACCTCTATGAATCTGATTTGAATTCATTATTACAAATGGGCCCTCTTGGCCGGAATCATTTCATTGCAATTATGAGCTGTTGGGTTAAAAATGTTCCGTGCCTTTCTGTTAGACTAGATATGACAAGTATCTAGGAGCCCTCTGAATCGATGACCATGTTCTGATGGGAACCAAGGGTTTGGGCATGGTCAGCTGGCATCTACAAAGCTATTTCAACTGCAACCACCAGCCATACTTCCTTCATGGGCCACAGGCACCTCTTGGTTTACTTTTGTTCCTCTGTGTGCTTTGTTTCCCTATTCACATGGATATTTTGAGGTCTATAGTTTGGGTAATTTGTTTCAGGCAGTGGGGATATCCAATACAGTGGCTTGTTTTGCTGTTATTGTTTGTTTGCCTGACTTTTCATAGTAATCTGTTGCTGATCTTGTCTTGCTGATCTAGGATTATGCTTAATAATTCTTTTCTAGACTACCCTCCATTTTTATTTGGAGTTCCAAGGTAATCGATTCAGAAAAGGCATGTAGGGTTTAATTTCTGTCAGTGAATAATCGGAGTAGTGGGATTTTGATAAAGCACCTGGGACAATGGGCCTCCCAAGGACAACGTGCTGGCATTGACCTGGCTGTTTTCTATACTGTACACCCACTATCAGCATCTTGCCGTTTCGAGTGAATTAGCAGATGTGAATGAAGACAGCTACCGGGTCTTTCAAAGCATGTATCAAACCCATGTGTGTTAATGTTAAGGTTGCCAAAATCAGGGGCTACATCAGTGTGAGGCAATATTTTTAGTCTTGGAAAAATGAAGGCAGGAAAAGACCTGTTGCGGAAATATTTAAAAAGTGAACCTACCCCACAAACTCTCTTTCCCACCAGAGCACGTTCTAAGGCCAGTATCGTCTGGCCTCAATACTAAGTTCCGGCAGGTTCTTGTTATTTTCTCTAAGCAAGCTGCAACATCTAGCCCATATGCAACTCTTTACACACCCCCACAATCATTCATCTCACTAACACCTAGTACCTGGTAGGTAAAGCATGATTCTTAAGTTATTCTTAAGGCTTTAATATACAATCAGGTTTATATAATAATAAGATCACAATTTACAAGATGCCAATACAATAATTTCAGAACCAAATAATAAAGACAATATTTTGACCCAATTAATTTAACCTTGTAAAAACCTTAGCCTGGTTATAACCATGCGGTGTCTGACTCATCCTCATCGTCTGACTCCATGATGATAAACTACCTCCTCCTGCTCCTGACCTTTTTCCTCCTCCAACTCTAGCTCCACCTCTCTATTCCTGTCCAATTATAGACCTGTCACTGCCCTAATGTGATTGGACAGAGAAAATGCTACAGCAAAGACCTGCAAGAAAGTGCAACCCACTTGATGGTGATGCTAACCTGGGCTTCTTGTTGTGAAGGTATTTGAGAAACTATTTAAGATAACCACTCCAAGCTGGGGGTGGGCAGAGCTCATGCCAAAGCTAAGGGAGGCCCTGAGTTTCACCCCCAGGCTGAATTAGAAAATAACATTTTCATTTTAACTTTCTACACTAAAGGAATAGAAATCTCTGGAGATGGCCATGAATGTGGACATTTAAAACTCTGTTCTAGCACTTTTCAAGTAAACCAGAACTAAGAACCATTACTCTATAAGGATTTCTGCCCTATGATATCTGATCAAGGTTATTTTCCAGATATTTCCCTTGCATTGAAATATCTCCCCCATTTGCCTCAATGCCTTGAGAAGGAGCAGGAATCAGGGCTCAGGGCCCATGTACCTCAAGCTAACTCTTAATATTGTCTTCCACTGACTCTCCAGTCATGAACAATTCAGTATATCATATGTGTATATGAACAATCTTTGCCCTGCCTATAATATCTGGTGAGAAAGAGCATACAGTGTTATTCTGTTCCAACACTACAGCCATGTGTACCATTTTTGAAATATTCCCCCATGCTTAAATCATCTCCAGATTACTTACCTAATAAAACATAAATGCTGTGTAAATTGTTGTTACCTTGTGTTGCATAGCAAGTAATGACAAGAAGATGTTTAGTATAGACACAGTTGATTTATTTTTAGTATAATTTTATCTATGGCTGCTGGATCTATTGGTTGTAGAATGTACAGTTATAGAAAGATGATTACATGGGCTAGTTGTTACTGAAACTAAGTGGAACTCCTTGGTAACAATTGATGATATTCTCAGCTTATTCCTGTTTTATCTTGTCTACCACCTCCTCCACCACCCACACACAACTTTCAAACTCATTAGTCTCTTTTCACTTCTGCTCAGCTTCCTGCCTTCTGCATGTGGTCAAGAATTGCTCTCCACTGAATACCAGTAACACTGGCTGCAGACTTTTGCTCTAACAGGCAGGCCGTGTGGATGTGTGATATCTTCCGGTGTGGCTTTTGATAGAATGTGGTACGGCTGAACTCCTGTCATATTTGCTATGTACAGATATCATGCTGGTTACCAAGGATTAAAGGAACAAGTATAGTTCATTGCTATAATCCAGCTTAGTGGGCCCTTCCTCTTTAAAGTACTCTTAACTCTATAGCAATGAAGTGCTCACATCTGAACAATGTGGCTGTCTGACACTCAAGGGCAGTACTCAAAGATCTTGGGGACCTGAGGGATTTTGGATTCCACTCAAATCACTTACCAGAGGAGACAGTTGTATCTACCAGTGTTGCAATAAGATCTGAAACCACGCAGAAGTCTTTACTATCCCTGAGGGCAAGACAACAAGCAGGCAGCTGAGTTTAGAAGACTCTTCTAGCTGCTATAGAATATTTCTGGAAAGAAGGCTGTCAGGTCTCTACAGAGATTCATAAGGAGATAATCAGAACAAGGATTTCAGCGCTCCTGTAGAAGGACAAAGTCCACTTAGGATTGGGTCATAATTACAAGGTTGCTAAACAATGACGGGACCTCCCTCCCACATACAACATACAGCAAAGCCAGGGATGGTGTTGGAAAGGACTAAACATATAAACTCATGGCTTTCTGGAAATTCTGGAAAACTCAGCAGCTATCAACTAAGCCCATTGGCTACTTACCTGGCCTCTTTTAGTAAATTTGGCTGTAGAGTCCAGTTTAGTTCTGTCTATATTTCTTTTCCTTTTAGTTTCAAGTAAACAACTCGGCCCTTAGCCTTCTTATGTGTTCACTGTGTGAGTAGCAGCAGAGATGTGGTGTGCTATGGATTTGATGGAAGCTAGTAGTGAGATCCAGCTAAAGGGAAGACTCAAGTCAGTTTTATTTGACCTTTACAGTAACAACTTTTGAAATTGCTTATTATTCATAGGAAGCTGACTTCCTATTAGTCATGAGATGAGAGAAGAGAATTACTCTGATATCCATAGAAATCTGTATTACCTATTAAGTTAGCAAGAAAGTGTTATCTTGATATATATCTCTATATTCAAGATTCATATACTCTCTCTATATATATTTGTATATATCAAGAGTAATATATGTGTGTGTGTGTGTGTGTGCATATACCTAAACATTTTATGTTTCATATATGTACATATGGTATATGTACCCTGGTGCTATATCATCTATATCTATATCTATATCTATATCTATATCTATATCTATATCTATATCTATGTCTCTCTATATATACATATATATAGAGAGAGTACTTCATATTTATTGTTCCTTATTTACCATGTAGGAAGATACCTTTGCTGGTGTCATATGTAGTGAAATTAATGTTTGAGCAGAGTCTGTTCAAGCAGATCCTATGTTCTTTATATTGACCCCCATGTAGTCCTACCTATCTAATCTTCTAATTACACCTGCTTATACTATATTATACATTATGCCTTATTGTACCCTATTTTTGACAACATATTTTTATTAATCTTTTTATTAATGCATTTTCAGTGTATTTTATCTTTGCACACACTCTCCCCTGCTCTCTCCTCTCACCTCTCATGTCTCAGTATATCTAAGCTTTCCTTTCCATCATTTCTCTTTCCCTCCTCTATATCACCCATGCTCTACTGTCCCCCTTCCTTCATCTCCAGAATGCTCAGCACTTGTCCTACCAGGAGCTGTACCTCATTTTCTTGATGGAGAAAGTTAGTCAAAGGAAGAATTTGAGCCTCTGTTACTTGCACTGCAGATCCTTTGATAAACCTTCAAGGCCTTACGAGAGAAATATGCTTTGAAGAAAACCATCTCCCCCCTGATTATTTGTGATTTACTGTGTCAGTTGTCACATCAATTACTCATGATTTCACAGTGTTCAGGATATTACAGTTCCAATTAATGACCTGGAAAATTTAGATTTAGCAAAGTTAGGCCACTTGCCTTTAGTCAAATGTTTTTATTTTCTAAAAATTGTATTATTTATTTATTTATTTATTTCCCTGTCTGTTGGTCTATTCTGTTACATCAGTATGATATCTATTTATGTGGATATGCATATTTCATGGCACAAGTGTAGAAATCAGAGGGTAATGTACAGGAGTTCCCATATGGGTCCCTGAGATTGAACTCAGATTTCCAGGTTTGCCAGCAAGAGCCTTTACCCACTGAGCGATCTCAGGACCTGGCCTTATACTTCTTTATGGGACAGAGCCCAGTTGGCTACTGTAAGGCTTTTCTGTTGCTTCTCAAGTTTACAGCATACTTTTCCCACCTAAATATAGAGACTTAAGTAGGCTTTCTTGTGTGGGAAACATAAAAAAGTGAAATCACTTCCTTGGTCTTTTTGACGCCCTGGGCTGAAGGCCAGGAGATCTGCATCTAGCTGTCTTCTGTCTTATCTGGAGGCTATCCTGTAATTCCTGATATTTAAATCCCTTATCTACATTCACATGGATATCAGTATCTCTTCTGTAGCTGGAAACTGTTTAAACATCGAACAGAATGGTAACCCTTGGCAGATCCACCAAACTGTCAATGAGAGCTCTTGGTTTCGAACTGTTCTGCATTTGCTATTCTGTAGTGTCACAGGGTATTAAGTACCTCAAAAGGCTTGAAGACTAAAAGAGTAAACAGGTCATTTCTTCACAAGAACTTGCCAATGAGATAGGGAAGGAATTGACTGATCCCAAAATACAGACTCAAGCGAGGTAATTTCTTTAAGCCCTAGAGTACATGCCATTCCATATTCGCCTTTCCATTTTTACGTTCCCATTTTAGTTTAAACCATTAAGTCTGTGAAGACAGCCACAGGGCCTCTGTTCGCCTTGCCACTGATTCATACCCTAGAGAAAATTTGTGACCCATTTTACTCTCCTCTTCCCTGGAAATGATATATTTTCTTTAAATTAAAGAGATGCAGAAGGACTTGACCTGGCTTCCCATAAAAGTAGTGATCAATAAAGTTTTAAAAAATTGGTTTTGCATATTAAACATTTTCAGTGGGTCTGAAGATTTATGGTATCTCGATTAACCAAACTTCCAATCCATTATAGGAACAAAGAATGTTATAAGTGGTTGTTAAGTTTTCCAGCTAGATTCCAGAAGATATTTTAACTCATAATTATCCAAAATACTGTATGCTAGGGGTGAAGAATAGTACAAAATAATATGGATTTTGTAGAAGTAATTATGCTAAACTTGAAAAAAACTGATAATTTTTCTGTTTCTTTCTTTTTTTTTTTGTGAATGCCAATGTGGAAGAAAAGTGGGTACAATTAACAAAAAATAACATGGAAACATATTCTCAAAGATATTGCTGAGTACTTTCAAAACTTTGGGGAGTTTGAATTGTGGTTTTACTGAACCAAATTTAATGTTAAGACTCAGAGCTGAAATAGTACTTGGTCTGTTGTTCCGTGTGTACATTTGTCATGAAGCATCTGCCTTGTGATTAAGGGTGTTTGATAAATGTTAACAAAGAAAGGAAGAGAGAGAATGTAATTGAGAAGCCGAAATCTCAGATCAGTGATGAACAGCTCTAGTAGAGGAGCTGTCTAGTGCCAAGTGCTCACTAGGGGCAGCTCATGACCACTAGTAACTACTGCTCCAGGGTATTTGATTCCTCCTGTTGGACACTGTGGATGCCCGCACTCTCATGCACACAAACTCTCTCATGACACCAATGAAGCAAAAGCAAAATACGATATTAAAAAAAATAATAAAAGGGAATGGAGAAACACACAAGAGCAGAGAGCAAAAGATGGTTTCTTAGTTGGGATCAGCTGTGAAGAAAGAGAAAGGAAGGAGCCGAGAAAGAAAGCCGGTGTTCGGAGGATTGAAGGGATGTGGGCTTATGGAACAGCCAAAGATAGGAAAGAAAGTTACCGGATAATAATCAGTGGCTGCCTGACTCAGGTTCGTGGGGATGCACATATGCCAGCATCAAGCTTGTGCAGCCACCAGCAGAAGCAAAGACAATTCACAGGATCTCTTGGTTTCTCCAGGCTCCAGACCTGGGTGAACCTCACTTTCCCCTGCTGAGTCAATGCTACTGTGAACCTCTTTTTTTTTTTACCATAAGTGCTAGGAAATGTCTAATTAAACTAGGTTGGATCCTGCTCAGGCTCTGTGTGGTCTGACACCTGGCTTTGTCCTGCCAGAATCTCTTCTCTAAGGGACCATTTCTTTTGATGCTACTCTCTCCATCACAGAGTTCAGACACTTTACAAAGTTCTCCTTTAGAACTTTCACCCAAGAGTTCATTATGCACACCAGTTTGTGGGGGACTGAAGGCCTAGTAGCTCCTATTTGCTCTGTTCCCATCCTCCATCAACCCAACATGGCTGTAATCTCATTTACTTTTCTACACTGATCCCCAGGGAAGCCATCCTGATGTCAACCTTCTTGGTCACTCTGTGGCTATTTGGAACTTCCAGGGTGGGTAAAATGGAGTTATTATCTGCATGCACAGGAAATTGAGCCCATCAGGTGTTATATTAGCGTGGCTACACTTCCACTGAGATATTGGCTATAAGGTGCCCTCTCTAAGTGCAAGGGATTATAGTTCTTAAAGCTGCTTATTATGCTGTCTCTAAAGATACTTTTCTTGGGCTAGGGATGGGGGTCAGTTAGTAGGGTGCTTTCTTGGCATGCTTAAACCTCTGCTTTGATTCCTAGCACTGTATACACCAGGCTTAGTGTTGCCTGTAATGCCAAAACTGGGGAGAGAGAGGAAAAGACATCTGGAGTTCAAGATCCTCTGCTTACATAGTGAGTTTGAGGCCCATCTGGAATACCTGGGACCCTTTCTCAAAGTAGACAACTAAAAACAAAATAATCAGGTATCCTTCTTCTGAGGTGCCTCCCCTATACCCTCTGTTAAATGCATTATTACCATCTATTTCTCTTTGAGAGCTCAGTTCCCAATAAATTCCTAATGCATGGTAGGAGCCCGAAATTGTTTTAAAATTGAATACCTTTTGTTTTGTCCTTTGCCCTTCACACAGGCACCCAAACACACATGCAGCACTCAGACATCCTGACATTCCAAGAGCCTTCTCTTTCTAATGGAGATATTCTCACCTATTTTGAATTGGGAAGTCATTGAAGTTACAACCACAGTTTCTGGCATTTGAATTCTAGTTGAGATAATGATCTCTTCCTACATAGCTGGTATTTAACTTGTCCTGTCTCCTGCTTGTTACAATTGCAGTATCTGTGAATTTCACAATTCTTAAAGCCACTGGCAGGAGATTTTGAGCAGCTGCAAGGGAGGTGTGCCTGCTGCCTCCCTGTGACCAAAGTTTCCTTCATAAATGCTAGCATGTTCTGAAGGTCTGTCTGTACACTAGGCAGGATGGAAAGGCCAAAGAGAATAGTCTCTGAGGGTATCTGGGATGAAGGATTTTGTACACACTCCCTTGGTCATCTGAATGCAGCTGCCTCTGTAACAAGCCCCATGGTGACATGCCTGGCTGTCTCAGCAGCCTGTGTACTCTGCACCTGCACAGTGGAAACAGTGTACAGAATGCTTTTGATTATATGCTCTGTCTTACAATTGGCAGGTCAATGGGTGCTTAGTGAAATGTAAGATAAAGTATAACCTCTATCAAGAGGTTAAGAACATCAGCTCAGCAGTTGAAAGACTCATTCAAATCCCAACTTGACTAGTTCAGTAATGGCTGTACGTGGTTGGACAAGTGACTCAATTTCTCTAAACCTCAATTTCCTGATTAGAAAAAGAAAAAAAAAACAGGGACTATATATCCACTTCACTGGCTTATTGAGAGGGAGGGAGACCTTGAATTTGTAAAGAGTGTATGTTTGGAATTGTAGCAAACGCACAATGAACAACAGCTTTAAAAATTTAAACAGCATCTTTTATCCAGGAGGTTCTAGGACCAATGCAAATGGGAAAACCTGCAGGTTCCATCAAATGCTGCAGTATTTGCATATCCCCTATGCATAGCCCCCTGTATATGTTAAATGATCTCTAAATTCCTCATAATTTCTCACAACAGCAAATAGTTGCTATGCTGTATTGTTTAGGGAATGATGCCGAGACAAAAAGGTACAAGTAATATCATTGCATGTACAATCACTTTTTAAACATATGTGATCTGTGATTGTATGAGTTTAGGATAGAGAACTGAAGATATGGAAAGCTGGCCGCATTGTAGTCACTTAAAGTCATTGTATTACTTAAATAATAGCATTTATTTGGTGTCCATTGCATGTCAATCACCATTGTAGACAGAGTAGACATTTAAGAGCTGAATTAATTGTATGCTCTCTCTTTTATAAATATTCATAAATAGTAAATAAATTGGTAGAATACAGAACTCACAGATAAGGAAATAGAAGAAAATTAGAAGAGGGGGTGAAAAGAAGAAATATTTGATTTAAGTGAAATATTCCCATATTAAGTGTTCACATCAACAAATTGGAAGACACATATTCAACCATGGTGTTGCCAAACTTGAGGTCACAACCTATACCTTAAGTTAGGTCTGGCCACCCATCCACAATAAGTTAATAAACAGCCAAAGTAATAAGACAAAGTAGAACAATGTGATTTATTCAGTGTGGCCTTGTTTGGAAGAACAAAGTTTCAGAAAATCACTCAAGTCTACATTGGTGTCCTGAAATGAGATAGAAATTTGAATATAGGGCCAAGGCATTTTACCTCTAACAGTACTGACAAGGTGTAGTCATTAACCCATCATTTCTGGGCTTCAGGCTCATTCTTAAGGTGGTGCGAGAAGTTGTTAGAACTTGGTGAACTCTTCCCCACAGACAAGCTCCCATCTAGCCAAAGCTTCTTCCTTCTAGCAGAATTCCCATTCAGGGGCACATTGTTTCAATAGTTTGAGAGCCAGACTAAGAGATACAACATCTCTTCAGAGGATCTTCCCTTCTGCCATACTAGTTTATAAGAAAATTTTACATACTCCCCTCCCCCAACACACACAGAAATATCCTTAATTTTTTTGGGGGGGGTTAATTTTTTATTTTATGTGTGTGTGTGTATTTTGCATGTATGTATGTGCACCTTATGCATGCAGTGCCCAGATCCAAGGGCACTAGATTTCTTAGAACTGGAGTTACAGGCAGTTGTAAGCTGCCATGTGTTTGCAGGCAACTGAACCCAGATGCTCTGCAAGAACAATTGCTTTTAAGAGCAGAGCTGTCTCTTTACATGTGCATGACTCTTTCATTGTGTGACAAAATATGGATGACATTTATGTTTCTTCTAGTCTAACATGTTTACTTCAGTGACATTAAGTCCATTCACTTGGCTGTGTGCCATTACCACCATCCATCTTCAGAGATTCCATTGTCTAGTCTGTCAGTCATAACCCACCATGTTTCTCCTCAAGTCTCTGGAAACTACTGTCTCATTTCTTGTCTATATGATTTTGACTATACATTGTACACAGGACAATGGTATCATGTAATAAATATTAGATGTCATTTTGTGACTGGGTTAATGGTTCAGTGGCATGTCTTCAAGGTCCATTCTTGTTACATGTATCACCTTATATTTCTTTTGTAATACTCATTCATTATACTTACTATGACATATTTGATTATTCATCCTTTCATGGGCATTTAGGTTGTTTTTGTAGAACTAACTGTGCCAAGAACATGGGTGTACAAGTACTTTTGCGTCCTTATAATACTTTTTTGTATATATCCTTAAATGCTGCATCTCATGTAGTTTTCTGTTTAACTATTTGAAAAGAAAACTACCATACTATTTCCACAATGGTTGTGGCATTTTATTTGTGCACTATCAGGATGAAAGGATTTTACTTTTTCAACACTTCCCCTAACACCTGCTCTTTTCTGTTTTTACTTAACATTTTGTAATACTAAATTTAATGAGCATCCATTGGCATTTTATTGTGATTTTGACTTATATTTCACCAACAATGAGTGGTGTTGAGGTGTTTTCTGACCATTTGGAGAAATATCTACTCAAAGGCATTACTCACCTTGTTAACAGCACTTCTCTTCTTTGTTGTTGGGTTGTAGTTTTCCTGCATTCTAGAAAGCAAAGCCTTTATCTGAGGCAGGCTATGCAGGACATGCAGATGTTTCCTTCTAGTCTATGCGCCACTGTCTCTCACTGTTCATACTTCCATAGTGTTCTTTGAAACACCAAAGTTTCAAGTTTGGGACTGGGGTTGACTCTAAGAGCAGAGCTCTTACCTAGCGTATAAGCACGCACAAGGACCTGAGTTGATTCCCAACATCAAATAAGCTTTACAGTTTTTCTCCTGTCTAGTTAATGTTTAGTTTTTCATGTCTTTTGAACATTGTATTGTGTCTAGGAAACTACTACCACAGCCAGCGTACTAGCTTCCCTCCTGGTTTCTCTTAGTGGTTTAAACGGCTCTTAGATTTGAGCTGATTTGTGTGTGTGGCATAAGACAAGGGTTTCAACTGCATATTTCTACATATGAGTATACAGTTTTCCTAAAATTACTATTTGTTGAAAATATTTTTATTTAATAGTCTTGCTATTTCACCAAAAATACTCTAACATTTCTTAGATTTATGCTGTGTTCATGAGTCTATAAGCTTTTATGCCTGAGATACATTATTTTGATTATTGAGACTTTGCATTTATGTTTTAAATCAGGGAATAAGAGATTTCCAATGTCATTCTTTTTGAACATTTTTTTTTGGCTGTCTTTGGTCTCTTGCAATTCCATGTAATGCTTACAATAGATTTTTCTATTTTTGCAAAAATAAAATCACTGGACTTTAGACTGAGATAGCCCTGAGCTCACTTGCAGAAAGCATTGACATCTTCACTCTATAAGGTTGGTAGTCACACAGATGAGATGTGCTTCCATTTCTTTTGGTATTTTTTAACCCATTTCAAACCTTCCTGGACACTTTTACTTGTATAAACCTTTCACCTTCTTAGTCACACCAGTTTGGTTCTTTTTAGCTTTTGTAGCAGGGACAGAATACAGAACCCAGGGTGGCACAAATATCAGGCAATTGCTTTGCCACTGAGCCACACACTCAGATTGTTTACTCCTTTTTAGAAAATTAGAATCCTTTTCAAAATTTCTTTTCAGATTGCTCATGGTTCTTATACAGAAGTACAAGTGATTTGTGTGTGGTAATTTTATATTCAGAAACTTTACTGCAATTTTTAATTTTATTTTTTGGTAAAATTCTTCAAGAGTTTTGGCATGTAAGAGTATGTCATTTGTAAACAGATTTCTTTCTTTTGCTTTTCCAATGTGGATGTTTTTTAATCATCTCTTTCTTGCTTTATTTCTCTTTCTAGATTTTTCTAAGCCATTTTCAATAGATGTGGTAGAACCTGGCTGGCATCTTTGCCTACAATCCACATTATTAGCAGCAAAGCACTACCCTTTTCATCATTGAATATGCTCTTAACCTTGGCATGCATACATTCACACACACAGACTTATATACACACATACACACAGACACACTTATGACAACATACACCATGTGTATGTGTATGTGTGTGTGTGTGTATGTGTGTGTGTATAAGTCTCTGTGTGTGTATGTGTGTTCTGTGTTGGGTATATGCTTAATGTATAGGCATTTATTTATTAATTAATTTATTTATTTTTCATCAGCTGATCTGATAGTGTGTGATTTTTTTCTTTGTTTTTTGTTGTTTTGTTTGTTTATTTTTCAATATGTTATTGTGGTTTATTTTAAAAATTGATTTTTGTATGTTAGCTATCTTTGCATTACAGGAGTTAATATTATTTGGATGTGCTGCATAATCCTTTCAGGGTACCTTTAAAGTCCATTTGCAACATTTTGAAAGAATGTTTACGTCAATATTCAAAGAGGTTTTAACTATAGTTTTAGTTTGTCCCCATCTTGTTATTGGAGTATGACTGGTTCACAGAATGAATTTGGCAGTGTTTGCTCTTCTTCATTACTTCTGGAAGAGTTTGAAGAAGGCTGCTGTCAATTAATACTTGAAAAAATTTATTAATGAACAAACTGGGCCTGGGCTTTGTTGGGTGATTGCTGATTTGTGATTCAGTCTCTAACTAGGTACAAAACTGTTCAAATGTGCTGTTTCCTTACCATCTAATCTGGAAGGCTGACTTACTTCTAAGAATTTCCCATTTAATCAAGGTTATCTATTTACAGGCCTCCATTTGTTCACACTACTCTGAGTAATCCTTTTGGTTTCCATAACATTATTTATAATGCTGCCATGTCCTCTTTTCCTTTTATGGTGTTTCTTATTTGAGTCTTCTTCTTCTTTTTCTCTCAGTCAGTCTCGCTAAAGATTAGCCAGATGGGTTATTTTTCAAACAATAAACTTTGGTTCGGTCATAGGATATAATTTGGTTTTATTTCTCTCACTCTATCATCTGTCTTGTTTACCTTTATTCAAATGTTTACATTTCTGACCTTCTAGTGTTATGCTTAGTCTCTCTTTCTAGACCCTTACATGTTTAAAGTTAGCTTGTTTAAAAAGAAAATCATTTTTTTGTCATATGTGTTTAGAACGATAACTCTCAGACTTCACATTGTTTTTGATGTAGCCCACATGCCTGCATGTGTTGAACTTTTGTGTTGATTTTTTTCCAGATACTTCTTTTTTAAGGATATCTGTTTCTCCACTGATTTGGACTTAAGAGTGTTTGTTTAATTTCCACACACGTGTGCATTTCCAGCTTTCCACTTGCCATTATAGATGTCTAGTCCCACTCCATTCTGATTGGAAAGTACTTTGTGTCATTTCACACTGTATAAATTGATCAAAGTGGGAGTAGGTGGGTGGATTAGTGGGGGGGGCACCCTCACAGAAGCTGGGGGAAGGAGGATGGGATGGGGGTTTCTGGAGGGAAAACTGGGAAAGGGGATAACACTTGAAATGAAAATAAACAAAATATCCAATAAAAAATAAATTGTTCAAGACTTCTATTGAGGCTGTATATAGGATGGTTCATGGCAAATGCCCCATGTGTCCTTTAGGAAAATGTATAGCCTGTCTTTATATATGGTGTGTTCTATGTGTCTTTTTTATATAGTTCATCTATAGTGTGTAGAGTGTTCTGTGTGTTTGATATCTTTTACCTAAAATGATATTTACATTTTTAATTTCTCTTTTTGCCATTTTTCATTATTGAAAGTAGATTATTAGTGTGTCCAATATTATTGTTGGCACTGTCTTGCTCTTATTCTTTCAAAGCTGTTTTATTTGCTTAGATGCTGGGTTGTTTATTACATGCATGCTCAAAATTGTTGTATCTTCCTGGAAAATTAATCCTATTGTTATTATGTAATGTCCTTTATCTCTATGAGTGTCTACATTGTGTGATACTATCCTAAGTTTCTCTGATATCTAGTTTAAGTTACATTAAACTGGCTCCACTCTTTTCCTTTGAAAGTGCCTGGATTTAAACTTCAGGCATAATTCTTATATATAGCACATAATTCAGTCATGTTGTTGTTCTGGTTAGATCCATTCTGCCACTTTGTGTCCTTTTACTTGACAGTTTTTTTTCCTATTTACAAATAAACAAACTAATGATAAAGGGGTTTATTATATAGTTTTGTTATTTATAACTTCCCCAGGCTAATTTCCTCATTTACTGCTTTTCTTTGCAATTAGTTGTTTTTGCTTGAAGTGCATAGTTTGCTTTACTCTCATTTCTGCCTATGAATGATCCATAGGTATTTCTTTTGTGGTATGTCCTCATAGTTTAAATGATGACTCAATTCAACATCTTGAAATTTTGACTATTTATTTTAAGTAAATATCACCATCATTTATATACAAAAACATTAGATCACTATATTGTTGATATAAATTGTAAGTTAGTATATGTTATATACTTATTACATGGAATACTATTTCTTTTGTATAGTGTTGTTTTTATTTTGAGTAAAGTCACCCTCTGTAACCCAGAATGCCTCAAACTCTCACTCCTCCTGCCTTTGGCTCCCTAATCCTTACATTACAGACATAGATTACCATGACAAACCTTAATTTTGCTTTTCAAGTCCTAGTAAGAATTGAATTCAGGTAATAATGAGTTGCAAAAAAGGTTATAAAGATAATTATTTTTCTGGTTCTAACACTGTCATGAACTTTTTGGGTATGGTGGTGGATAAATACATACAAATATATGTGGTAGTGAAAGTTTAAAATCCCATGCAAAGCCCCACATCTTCTTGTCTTAATGGCTATTCAAACTGTATAGTTCACTGAGTTCTGTAGTTGTATAGGCTTTGAGTCTGGTTAATTTTGGTGTAAGATTTTTTAATTTGCAATTTTTTTTACTAATAAGGTTTATGAAATCTTATAAAAATTTTAAAAGGAGTAATGCAACAAAATTATAGAAATAGTTTTTCTTTTCTTCAGTTCATTTGCCAGATAATTTTGAATTTCTTAGTTTTCTCTCCAGCTTCGTAGTGTTTTTAGTTGAACAGCTCCTTTTAGCATTTCGCAGAGGGAAGTTTTAGTGATAATGTCTCCACAGCTTTACTTATGGGAAAGTGGTTTAATTTCTTTCTCGCTTTTGAAGGATGTTTTCACGGGATACAGAACTTTTGATTGACAGTTTGTTTTTGCTACTTGCTTTCAGCACTTTAAATACAAACTGCAGGGCTGCTGGGTTGAGATTCTCCTACAGGAAAACATGCAGAGGATTTTACTTTGGTTCCCTTACGCCTCGTGAGTTTGTCTTTTATCGCTTTCAGGATTCTCACTTCGTTTTCAGCGTTGACAGATGAATCATAACGGATCTCCGTGTGGTTATTTTTGGGTTCACCCCAAGTAGGGTTCAGTAAGCTTCTTATATGTATGTATGCATTTCTTCTTTCAGATTGGGGCATTTGATGACTAGATCCTCAAATAAACTTCTTTTTGTAAAATGTTCTTCCATTTTCGAACTCTTGATTTGAATATATTGGGTGACTTGGTGATGTTTTATAGATTCTTTAGATTAGATTATCTTTCTCCTCTGAAACTTCCTCCTTCCCACTGTTTTATTGCACTTCCCCCTTTTGCTTGTTCCTCATACTAGTTTCCAATGACCACTTTCCAAACTGCTCGTTTCCCCTGAAGACTACTATGGAATATCTCTACTGAGTTTTTATTGTTATTACCTTTGTTTCAGATCCACAAATCTGTCTTCAATGCTATTTTAAGATTTCTTTACATCTTGGTTGAAATTGTAATTTTGCTTATTTGCTTTCATAATTGCCCTTCGTTATCCATGCCTGCATCTCTGTGCGAATGTCCCTGCATGTGTGAGTGGGGGTACATCCCATGCTGTGTGCGTTTGGTGAAGTCAGAAGTCAACCTTAGTTGTTCCTCCTCACATTCCAGGGCAGGGTCTCTCTTACTGTTCCCTGATGGGTATGCCAGACTACCTGGCCCACAGGCTTTTGCCAAAAAAAAAAACCTCTCTGGCCTTCATCTTTCATCCCCTGTATGGGTACACTAGGAGGAGGTCATCTGCAGTTACACTGTCCAGCTTTGATGTGGGTTCTGATGATTCAAACTCAGGTCCTCTGGCTCACCACTCATGTGCTTTACCCACTGAGCCTTCTCTTCCCTCCTACCTTTTACTTATTTAAATTCATCTTTTATAGTTCCTTAGGAATGTTTAAGGTAGGTATTTAACTGGCATTTTAAATATATTTACAAATTACATCTACCTGGCATTTGTGGGGATTTTGGTGGTTCTTTGATTTAGCCGAGTTTTCCTATTTCTTTGTGTGCCTTGCTAACTTTTTGTTGAAAACTGTACATTTGCAAGATAGTCACCTGCACATCTTTGTAGACCGCCTCCAGGCAAAGAAGACCTGAGTGGATCAGACCTGTGCAGAGACTTTCAGGTCTTTTGCTGGATATTTGGTTCCCAGGCCATTGTTTGTGTGTATGGTTCCATGCAACATAGAGTGCTACTTTCAAATATACTGTTTTCTCCAAGGATCTCATCCTATTTCTCATCATGGGCTTTAAGTACTTTTGTATTCTTTTGGCCAGAATCTCTTGCCCTGTACAACTTCAGAGAACCAAGAACCAGAATGCTGTTTTTACCAAATTCTACTCTTATAGCAACAGAAGTGGAACAAGAGTGATTGAAAATACGATATTTCCTAGTTTGTTTGCTTGTTTGTTTTGTTTTTTGTTTTTAATTAGGATTGGAAACAAATCTCCACATTCTAAAAGTAAGAATTTCACATGAATGTATTAGAAAATTGAGACAACAGAACAAGCCATGATCATGAAGACTGGGAAATACAGAGAATCATGGTTAATGATGACCTAGTGATTACTGCTGCTTTCTGGCTCTTTTGGTATTCTAGAAAGCCATAGACTAACAATTATTTGACATAGGAACTTCAGAGGCTGGATTTGGGGAGCCTTTGCAGTTTTGTGAATCTTATCTTTAGGATTCCCCAAATGTTCTTGGGGTAGATCTAGGACAATCAAAAATTCAAAGTGGCCACTTTGAAATATACTCAGTAGATTCTGACTTCCTTAAGAAATGCTTTCCCTCAAAGAAAATGAATTTTACTAGAACCTAACATGTGAAGGAAGTGAAAGTATTCAACTCCAGGACCTTAGCTTAAAAGACAAAAAAGCAGAGCTTGAAACAGGGCAAATAGCAGACAAAACTAAGATATGACAGAGATATTATTAGAATTATCAAACAGGATTTAAAATAACCATGATTAATATGCTAAACTCATGGACCACATGTAAGGGCAGATGGTTAACATAAGCAGAGTCCCTGAAATACTAACAGGAATAAAGGAAAATTCTAGAACTAAAAAAAAATGTTATAGAAATGACAACTATCTTTCATGGAATCATTTTGGGACTAAACATAGTTAAGAAAAGAATTGGGAGGGTTGAAAATAAGCTGATAGAAATTTCCTAAACTAAAAGTCCAAGAGAAACAAAAAGACAATACTGAGAAAATCCAAAAGTTGTGAGGTGGGTGCAGAAGATACACACATGATGAGAATACCAGAAGCAAAAGTAAAAGAAAAAGGAATAGAAGATATGCTTCTAATAACAGTGACTGAAAAAAAAAATCTCACAATTAATGTCAAATACCAAACCACAGATTTAGGAAGGTCTAAGAACCCTAAACAGGAGAATTTAAAAAATAAATGACCAAGTCTAAGCATATTACATTCAAACTGAAAATGCTCAAGTTTCTTATCAAGAAGAAAACTCTTTAAAAACCTAGGTAGGAAAATTTCCTTGCCATAGAAGAGTCAGGATAAGAATTCTGCTGGACATTTCTTTAGAAACCATGCAAAGAAAATGAGAGTAGGGTGAAATGTTTAATGTGTTACAACAAAAGAAACATCAACCTAGACTTAAAGTCGCTTAGAAGGAAATAGAGGCTTTGTCTTCAAGAGACTTGCCTTGCTTGGACAGTGAAAAGATGCTCTGCAGAGAGCAGGCTCATGGATCAGCTCTCACAGGCAGCTCTGGTTAGCTCAGGCCAGTGATGACCACATGACCTTGCTCCATCTTACAGCACTCTTATACTTAGCTCACTCTATACCACCATCAAAGATCAAGATGTTTTTCATTTCCATTTTTCATTAATTACTCCTCTATCCCCAATATTTCTGTCTCTCTCCCTTTCCTCCCCTTATTTCCCTTTCCCCACCCACCTACACTTTTTCTTCAGTTGGATGTAGTTTCCTGGGGGAAAAGTGGAATTCCAACTTAGCTATTTCAAAAACTCTTCTCACGCCCTGCACATTAGAAATGTGTGCTCAAGAAATGGCAAGTCTACCACACCTGCTGTCCTCATCTGCCCGACTGCATAAGTAGGCACAATGAGACATTTTTACATTTGAAGCCACAGCAAGGATGGAAGCAGTAACGAATGTATACAATTTCCATCTGCATAGTGATCTGAAATTCCTTTCTTTCCCTACTCCTGACTTCCCAGCTTTTTTCTGCATATGTGGCTCTTGCTTGCCTTTAATGCTAATTCCTCTGTCAATCTTCCTACATTGCCCTTAGTCACCTTTATCTTCATAGCTTGCAGTTTACCCACTATGGGTGGGCATTGTAATTACTCAGGAAGATTTTGTAGAAGACAAATTTCTGTACTGAGCTTCCTCTGACATGCAGGATCAAGGATGCTGAGGCACTCACCTATGAACTAACTGGGTTCTCATGCAACCAAATCCATTGTGTTGTTGTTTTTTTGTTTGGTTGGTTTTTGTTTTGTTATACTGTGCATGGCCTTCTTCTATCCACCACAGTGCACCAAAGCAACAAGTCAATCATCTTTTCAAAGCAGCAGCATTTCCCTATAATAGTTCATCTAGACGCCCAATCATCTCATGCATGTGCCTATGTGGGGAAAGCAGGGTGCTGTTTCATCTACCTGTACATCTGTACTTATGTGTACAGAACAGTTTTCCTGTTCTACTTCTTCTTAAGACTTACAAAAACTTATTACACATCTATGCTAATAAAGAAGCAGGTTTTATTATCAAGACTGTGTGATTCAAGGGGCGTGGGCACCCTTGGCTTCTGGAAGGAGAGGAAGTTAGACATAAGTGCTTGTAAGGAAACAGGCAGCCTCTCTGCCCATACCTGCGCCTTCATTGTCCCATAGCTTCCTTCCCCTATTTCCCACCACATGTGTTTTATTTTCCCCTTAGCTCTGTGCACAGGGCAGAGGAGGACTACACAGCCCAGAGTCCATGGGTTCTCATATTGTCCTTCACATTTCTGGATTCACAGGAGAGAGGACATGACTATTCCAGGTTGAGGTCATGTCCACTCCTGGTCCAATTAAGCTATCTTGGGAAGAAACATTACATGTCAGATGGGATTTAGCACCACAGCATAAAGCATGACATTAACGATGATGTCAATAACAGTGATATTTATAGCCTCACTTAATAAGGATGCTAGAGAGGGCATTCTCATGGTTGGTTTCCATCCACTAAACTCCTGAGATCATTGACTTTTATGGCTACAAGATGGTTCCAGCAGTTCCAGACATCAAATCATCATACTGCAAGATCTGAAATAGTCAGTAAGAACTTGAGGAAATCTCTTTGGAAGCTATTTTCTGAGCAGAGTTCCTTGTGGACCCATTGAGTGGGATGAGTAAGTGAAGGCCCTAGCTGGTGCACACAGGTACCTTTTCCTGGTGCCTTCCCACAACCATCCACACTAGATATTGAATTCAAACCTGATACATTCTAGATAAATACCGTGCCATTGAGCCCATTTTCCAAACCTGGACTTTTCCTGAAAGAAGTACTTTCAGCCCGTGTGGCTCCAAAGCCTTGTGTTCAACAGCGTAGCTGGGACCTTGCGTGTCCCTGTTGGGGGGTGACAACAGTGTATGATAATGTAAAGGGAAGGCATTGGCTCTCCTGGCTGTCTCTTCTGATGGAAGTGAAAGCACATAAGCTATGTCTTTTCCTGTGAGCCTCTCACAATACTGACTTGAGGATCTTTAGCAAAAATGAAGTCTGGAGCAAAAGGAAGATGGGGATGACAAAGGTGCACCAACAGTGTAGTGAACACTATACTGGGAGGAGCTAGAAAATGGAAGCACGTAGAGCAGGAAAGGGTTGCAGGGAGATATTGGGTTGTAGAAAAGGGGATGGGATAAGGTAATAAAACTTCCTGAGCCAAGCAAAGCAGAAGCAGGGCTCAGGACAGGTGGGAAGGTGCTGTGAGGAGATAGCAGAGATGAATGAGCTGGCTGGGCGTTTCTGCCAGCCAGGCCCAGATGCGCCAGGAGCACCAGCAAAGCTCCCTGAGCTCTGGAGGTCAGTTATTTATTTATATTGTAACGGAACCTAACAAATTCTAAAACTAGATAAATCCAATTACCCGTGTTTTGCCTTCAGGGAGTGCGAAAGATTAATGGTGGTATTTTGGCAGTAGCATAAAAAGAAATAGGTGGTAATAACAGGGCGGCTGTAAAGAGCCAGAGAGCAGGCTGCAGTGTGGCCAGCTGCTGCCATCCTGGTCAGAGAACATCCATTTCCTTCAGGTTTGGTGGGGGTTGGGGCCAGACCAGGGAGCTCCTTGGATTGCTTCATAGCATATAGATTCTCCCATCATCTGGTCTGGTCTTATTTTAGCTTTGTAATGCCAACAAAGAACCCAGGAGCTTGAACATGCTAGTCAAGTGCTCTACCTCTGAAAAGATCCTCAGTCCTTTGTTTTTGGAAACATTGTCTTATTATATATCCTGGACTGATCTTCAGTCTAATTCTCCTTCCTCCTCCTGTGGAGTGCTGGGATTCTCATGGACTAGCACACCAGGCCCTGCTCTTTTTTGGATATACTCTCCTTTGTACATGTCTGGTGTCAACCTCTGCTTCATCTCACCTCATGTAGCTGCCATGTTGAGTGTCAATCTAGCATCTCAGAATCACTCTGCTTGAGGACTTTCACCAGGCTCCATATCTTTACTTTCTAGGTAAAGATTTGAGGGAAGTAAGAAGCTACAGAAGACCCCATTGGTGTCTCTTCTGAGCTGCTCAAGGAATACCCATTTGTGGAACCATTTACTAGGCCGCTGCAGGGCCTCTGCTGCAGCTTCCACAGAAAACCAGACTCTGGTTACCATGGCTATGCTGCCCACATGTGCAATTTGACTGTTGCCCTCGCCATTCACTTTGCATTGTTACCTGGACACTTCCATTGTGTCAAACTCTTGATCTCTTCCCTGTATAATCTGTGATTTAGGAGATGTCTCTCTCAAAATGCCTTCCTTGATATTCACACATTCTGCTTCTTTAAAAGATGTAATTATATTTATTGAGATACAATACACATATCATAAAATCCACCCTTTAAAAGTGTACAATTCAGTGGCTTTTAGTATATAAACCTACTAGGTACTTCCAGGATGTTTTTAACCCTTCCCCAGAAGGAAACCCATATCCCACTGAAAGGTATCCACATTAATCTTTCACCTACCCTCTGGCAAGCTCTTAATAAAGATGCCCATGCTAGACACTGACTCTGTGTGAACTCTATTTTCATGCTCTAGCTTTAATTTGTTATTTGTTTCTTCTTTCATACATGCTGTCTTTCTCCCTCTTTCTATAAGCATGTTTTGAGAGCTTATCACAATTCGAGCATTTTTTTTCAGATACTGTGCATGGAGATTAGCAGGCATAATTCCTACTTTTAAACAACTCAATTTTGAGGTGGGAGATTTTCAAATCAAGCAGTGAAACATATTCTTCTAAGTGTTCTCGTCCCCTGCAAATGTGTGTTTATAAGTTTAGGCTCTTCCAGAAATGATGGGTCCTTACAGCAGTGTCTATATACTAAGGAACAGACTTATGCTGTGGGAACTTGGTCTGTAGCCTGTCACCCAGAATTTAGCCCCACTTCTTATGTGGCCAGGCCAGCTTTAGCATTGGTTTGTAACTCTTGAGACCTAGCCTCACTCACCATCCCAATAATATTGTTTCATCTGTATTGGGACTGTCTGGAGGAGTTGCTAAGACAGATACTGGGACTCATCCTGAAATCTTTGCTTTGAGGGGAGCTAGAGATAGGTTGGAGAATTTGTAGTTATGACAAATTTCCCAGCAATGATGATGATGTTTGTTCTGAGTGTTATACTTTTGAGAGTAACTGTCTTAGAATATCCCTTCTCATTGTTGACCTTCATCTAGGGCCTGCCAAGGAATGGGAACCATCTAAAGTAGGGGGCCTACTTTGTCTTACCAGGCCCTTCTCAAGGACCTATGAGCTTGTGGCTTAATCTAGGTTCAAAGTTATGGCTGCTTACATAACTGAACATTGCCTGCTTCCTTGTTTGATAGTCTCTTCTCCAATGTACTGAGCCTCATCATATTGAGTGCACGATGAGTTCTGTTCACTGTTTGTGTTACCAAGATCTGCAGTTGCCAGGCTTGGCCTAGCTGGACATTTTTCCTACAGTTAGCAGCTTCCTCTGTAAGCATAGTCACAGATAATACAGTGGTAATGTTAACATATCATTGTCTTCCTCCCAACTCCTTGAATCCTATGTGACTATAATGGCAAAGATAGCACATTTATTTCCCTCTAGCTTTTAATTTGCCAAATCTCCTGGCAAAGCCAAACTGTGAAGGGGAGGCATGAACCGTATGCTTCTGTGGCCTTTGCAACTCAAGTATTGGCATCTGAATTTACTAAATTCTAATGTCTTTGACTACAAACACCACAAAAATAGAATTATTGATGAGATTATAAAGAAGTGAGGTTGACCGATTTAAAAACCAAACAAATACAATCTAATCCACCCTCAGCTCAGATGTTCTTATTTTTACTTCTATAAACAAATGCTTCCCCACAGTGAAGTTGTACTCTTTATGATTATAGTTTTAGGAAGCTCAAATTCAAGCAAAACAAACCAAGGGTGATAGATGTCAAGATAGTTATCACAGCCATTGGTCAGGAGGAGATGGTGTAGGAAGAACTGAGAGGAAACATGGTGGGAATGTTCTATAACTTGGTCTGTGTGCTCTTGAATGTGTGTTTATATATGTGAAAAAGCATTGCACTGTACTCTTAAGATCAATGTCCTTTGTATTCACTTCACTTAATGAATAATATTATGCAATAATTAGAACACTAAAAATACCCCAAAGAGTTTAAAAAGTGACTGTTAAAAATAGTGTTACAAGAAAGGTAAAAGCAGACTTTATCTGTTTAATTAAATTAGTAAATTGAAGATCACATTGTACTTTTAACCTTAGTGTACTTTTACCTAATTTTCAAGACCAATGACACAGAAGTAACCCTAGTTCCAAAACAGAAAAACATTTAAAACCAATACAGAAAAAGTCTAGCCACCACAAATATGCAGAGGCGTGCAGGTAGAAGCACATCTCTCAGAAATCATACATCAGATTAAAATCTTTTCTTATAAACAAAGTCCTATTTATTTACTTCCGAAAGATAGATCCAAGAGTTTGGAGAAGCATATTGATAGTATCTTTATTCAGATGCCACAGAAAGATTATCACATGTAGCCTCAGGTACTATAGCAACTGCAATGAAAATGTCTTTAAAAGAGGCCAGGTACAGGTTCCTAAGAGCACTTAACTGTGATTTGTTTCTTGTCCTCAGTCCAAGGAAAACACACCTGATCTGTCTGGGACCAGGACCTTTAGCAAGTCAGACTGAAAGGTGACCATACCAACTACCCTAGTGTTTACCAGGAGCATCTATGCTTTGTACCCAGCCCCAAATTTAATTCATTTATATTAATTAGTAGGGAACAATAAATGTCTTATTAACTCAGTGTTGATAAAAACAAGCCATAGCAGCCATAGCATGTTAATTGACAGTAGATATCAGCTTAGGGGTGAACAGGCATGTGCTAAGGTATAATACAGCGTTTCCAATACACGTTGTAGTGTTAAATCCTCTTTATGGTGTTTTAATAATCAATTGGATTTGAACGTACAATATTTGTCTAATTAACTCCACATCGACACTCAGGAGCCTGCCTTGCAGGCCGCAGATGATGGATTAGTTATGGTAGCTTGGACCTGATGATTGAGAGCAGCCCATTCTCTCTGCTCTGAGGGGCTCATCCTCAGGGTCCAATGCCAACAAAACAACCACTGAAGCCCAACGGGACAATGTTATCACAATTAACAATAAATTCAGAATGAGAAGAATGCTGCCTTTGTTAAGGTTTTGTGTCCCACTCTCTAGTCTCCAGTCTGCCTTGCTAATTGTGTACTGCCCCAATGATGAGGGTCTCAGACATATTGGGATGTAACTATTCAGGTAAGGGAAGATTCATTGCTTTATTTTCCCCCAAATGTCCCTATAAAATCATCAGAAATCTTCTGCAAGATTCTCTCTACCTTTCCCCTTCTCTTCTGTCCTTTATACTTCTTTGTTTCATCTTTCTCCTTTAATGGTGTATTGCATACTTATATGCTGACATTTTCAAACTCTTATGCGCATCTTTTATTCTGCCTTCTCTGAGGCATTGTCTTAGCTGCTTAGATTTTGTATTCAAGTTTAGAAACTGTGAGTTGTACTGACCTTTGTCTTCACAGTTCCTCATAAAATTGGTGATGTGATTCTCCTCTGTGCTTTTCTAGCTGCAAATGCATGCAATGACAGTATGCAGGACTCAGATTTCTAGGGCTCATAGGGTTGTAACTTGACCAGAGTTAACAACCAGCTGTAACAGAGAAAAGGAGCACTCTGGGTCTGTTGACACAAACATCTGATAAGAGGCCATCACTCTGGGCAATGATGACATTGGAATGAAAACTTCTAATTTCTTATAGATAAGGTCATATTTGTATATCCTCTATTGCTGCCAATAAGTAACTTGTAACTATACACCACATGACAATAAAAAGTAAGTACCCAGAATTAAATGGGGAGAAAAGAGGGTGAGTCTAGGAAGAGTTGGGAGACAGAAGGTGCGTATGGTCAAACCATGATATATGAAATTCTTGAATTACAAATAAAGGAAATGAGTGTCGCTGGGCTTAGGGTTACTACCTCCACAGTGCTATGCTTCCTTAGTGTGCTAAGACCAGGATTCGATCTCCAGAAAAAACCCCTCCAACCTAAGAAGTAAAGACCAGGATATTAATATAAATAGACAACTTCTGACAGCATCAGATCAAATAAATTTAACAAATATGCACCTAGACATATAATCTTGGGAGTAACCAAACATTATGTAATTAAGAAGAAAATCCAAAAACTATATTGTGAAGATTGAGGTGTGGAGAGATGGGTCTTATTAAATGCAACATTTCTAAATAGAAGAGGATTCTGTAACTATTTAAAAAGCAACCAGTAGACTGCAGGAAAGTGATTAACAGTATTTATAGCATTAATAACTAGATTATATGAAGAATAGCTACAAATCACCACCAAAAGATAAATCACCCAACAGAAAGCAGATGAACTATGTAAATCAGCAACTCGCTGAAATAAAATTGCAAATAAGTACCTGGAAAGATGCTGAGCCTCATGAGTGATCAGGGAGATACAAATTAAAATAAGAAATACAAATTATTCTAGAAAACTCATAAAAATACAATATCAGAAAAGATTCAAGCAAAGGGTTAACTCTTGAACACTGCTGGTAAGAATATAAAGTTGTGAATGCTTTGAAAAAGGCAATTGCCTATACCTCTGAAAGGCAAAGATTTCCATTTTTGATTAACACCCAAGTCCAGCCATACAGTTTGGCTGACTAACAGGGTCTCATTCTACCTACTCTGGAGTTAACCAAGGACCTGCAGGCCTGATATCAGCCCTCATCTTTATTTGATGGAGAATAATTAGCAGAGAGAAGAGTAACAACAGTAACTCTGTATTTCTAAATTCAGTGAGAATTCAGAAAAAAAAATAGGAAAGTGTTGTAAATGATCTATTGCTGTTGATACAGTCTATGGGGAGTTGGTGGCCCTGACAAAAGTATAAAAACAATTTAAATGTTTCAACAATGGACCCTAGACCATCTTTCTATGACAAGCTTGCAGCTATTGCAAATAATGAGGTATTGAGGGGCAAGGTGACAGTCTTTCACGGGAAGGTGAAAGTAATTTGTGTAACCATATTTATCACATGTTTAAAACACTGATAAGTACATACCTTCACATACAAGTCATGTAAGTGCATGGGAGGATACGAGTTGCTCCCTGAAAGCAAAGATCAGGACCCTGAAAGACATGAATGTGGAGGAGATATAAGGAGAAGGTGGGGTCTGTGTGTTCTCTACATTTCCATTATCGAATACAATGTGTACTGTATTGAAATAGTTTTTAAAATGTTTAAATTTAGAAATAAAAAGGATACAGATAGTAATGCCAGGAGACGATAGTCCATGCACAGAACACCTGGCAATCAGAGCCCAAGGGGCAAATTGATTGGTATTGCACCTATAGTATCCCTCTCGTAGATGTGTCTTTGCCACTGACCAGCCTCGGGTCCTCACACTAAGGCTACTGCAAAAATGGGGAGTCTAAACAAGACCCTATCATACACAATTTGAACTAACACATTGGAATTCTGCTTTCATAATGCCCTTTCCTGCACAATACCCATTTCCTGTACCCACTCAAGACCTAGACAGGAGTACAACCAAACCACTAGCAGTTTGACATGATGTTTTAGTAAAGCAAGGTCATGTAGAGTATCTCCACACTACTGAGTTCAAAAGTGAAGGCCATCTGAGAAACTGGGTTCTCATACTATTCTCAAATTCCAAAATTAAGAAAAAGAGAGAAAGTCATCTTGGCCATAATTGCTACTGATTTCAATTTCTTCATTTCTCATCCACATACAGAAACAACAAATAGTGTTTGATAAATCTACTCAACTATATCATTATTACACAGGGACACTAAACACATGCTCACCAGGGATTAGTCATATTACACACTAAGATGAAGATCCATTCTGCCTATCTCTTTTGAGATGATCAGATGTATTATCAGATATGCAAACTTAACTACATCTGTCTACATACTAACCATGTTCAGAATGGATGAAGAGATGTCAACTTTTAAAGGTGAGGGCATTGGACACAGTGGAGGTGCTGAGATCCCTGGTGGATTGGGGCATATAGCTGCAAATCTGGTCTCTGCCCATGGAGGAGAAACTACCCTTCTTTTTGACTCTCCTCTCTGTGGCAGAGGGCAAGCTCCAGCACATTGCCTAGGGCCATCTCTCTCACCTCCTGCAGCAGAAAATTGGGAACTTGTTTTGAGAGTGCAGTGAGATGGATTATGTGGCCTCTGGCTCTTTGAGACAATCAAGTTGTCCTTCACACTCCAAGTGGATGTAATTAACTCCACTGATAAGATGTTATGGCAATAGCAACGTTGAAAACACCGGAAAATGAGTCAAAAGGATACCCAGTGAACTGTAGCAGAGGCGAAGGGGAGGAGTCAACACAAGGTGCCTTACCTTCTTTCCCAACCTTAGCAAATGACTTTGGCCTTGTGGTTTTCTAAGGGAGCAACTGCTATTTACTAACTCTGAAAAAAAGGAAAAAACAAATAGGACCTGCTCTTTGCTCCTTTCTGTTGAGTTGTAGGTTATCTCAAGAATAAACATGGGCAAAAAAGGCTGCCATAAAAGCTAGGAATTTCTTTATCATAGTCTGAGGGTGATACTGAGCTGTTCGGTGTTGGGTGGTCCAGAATACTATATTGAAACTGACAGTCCTCTTGGTAAGTTAGGCCAGACAAGGCCAGACCACTCTATATCCTGTGCACTAATGGCTCCTCCTTTATACAATAAGAATTCACAGGGAAGGGCTGATAGGGGATCAGGACAGTAGGGAATGGGAGGATGTGATCTTGAAGGAGACTGTAATAAGACATAATTTGTTCAAAAATTCTCCAATGACAACTGATATCTTATATGCAAATCTTTAAAACTAAAAAAGTATGTTAAGGTATATATAAAATATAAAATTAATAAAGAACACAGGAGGACTATGAAGTAAATATAATCACTTCCCATCTGAGGATTCCTAATCAGAAGTGATATTTGTAAGCAAAGTGTACCAATATTTACGAAAGGATCATAATTTTGAGTAATTAAATACTAGTTAATTGATTTCCTGAGTAATAAATTTAGCTTTCCAGTAATTGTCCCCCATTAATGGGTACGTTCTCATAAGTGTTTTACTATAATAAGTCATTAAGATTTCCTGAATAATTTCCCTCCAAATCATTGATTTTAAGTTACTTTTGCTAATGCAAATGCTTAAGATCTCCTAATGTTGCCATGTGTCAATTTCAGTCAATGCCATCTGACAATCTGTGATTTGTTTATGTTTTGCTTTTAAATAATAAAAGAAAAGCAAGGGAGGAAGGAGCCTATGGTAATGGGTAAGTTTGTGGATTACTGTTCTAAAATTTATCTTCAGGAAACTCTGTGTCAAGACCTCTTTTAAAAGATTTGTCTAAGTGTCATTTAAGATTATAAAATTTCCTCCAAATTGACTCTGCCATATATTTGGTATCAGGTGAAAGCCATCTGCTAATGTGCTTTTGTTTCCGAAGGCCCTGTGGAAGATGTGGCCTGGATTTGTGGCCTGTGGGTAGCCACTGAAAGGTTCTAAGCAAAGCCATGATACATCAACAGACCATGGCTAGCACTCTGTAGAAGATACAATGATGTGAACTGACAGAGCTGAGAATCAGAAATAAGACAACCAGAGTCCCCAGTTAGGATGCTCTTCCAAACAGAAGATAGGTGCTATGATAAAGGGCTAAAGCTTAAAAACTATGGCAATAGATGAGAAAAATTGTCCTAAAGCAGTGAGAGGGCTCACTCTACCATCCCTGGATATTGCTGCATGTCAAGGTTTCTCCTTCTGATCAGTTGGCTGTGCCAACTGAAGTCCTAGGAATTGTTCTCCATATGCACACCATGATATATGTACCATGCACATCAAATAAATAAATGTAATACAACTTTTTAAAAAAGCATATACAGTACATGTTTCGAAAATTATTTAAGTTCTCTTATCAACATTTTCATGAAAATACAAGTTTTGATAACCATGATGATATATAATGAAGTTAATTACTGGGCATAGATCTATAGGAATATTCAATCAGGTCCTCTCCTTTGGAAAAGGAACACAATGAAAGTTATCTTAATAAGAGACAAGGGAGGGGAGGAGAGAAAGCGGATGAGAACAAGATGAGAAGGAAGTAATGATGAGAAATTAATGCCTTTGTGGACTTTGGAGTGATTCAGACATGACCTTTAAATTCAAAGGGTTACATGGAATGCATGTCCTGCTTTGGCAGTACCAGAAGGTATTAAACCAGTCAACCCATTGTCTTGGAAATGATATTTTTCTAGTTCAGTTTAATCAGTTTCTTCATGAGTGCACAAAGGGGCCAACAAGATTGCTGAGTGGTTAGTTGCCACCAGCACTAATGAACTCAGTTCAATTCCTGAGGTTCACATGCTGGAAGTCCTAGGAATTGTTCTCCATATGCACACCATGACATATGTACTATGGACATAAAATAACTAAATGTAAACTTTAAAAAAAAAGCATATACAGTACAGGTTTCCAAAATTATTTAAGTTCTTTTATCAACATTTTCATGAAAATACAAGTTTTGATAGCCATGATGATATATGATGAAGTTATTTATGAATTACATTTCGTTGTGCTTAAAACCAAAATGTAGGAAGGGATTCATTAAATTTTAGTGAGTTATATATACTTGCTCAAATAGAAGATTTTCATTTTCATCTAAAAGTATCTTGGTCACCTACTGAGTTTATAGCATAATATGTTATATAAATATTTTTCTTACGATATTTTACCATCATGATTTCTAGTTTCATGAAAGATAAGGTCAGAATTTTAATATGACATCTGAGAGCCCTGCAGTCTTAGCTGTTTATTTGTCTTCCTGTTGTTTCCTTATTGGATTTTTGGGGACCTTTATTTCTTATATATGAAAAAGAAGACCCAGTGTTAGCCTGGGCTCTGAACAGCTTCCAGGTGATTCCAAGTGTCTAGATGATCCAGGATCTAACTGATATGTCTCAACTAGTTACAATCTACGAAAGTGATTAAGTCCCACCTCTCCATTCACTGTGTCCAAAAGAGGAATAAAGACACAATCCCCAGATGCTTTCATTTCTATATCATGCTGTGTGATCCTGGGTAAGAGTCAGGCATCCCCATTCTTAGAATTCCTTGCTCAAGAAGTCTATATATTTTTAAGTATTTTAATTAGTTGGAATTAAGTGGTACACTTGGCCATGTTTAGATATTCAGAAAGAACTGGGCTTTTTCCAATCAGTCATCGGGCCATATTACACCATTATCAGTATGCTATATAGTAGTGTTATAGCTAAAGAGACCACCATGTGAAAACCAAGGCAAGGAACCCAGCATGCTCTTCTGCAAGTGGTGCTGAGACTCCTCACACATTTTGTGAGTGTCACTTGGATACCTGTTTTCTGTACCAAATATGTTCTTTGGTCTTTGTGTTTGACATTTTTGGCCAGCGTATTAATCCATTTCCCTCCAAGGAGAGTAACAGCATCAGCCATGAAAACTCTTCTTGGGGGCATCTTGAGGAATGTGTGAAGGGGAAAATCATTCTGCCAGGTTTGGCTTGATTGGGAGGTAATGGATTCCAATGTCCTCTGCCTTGTTCTGCCTGCATCTCTCAGTGGTCATTTGCTAGGTCACTCTGTTTGACAGAATTGGTGACTCACTAAGAAACTGGGATACGTATTTGTTACTGAAATGACTGATTTCCAGGTGTGCAGGAAGTCAGAATGCTCCTGTAATTTTCCAACAGGCCATGGTGGAGATTGAGCAAGGAGTGATATACAGGAACGGAAATGTTATATTAGTAGACGGACCATCCAATAATGATCAGTAGAAGAGTAAGGGTGGAAAACATTGAATAGCTGCAGTATGAAATAGCTCTAATATCAGAGACTTAGCTCTAAGATGGGTATTTCTAGCATTATCTTGTAGGCAATCTCCATCATCTTTTCTGCTATGAGAGGTCAAGATTCCCCCATTCCATTGGGCTCTGGCCTTTGTCCACCTACTGCTAGGAGATAGACTACATAGAGCAAGTGAGCCTTAAAGATAACACCTGGGTTCTAATGAGCTCCACCACAATGAAAATGAGCCCTGCCTGTTTGGTGGGTGTGTATTTCTATTTAAACCTTTTGGCAAAATAACACCTGGTCCTTGCTTCACAGAGAGGCTGGCAACAGGAAGCCATGTGATCAGAAATAATGTCCTACTCAGTGGGAGGTGCTCCCCTGAGGATATGCAGCAAGTGAAAGACCAGGAGTCTGATGGAGAAGAAGAAAGTGATGTCATTGCTACCACACACTAGGATTGCAGCCATGCACTCTTTTCACCCACCCAATATGCAGATTTTGGAATTTTCTGAGTTTTATTTTTTAATAGCCCTGCATTTCAGCTCTACTGCTGGCAGCGTAGATTCTGAGACTCTAGGCCGTGTAATTAACTTCACATCTGAAAAGTCACTGCTTTTCAGAGCAGTGGGTCCAGCCATTGCTTCAGGCTGCTCAGGGGCCACGACTGTTCACCTGAGGCAATAATGGCCAGGGAAATTGCGCCAAGGCTACCACTGACCCCTTATAGCCACTGCCAGCTTGCGGATTCCATCTGAGGAGGCTGAGACTTACCTTTGTCTTGGTTGCTTTAATTGCAGGGAAAGGAGCTCATTGAAGGCAGCCAGAGGAGGAGGGGCTTAGGTACCAGCATTTCAGGGGCAGGCATGCTTTCTATTTTCAGTGTGACTCTCCCAATGGAAATCTCTTCCTCCCTTGCTCACTCCCTGTCTGCTGAATAAAAATTCTCCACACAGTGATGGTTAAAAACATCAATTAACTCTAAAACAATTATTATTTTTTGAAATGCCATTTTATAAATGTAATAACACGACACAATAATCCAGGGTTATTTAACAGAGCATTTACCCTGAAAACAGTCATTACTCTTTAAATGCAGTAGACTCTAGAAGCCTCTTAACATTAAATGGCAAGTGAGGCAGAAGCAATATTGTCAGAAATGCCACATCTGCTGCATTCATTAGCAGGGGAAGCTGGCGCTTGCCTTGCCCACCCAATGCCATTTTCTTGGCATTTCTTGGACTCCACAGCTTTCTTATGTGGAGTGACATTGTCCAGCACTGATATGACAGCTGACAGTTGAATGAAATGCCCAGAGAAGCATTTCCTCCGGTAGTGTCGCCCTGGCACTTTGCCCACAGAGGTCTGAAAGCTGATTTCCTGGTCAATTGGGAGGTGCTCCTTGCAGGCTGGCTTCCTCTTTATGCCACTGGGTCTCCTCCAGTGGGGCTCTAGGTGTGTGGCCACCATCCTGTCCCCCTGCCATTAGGCTGCACTAGCATTTCTGGCCTGACATTCCTTTCATAAGACATGACATGAATCATCTCTGTGTGGTCGTTACTGAACTCAAACGTTTTTGATCTTGGACACAAAGAAAATATGAAAGTGTTCTGTCTCCATGTATGTATTTTTTTTTTCTGAAATGACTAACAGATGGTCAACCTACCTACCCTCACATAAACAAAGTGCAGATATGTGAAGTATGGAAAGGTGTGGACCTCAGCATAGGATGCCCCACATGTGACTGTTCGTATTGAGAAACTGTCCCTAGGGATTGTCTAGAGTTTCCCCTGTAATATTTCCATGTGCGTTCAGCAGCTGTCCTGAAGAAACATCTGTCTCTCAGATCTCCTCAACCTTCTAAAGAGCAGCAACTAAGCCATGACAGCACGGTTGTATAGAACACCTAGGAACCAATGTGGTCTTGTGGGCTGGATCTCTAAGGTGCTCCTTTGGCTCTTTTGGTATCAAATGTAGGTTCTGAGGCTGGGCATCCATAGCTGTGATCCCTGAAGGAGTATCTAGAGAACCCCAAGAGATTCTAGTCTAAGAGACCTCTTAATATCTACTTATTAGTTCATGTGTATAATAGGAGCAATTTCACTATATTTACAAATAAATACATCTTTTTAAACTTGGTCTTTCATATTAAGTATCATCCTTCTTTATGTTTACAACAACAAAAACCCTAGCTTCTGAGAATTAATGGGACTGATGTCATTTAGAGCTGCTATCTGAGTACCCAGGATTGTTTAGGATATTTACCTGAATAGCCCAAGAGGCCCTATTGAATAGTCTCAAAAGCTGCCTGTAAAACCCAAAGAGAAGGTTTAAAGGCTCAGACTTTTAGAGAAAGAATAAAACTTAGAATTTAAATGTATTATATTTTTGAGAAAACTAATTGGTATTTCTATAGGTACCCAGAGAAACCGAGTGACATGCCTATAATTAGACAGCAAATTAGTGGCAAGCAGAACCCAAATATGGAAATTCGGGCTTTTAGTTCTGCTTTGGGGGTGACAGGAAGGGGAGAAAGAGAAGATCTTTTTCACTTTTGTCTCTTGGGGAAAGAGGGTTAGCTAACATCTTTGCTTTTGTTTTTATGACACAGATTTCATGAATCCTCCATTCACTACACAGGCTAAATGTAATGGACAGGACCACATCCCCCTTCTAAATGCCTTAGTCTAGTCCTACAGTGGTTTGCTCTGTCTCCTAGAGCTATGCACTCCTACCGCTTGGTAGCCATCAGCTTCATTTGGAAGTAGTTATTCCTGGTACTAAAACAACTAATTTGTGCAGACAAAGCCACAAAATAGCCTTTGTGAGCATGATTTTTGGAGTTCATGAGTTCCACTAGCACCTTCACCATCACAGCTTTCTGCCACAGGCCAGCACATGTTCTGGGTGCAGGATGACTGAATTATGACAAGGCTCTCAAATGTATGGGTATTGTCATCAACAAACAATATGACTGCCTACATTATTAGGACTGCAGCACACTGCCCCTTGAGCAGAACAATATGCAAATTGCAATCACAGGTGTGTGCTCAAGTTCTCTACTTAACCAGACCCAGAACATGCTCAAGACAGATGGGATGTCTAGGGAGCTCTCATTGCTCGAGTCACATTTACAAGATGTTAAATATTTATTTTTATTATTGGTATCTTATTGTAGTGCTACACTTATGTATGTGAACCCCTTGCACACCCAGAACCCTCAGAATCCAGAAGAAGACATTGGATCCCGTCAATTACAGTTGTACATGGTTGTGAGTTGCCATGTGAGTTTTGGGACCATGTCTGTGCCCTCATCAAGAACAGCAAATAATATCAACTGCGGAACCATCTCTCCTCAAGAAATTAAATGTTTTAAAGCACACAAAGCATCAGGGAGAGAAAACATTAACAATAACAGCATAAGGAGCTTCCTGCAAGCATAAAAACCTACAGAAGGCTAGAGGATATGGGGTAGCTTACATTGGTTTAAATGGTGGCTTGGACTGAATAAAATATGTGGGGGGAAAGCTACAAAAAGAATTACATGTGCTCCTGTTGGGAGCTTTTAATAAAAGGAAGCAGTTAACAGTCTCTGCAATAGAAATGAACCACACTTTATAGGAAGTATTAGAATGGCAAGAGTTATAAGCAGAAAAATCTGGCCATGTGGAGGCCATTATAGTATTCTAGACAAGTTTTAGCAGTTGAAATAGGAATGATTGTTCCAAGAGGCACATGTTCTTGATTCATCATTTACTGAGTTGTTGGCATTGCTGCCAGTCCTCAGTAAATGTGACTGCCTTGGGTATTTTGCTTCAATCCTCCTCAACTCCCTGTTGTTTTACACTAAGCCATTCTGCCTTTGACCCCTGTAGGCATTTGGGCTTCAAGCAAGGGCTTACAAGTAAGGTACATAAGAAAGACAGCATCACCAGCTCAATGGCATTATTTATAAAAGGGGCAGCATGCTCTGTGCCAGAAATATCTAGCTCTGTTTTTAGCCTTCTCCCAAGTTTCTCCAGCCCTATAACAAGGGCACTGGCCTCCTTTCCTCTCCTGGAGGCTCACTGACCTTTTCCAATGGCATCAGAGCACTGCCTGTTCCTCAAGGCTATGCATTAGCCAGCTGCTTCCTGTGAGCAGTTCGTAATAGTAAATGAGCCTAATGGAAGAATATTTCATGCCTTAGTAATGTGTTGCCCACCACACAATCAGCATCTCCCAAAGACTTGCCTCCCCCACAGCATATAGCCCCCAGAAAAGCTGACTTTGCCAGGAAGCCCTTTAGGAGATATACTTGGGGGAACAAGGGCCCCTTAGGGCTGACTGTTCACAGAGCCCCGAAGATAAAACAAAATAGCTTTATTTAAAGATTTATTTAAGATGTTTTAAAAATTGAGTAGAACATACATTTTTAATACTGATTGATATTATTGTAAAGCATTCTAATGAGAATCTGCCCCCATGGACCCTTAACGGCTACACAGACAGAATTTTCTCTTGCATTCCTGCCATGCATCCTATTTGAGCTATGGATTAACACAGGGATAAAAGGTGCCCCTGTTCTGTTAGGGGCAGGAGGGCAGAATATAGAAAGACAGTATAGAGAAGATAACATGGGTGTAGAAAGTCAT
>NW_022196906.1:22468379-22480198 GCF_008632895.1 Mastomys coucha
ACCTTTCAAAATAGACGCAGCTTGCACATATTTTGAAATATTCTTTGTAGCTTAGAAGATCTGTGCAGTTGAGAAATCATGGTAGATTGTGAGTACTAAGATAAGACACAACCACTAATTAGATTGTGGTTCTTGCTTACTGGGAATTGTGCACGCACGAGGCAGTGTCTTGTGCTTTTACATTTATTAGCTTTCTTGATTCTCAAAATAACTGTATTGACAATTTTCCCATTATACAGGTGTAATAAAGAAAAGAAGAGGCTTAAAAACCTTTGTCAACTGAGTGATGCTGTGCAGGCTTACTTGAAACCAGTCTTTGAGTTTCTATCTTGAGGTTAAGTCCCACTCATCAGCCTTTCTACTTGGGGGCTTATTTACATGGGTGGTGATTTAACCTTGTCAGTCCCAGTTCTGCCCCCATCCTGAGACAATGGCTACAGTATGTGATGTCTGTGAACCTTGTTAAAGGTATGGGGCTGGTTTATCATCATTTCCATAGCAGGGTTGTTCAAGTTAGGGAGACAGGGTCCTCTGGGATTGGCTCCAAAACCCTTGTAAACACCTACAGGAAAACTGGCAGCCGTTTGTAGAAGGGAGCTGAACTACAGAGAAAAATGAACCCAGGGTTTCCTGGTTGCACCTCGCACTCAGGTGGACCCAAAGCCTTTTGTCTTGTTGGGGACTCTCAATTGAAATTTTAGGTCCAGTGAGAAACCCTTCCCCAAACAAGTTTGCCACTTTTGAAGGGGTTCATTAGGCAAGATGTCCACACATAGCTCTAATTACCAGCATATAGTTTGCCCATGGGAGCAGACAGCTAACTAGGTCAGAATCCAGGGAACCTGGCCAGCAGCCTTCTGGGTTTCTTCTAAGTGCAAGCCTTCTGTCATTTGCTTTCTGCAGCACTTGCTGCCTTCGAATTTATGAACCATAAGACTGGGATACAAACAAAGCACCTACTCTTAATAGCTTAGTCAGTAGGTGGTTCACCAACAATTTCAAAAAACTAGTAAGTTCCCAGAGGAGCAGCAGTTGTTGTTTGGAAATAATTCTCCAAATTGCATTTATTTCACAGCGGTCTGAGGTCACAAATTCAAGAGCATCGGGAACTCTATTCAATTAGACAATTCGATCAAAATAGATCTGTCAAGATGACATTCCATCTGAAGAATCAATTGGGATGGAGGAATCATTGAGATGCTGCTGCTGTTACTTAGATTTTTAATTTTTAATTTTGCAATTTGTTTTGGTAGGGAAGCTGGGCATGGGGTGAGTACTGGGCAGTTTGTGACATCTGTCACTGGATTAGATAGAATCCGCTGCTCTCTGTCATGTGGGCAGGCTGTATTAATGGGCAAATAAGTGAAATGTGTTTCTTCCTCTAGCTGATAAGTAACTGCTGAGTTCACAAAGGTGTGACCATGGCTTTTACCTGAGCCTGTGCCTATCCTTTCTCCTTTTTTCACTCTCACATAGCAATCTGCATTTGTCAGCCCAAGGCTAAACTTCCAAGACCCGCCAGGCCTGGTGCAGCCACCAAGGATTACATGTTGACGTTAAGCCGTTCAAAGATAATATGTTTTCTAGAAGCCACACAACCACCTTCTGATTTCAGATGGAGGATCTATCTATCAAATACAGATGTTTGAACCGCAATTTAGTACTACGTTTTATCAACCATTACCGGTGAACACACACACACACACACACACACACACACACACACACACACACCATACACATAGACACAATCATCCCTCTTTCTGCCTCTGCAAGTATATAGCAAGGGGGTAGACTATCAATGAGTGGAAAGGTTGACTAGAAATATTTCCAAAGATATTCTTACCTTGCTGTGTTGTTTACTCTTAGGCAGTGTAGTAATGATGGTCTTGTCTCAAATGGCCAGTTTATCCCTTTTTCCCCTATTAAGTTTTTCCATATGGACTGTTCATAACTCATTTTGAACCAGTGTCCATTCGTGTTGGACATAGCGCCTATAACTAAAGGCTTTGTAATGGGAAAGACTCAGACAGGAAAGCCTAGAGGCTTGCACGCTTACACTTGTGATTAGGGGTTTTATCCTAGCCCATTACCTCATTGGCTTTATCTATTACAGGGCATGCAGTCATGTGACAGCAATGTCAAGCTTCTCAAGATAGATGGGGAAAAAACCCTTATTTTGTGAAGTTATCTCAGCCTGCATTGTTTGAGGGATGAATAATACTTGAGTATCTTCTTCTTCTGGCCAGCCTTTGAACATGTCAGCCTTCCCTTTGCAGCTCACTAAAATGTGTACTATCTCTTTCTAACTTCTTCCTTTCTTTCTCTTGTCCAATGTCAAAGCTGTCCTTGGTTCTCTGATTATTGTCCCTGGGTTTCCAGCGAGATGCACAGCAAAGAGCTGAGTAGCTGAGTCACAGAAATAACACTAATGGCATGATGTTCACTCCGCTCAACACACCTCAGTGCACATCCCACTCACCAAAGCTAATTGAGCTGTTAGCTTGCTCTTCCCAAACCCTGATTTTCAACCATTCCCCTTAGGATGGCAGGTAGTTGGTGGTTTTTAGCAGGTTCCCTTAGTGCACTCAGTCATAGTAGATAGTGAAGGATGCTGGACTCAGGTTCTCCAAAAGCAGCTAAGGCAATGTCCTATAACCCCCATCCACGGGTATTAGGACCATCTGTCCTCCTTGTATTTCCCCTGGTCTTCCAGTGGATAGCTTTCCACCAGAAATTAACATTTACAATTATGTTCATTTACATAAACCATACATAAATTTACCTCAGCCTAGAGAGAGAAGAGCTTACATAAGCCCATACTACAAAAACTATGTGAGGTTGCTCATCCTATTGGCTGCTCTTGTTCTGAAAGGCTTCAGTAGAGAATTCCGTTAAATGCCAAGATTCCCTTGTGACTCAAAGTATGATTCGGTTTACATATATTTTTCAGGAACACATCTGTCATGTGTAAATCAAGATGCATTTGAATAATCTGCTTGCCACTCTTAGAAGCAGTTTCTGTTTCTTTTACATGTCTTTTACCTTTCCTCTCTCACTGCTCTGACAACTCTTCCTGTGTCATAAATAGAAACTCCAGGAAAAATGCCTAGGGTATGCAGCACCTGTCAAGAAGAAGGGTATTCTGGGAAAATAAGGCTTCCTTAAGGGACATTGTTAGCAGGGGCCATCTGTACCCCCCAAAATGTCATCATCACTTTTAGATGGTAGTAAGTCATTTTTTTAAAAAAAAATATTTGTTTTTATGTATGTGTGCCTGCTTATCTGTATGAGCAGCCCATACAGTGTCTGTAAAGGCCATAAAAGAGCATTTAATCCCTGGGAGCTAGAGTAACAAGAGATCTTGAGCCACCCTAAGTGGGTGCTGGGAACTAAGCTCAGGTACACTGGAAAAACAGCCAGAAAATCTCTGTGCCATCTCTCCAGCACATCCATTTGTAATTATGTCTTACCATTTAGATCTAGGGTTTGGCGTATAAGTATTGTATAGAGATAAGGAACTCTAATCTACCATCACTGAATGTGTTGTATGACCAACTACATGAATACATTATTTTATCTAACCCTTCAGGCAGCTCTGTAATGTTCTTCTTGTGTGCTTTAGGGAACTGAGTTTCAGAGACTCTGGACAGTTTTTCAGTGGTTTAGTTTTAAGATGACAGCATGCTAATCATTGGTTATTCATCTTCATGAGGGTTTTGCTACTTAACAGATATTTAGTTTCCCTTGAAGGTCATGCACTAAGCTGCCCACTGGGATTGTAATAGGGGAAAACCTAGAGATGAGTTTTGGATAGTAGTGAAAACCAGTGAGTTTACAGTTCTACCAGGAGAATGAAAATTGAGCAGAAAGCTCCAAGATGAAGACAGCACACAAGAGGCCACATACTGGCCTCTATGACCCCATGGAATTTAGCCAAACTCTGGCAGTGGCCTTATAGAGGTTGCAGTATGGACAGTAAGTAGAATGTGCTGAAACTGAGAGCGGAGTGTTGGAGGCAAATGCATGTTCTGTGAACTGTAGTCAGAGGTCCTGGGGATGAGCCATGCTGAAACATGTCTGAGGATCTTGTCCAATAGAGTTTCCTAAGGAATCACTACTCCTAAAACCCAAAGACCCAGACACATCTACTATAATGAACTGAGAGGATTGATATTCTCAAGAAGAGTGGCCAGATGGGAGGGAGAGGTTGAAGGGAAAGGGGAAAATGCTAATGGGATATGAGAGAATAAGAATAGTGAGCAAAGAGACTTTTACAGAACCTGAGAAAGTCAGAAGCACATGGCATCAGCTCTGAGAAAGACTTTGTTTAATTCTTTTAAGAATGCCAAAAACTGAACCGATCCCAAGTCAAGTACATCCTTCCTGCTTCTAACTCATGGCCTGCCTCTGCATTACAACTAACTAGAATAAATACACAGCAGCCCGAAGGAATCATATGAGGTATCACTGGGAAGCAAATGAATATTTATTTTAAAATCCAAAAAAGGACTCCCCCTCTTTATAAAATAAACCAATATGATTTACAATGATTTTCCCCCTGCATTTCTTTCAATATTTGATATGCCCATCCTCTGTTCCCATTCAAAATGGCTTTTTTTTCCTCTTAGGCAAACACCCTAAATGCTGTGTAAGCAGTCTGAATATGTTCTTGGTTCTCTTGTCTGTAGAAAAGAAGGGGTTAACTCTGTCTTTCTAGGTGGAAAGTTGCTTTTGTAGTTCATCTGCTTCTGATTTTTTTGGGTTCTCTGGTGTCATTACAATGAATTCCTACCCAACACAATGACAGACCTTCCTAGATCACCATCTAAGAACAAAAGCCTTTAAGAAAATATGGGGAAAAGTCTGAATACTCATGTTTTAATACTCAGTGCTATATTCAGATAGGCTTCTTAAATGATAATGGACAAAAAGCAGAAGGCACGATGCTGACAGAGTTGACTTGATGGAACAGATTCTTGAGGAAGGGAGGTCCAGAGTAGAGATGGAGGCAGGAGCCTCAGAGAGAAAGAGGAACACTACTAGTTAATGTATCAGATTTAGGCTTGTAGAATGGAGAGACAAAGAAAAGATTCTCACAGAGGGTCATGGGAGTGCAAACATCTACATGATAAGAGAACTTTTATGGACCAGAATCACCTAGGTAACAGGTACTAAGAGAGACACAGCTAATTCTTTGTTTCCTCTCTTTGTTCACTCTCATAGAGCTTTAGATACCAAGTGATCATTTATATGTAGACAAGCTTCATCTCAAACATTAGTATTTTATGAAAAGCAATGCAAGTTACATGAGAGCTTTGCTTCCATAGACAGAGATCAATTATTTGAACCAAAGCTTTGGACTGTCTCCCCAGGGAGGTGATGGCTCAAGGCTTAAGCATCAGGCGGGAGTATCCAGAGCTGTGCTGCTCAGATGCAAAAATGAACACTGATGAAGTAGATAATGGAGCCAAGAAAACAAGACACTTGGAAGAAGCTCAACTAGGTGCAGGATGCTCTTAAGAAAGTGACCAGTAGCCGGGCGGTGGTGGCGCATGCCTTTGATCCCAGCACTTGGGAGGCAGAGGCAGGTGGATTTCTGAGTTCGAGGGCAGCCTGGTCTACAGAGTGAGTTCCAGGACAGCCCGGGCTACACAGAGAAACCCTGTCTCGAAAAACCAAAAAAAAAAAAAAAAAAGAAAGTGACCAGTTGACACCCCAAATTACCTCTTCAGCATAAATGTTTTAAATAGTGTTTGTTGACTTCTTTTAAGGCAAGTAATTCAGATTTTCAGTTGTAAATTGTATGTTCCTAATAAATACAACAAAAACAAGGTGCAGTCACGCTGCCAAGCTCAAGAATGTGATGGGCTGGAGAGAGTGAAGAAGATGTGAAGGATGTTAGGGCCATGCACAGATCATCCAGATTGACTGTCTTCCTGCTTCTTTTCCTCAGGTCCCTTTTCTTTCTGATTTTTAATGTATCGTCTGTTTTGTATGCATCCTTGCACCCCCGTTTAAATTCTTTTGGGTAAAGAGTTGTATGTATAAATAAATAAAGAGCATGCTCCAGAAACTCAACACTTTTCTCTTTCTGCTTCTCTGATCTCCACACACAGACGTGGAGGTCTGTATCTATCTTGCTGAATTAAAATGAAAGAGTTCTGGGTTTCTAAGAGGTTGTCTGTTTTGTAACTTAGCTCCCCTGGAAACTGAGCAGAAGATTGGAGGGTGAGGAAAGGTGTGATCAGCAGAGATACTGCTAACTTTTATGACTTCTTTGAAGCAGAAGATAAGATCCCTTAACCAGCACTCAGATACCTCAAAAATATATCTGAACTCAGAAAATCCATGAAAATAGACATTGGAGGCATTAAAAACATCCATCTTATTTATGGAAAGGAGAAGAAGGAAAGAAAGAATTATAAATTCCTCAGAGATTAAAATGCTATCTTGTTAATGAGGATGAAAGCTTTGTCTTGACTCCACCTAAAATAGGAAATTATCTAGGATTTGGCCATTAAATTAAAAATGCAGTTCATTTCTGTCCATTGAAACTACAGCGACACACTAGTGCCTGAGTTCACTTTGACACAGGAGAAATCAAACTTTTAATATATGTCTGCAGTTTTTGTCATTTCCTTATTTACAAAGCTAGCATTATTGATATCTTTCAAGTATAAGATCTATGCCAATAGGCTGGAATGGGCAGTGTTTAGCCAGGTAAGTTTTAGCCTCATCACCAATGACAAGTGGCATCCCAGAGAGTTCATCCCAAAAAGCTGCCATGCTTCTCAGTTCCTGTAGAAGTAAGACACTGTGGCATTAGTTGGAAGGCAAGATATTGGAATAGTATTAATGGCCAAAATAAAATTGCTCTGCATTCTCCTCCAATATTTCTTACTTAACCATGGAAAGCCATGGTTATGTTTTTCTTTTTTTCTTTTTTCTTTTAATTTAACAAATATCTTTATTAATTATGACTATGAATCTTTAGAAGTTGTATAATTTACTTTAAAAGTATTTCTGTATAAAATAGTTAATACTTAAAAAGGTTACAATGCTAAACTTGATCATACAGAAAAGTTCTCCGAGTTGTTTAAGTGACACACTGTGTTTAATGACAGCATTTTATTCCTGGGATCATTTGAGTAAGATGTTTTTCTAATGAGATAAGGGATGATTGCAAATATATCACACTCCTCAGCTATATGGTGAGGGTGTTGGACAATCAATTCTTTTCCTCCATGATAAAGGGTGTAAAAAGTCTGTTGGAGGAAGAGATCTATTCCCCAGGTTTCAATCCTTTCTTCTTACACATCTGGAGGTTATATGAAATGGTAACTTTTTAGTATTAAACTGTGCTTTACAGGAGGACACAAGTAGGACATAGGAAGAGAAATGTCTGGCATTATTGCAACCTCTTCCCTTGCCCAGAATTTTCTTGATTTGTCTTGAGCTGAACAGCTCTCTCTCTCTCTCTCTCTCTCTCTCTCTCTCTCTCTCTCTCTCTCTCTCTCTCCCTCTCCCTCTCCCTCTCTCTCTCCCTCTTTTTCCCTCTCTCTTTCTTCCTCTCTCTCTCCCTCCCTCTCCCTCTTCCTCTCCCTCCCTCCTTCCCTCTCTTTCTTTCTTCCTTTCTTTCTGACTTTCCTTGAAGATGTCTTTGTAATGGTAGTTAACATTGTTGTCTTGATGCTAACAACATGTTCTCTACATAATATTAGAAATGTACAGATACTCTTCTTTTGTACTTGGGCACAAGTCCTGTTAAAACCATCTTCTCCTGCCAAGTATCCTATAAACTGTAGTACCACACACAGATAAAGAAGTAAAATATATGATTTTGAGGAGTTTCAGGTTGATTTGTCCTTTTCATCTCTTCTGACGTGATTTAATGTTCCAGAGCTTGTAAAGGGAACAGAGTTCTTTCCTTTCCTTTTTATTGTAAAATTTGTGAATAATTTATTGAGTGACTGAAAGAACTGCAGCTTTAAATTATTAAAATGCATTTTGGTTTCGAAAGAAGACATTAGAGATGTTTGCCTTGGCCCATTCTTACGCCTTTGCACATCAGCAAGGGACTCCTACAAACTCAGGGATTGCTAAGGTGATTCTTGGTGATTTATGGGGTGACCGCGAAGGTGTCAAAAAAAAAAGGGAACACCAAACGAACAAAGGAACAATATGGACAACTTTCATTTATTTAAGACAGCCTTTTTTGAAGCAAGTAACCTTCTGTTACCTCTCCAGAGAAATGACATTTCCTTTCCCTTCTTCCTTATGAGGATGGCAGTGTGTGTGGTGGAGGGAGGGGTGGAGCGGGAAATAAATGAAAGTAAGGCACACACAGAGAATTCTCTAGTCTTCTCACTGACCATCCATCTCCAGGTATGTGGAAGGCATGGCTGTGCTTCTTTCTGTCAAACCCTAGATGTGGGGGTCCAGCCTCTGGTTTCTAGGGAATATTATCAATTCCAGCTAGTCTGACTTAAATACTAAATGTATACTTGAGAAGAAAAGAAGAAAGTTGACTAGTACCACATGTCCTGAATCCCTCTTGTCTGGCCTGTCCGCCTTCTTTTAGATGTATAGACAGTCTGTCCAGATCTTAGTCACATAGAACACCAGTTAGTTCCTTCACCTTTCTCCTTGTCCATCATTCTTTTTTTTTTTTTTTTATTTTTTAAAATCAGTTGTTCACTTTACAACTCAGTATCTGCCCCCTGTTTCTACTCCCCCTTCCCACAGCTCCTCGCCCCATTCTCATTCCCTTTCTTCTCTGAGAAGAAAGAGGGAGGACCTCCTGGGTATTACAGCATCCTAGCACATCAAGTCACTGCAGGACTAGGTACATCCTCTACCCTTGTCTCTTTCCTAGTAAATTTTCCATGGTATTATCCAAAGTTTTGCTCTTTGTATCTCCCCAAATCCCACCAAAAGAGGGGAGGAGCCTTCCACTCTGTCCTTGAAAATATTGGGACCTAAACTGGTATAAGGCTGGCTCCTGAATGACTTGCTAAATATAAATTCTTGTGAGAAATTATTTCTGGGACTGGAAATATATCCCACAAGATACAACGTAGGCAGAACATGTAACAAACCTAAGCATACTAGAAAATATAGCAGAGGTGCTGCTGTGTGAACAGTGGGCCTTTAAAATAGCAATCCCTTATGTCTGTGACATTTTTTCTGCAGTTGGAAAGCATTTCTTGTCAGATCCATTGCTACCTGCTTCTCTCACATCTCAATCCCTTGAAGGAAAAGTGATCATAATTTAAAATTAATTGCAGTGTAATGCTTTGATTATCTTTTGTTATCTTACTCAGCTAATAGGAGGGAGTGCTGAAGTTATACTCCTGGCTGGGTGAAATGCATTGTGGCTCCTGACAGCCGATCAGTTCTTTGAGAGAGTGAAAAAAAGACTTGAAAACTGGGTCTGCCCTCTATTTTTCTTCTGTTGTTCCTTAAAAAAGCAATCTGGAAGATGGAATAAATGTTCAGGATGGTCTTAGGAGGCTAGGAACTATAACTGAGGATGAGGCTTAGGCCAATTTAGTTTCGTCTACTTTGAAAGGTAAATACATCCCATGCTGATAACCTGTCAATCATTTTGGGTGCCCATTCTCTTGGCTCTGCCTTTGTTCTTCAAGCAAGGTTGACCATACTTGGGATATGGACATGGACAAACATGAGACCATCTCAGAGTGACTTATCTATAATGGCCAGCATAATTTTGCAAACAGAAACAGATACACAATCTTTGAGGACAATTGTGGCAGATTAATTTTCCAGTATGCCAAAAAGATACCTCCCTTCCTTCCCATGGTGACCTTGCAAAGATGACCCTGTCAAGCTCTCTGGAATTATTCCTTCCTTGTGAAATTTCCTTGTCTGGTATTATGAGAACTAATGTGGAAAGACTCTGCAGCTAAGCCCAGCCAGGAAGTGGTTACCATCTGGAGGAATATTGACCTGGAAGGGACTCTTCTGTCCACAGACCACCATGTTACTAGAAGTCCTCTAGATAGATTCAGTCTTGTTCATCATCTCTGCTGAAAAGTCAGAAAAGTCAGTGTGGACAGCAGCTTGTATCTGGGTATGCTCCCTCCGCCCCCAGTGGCATCCTATTCACTGATTCATTTGAACCTTCCAAGATGCACATCATGAGCAGGATCCAGCCACTACAGCTTCCCTAGCTCATTGCATGGTCCAGAGTTAACACATAGTTTTCCAGATTATTTTTTGTATAAATATATATGTCTAAATAGAGCCGTTTTAAGTCCCTAAGTTAGAAGTGGCTTGTAATGTGGTAATTGATAACTATGTAATGATTAGTGCTCATGATAAAATAAAATTGCACAGTATTTGTTATTTGTGTATATATTAACATGAAGTTCTGGCTAAAGTGGACTTTGTTGTGTAGAGCAGGCTGACCTTACATTGACAGAGATCTTCCTTCCTCGGCTGTCTAGATGCTGGCCTGCATTATCACATGTGGCAAATGATTCATTTTTATATATAAGACATATAGTTTTACCAGTGTGCAATCCACTATCAATGGAGGAGTGTTCCTCTTTCTCCACATCCTCGCGAACATATGCTGACACATGAGTTTTTGATCTTAGCCATTCTGATTAGTGTGAGGTGGAATCTCAGGGTCATTTTGATTTGTACTTCCCTGATAACTAAGGACTTTGAACTTTTCTTTAAATACTTCTCAGCCATTCTTCTATTGTGAATTCTCTGTTTAGTTCTATACCCCATTTTTTGATTGGCTTGTTTGGTTTCTTGGTGGTTAGCTTCTTGAGTTCTTTATATATTTTGGATATTATCCCTCTATAGGATGTGGGTTAGTGAGGACTTTTTCTCCCAATCTACAGATTTGTCCTATTGACTATGTCCTTTGCCTTACAGAAGCTTTCCAGTTTTATGCAGTCCCATTTATCAATTCTTGATCTTAGAGCCTGAGCCATTGGAGTTCTGTTTAGAAAATTTCTCCCAAGTGATATGAGGCTCTGACACATATACAGCAGATAGCTACCAGGTCTGGACTCAGTCAGAGATGGTGTACCTAACCCTCGAGAGACTTAGGGCCCCAGGGAGTGGGGATGTCTGGTGGGGTTGGGGGTTAGGGCATCCTCTTGGAGATAGGGGGTATGTGGGATGTGGAGCAATCAGGGCATGGACCAAGAGAAGGATGGAGTTTGGACTGTAAAAATAGATTAAGTAATAAATAATAATAAAAGTAGTCAGTGCTTAAGGGCAAAAATTAGAAACTCAGAGTCTAGCAGGGCAGTGGTGGCATATGCCTTTAATCCCAGCACTTGGGAGGTAGAGACAGGCAGATTTCTGAGTTCGAGGCCAGCCTGGTCTACAGAGTGAGTTCCAGGACAGCCAGGACTAGACAGAGAAACCTTGTCTTGACAAACAAAACAAACAAACAAACAAACAAACAAAACCTAAAAAAAAAAAGAAAAAAATTCAGAATCTAGAAAGCATAAAATGAAAGTAAATTTTACCCTTTCGAATCCACAACTTCTTTTTTTTTCTTCTTCTGTCACTCCAATTTATTTTTTTATTAGATATTTTCTTTATTTACATGTAAATTTCTCCTTTCCTAGTTTCCCCTCCAAAAAAAAAAAAGAAACAAATAAAAACAACAAAAACAAACCCCTGTTGCCTCCCTCCTCCCCATGCCTGCCACCCCACCCTCTCCCACTTATTGGCCCTGGCATTCCCCTACATTGGGGTACAGAACCTTCACAGGGCTGAGGTCCTCTCCTTCTATTGATGATCGAATTTGCAATCCTCTACTATAC
>NW_022196906.1:22480376-22485079 GCF_008632895.1 Mastomys coucha
TATTCCAAACTTCTGGGCTAATAACCACTTATCAGAGAGTGCATACTGCGTTTGTTCTTTTGTGATTGAATCTACAACTTCTTAACTATATTTCCAGAAAATATATCTACACATGTAATTATGTATATAAAATTGTTTTTCCCACAAAAAATAAGAAATGTAAAGGTATAGCAATATGAGGCTGATTATAGTGGCCAATGCAATAAAATAATCTGCATACCCCTTATAGGAGTGTGATATACCTCTTATAGACTGATATTTACATTTTGTACAGATGTATGAAATCATATAATACAAGTAACATTATACAAACTGAGCAGATTGTATTTGTATATTTAGAAACAATAATTAAGGAAAAAGAGGCTAGAAGTTATGAATTTGAGAGAGAACAAGAGGCGGGGGTACATGGGAGAGGTTGGAGGAAGGAAAGGGAGATAAGAAAATGACATAATCATATCTCAACGTCAAAAATAAAAATAAATTCAAACAGGATCAATATTTAAGACACATCCATAGACAAAAAAAGGCTAGCTAAAAAGTGGCATATATGGTATACTTGTATTTGTATAAAGAGGGGAATTTTGTATTTATGCCTTTGTATGTGCCTACGTTTCTGCCCTTGAGAATATATAGACAAAAAAGACTTTTAGAAAAGATACATAAGAAACTATGGGATTCTTAATTCTGGGCTGGGAAATGAGGAGCCAGTATAGGGAAATACTAAGTGTCAGGAAGACTAGGTTTTCTACACTACTCATTTTCTGCTGTCTGATTTTTCTTTTTAAACCAGGAGTATATATTGTCTTGACATTAATGCTTCCAAAATTTTAAGACAATGAATACCCCATGCATTACCTCCAAGGGAAAAGCAATTACTTATTGAAGATACAAGCTAAAATTGACTATTTTAATTGCAATACAAAGCCAGTAAAAACAATTTATATTTTTAATATTTGAGACAGCCTTTATGTTACTCATTCAACTTCATTCTCTGTATAGCTCAGTCCTATATAGTGTGAAAAATAACACTGAATGCAATGTCAGTAAAGCAGATAACATTATTAGGACATTAATTGTAGTTTCTTTCTGTATGCCTTGACCCTCAACCAAAGCAATATAAACAGCATGTTTAACCACGGGCAGAAATTAACTCAGTCACCCAAAGAGAGTAGTTAATTAGCAAGATGTGGTTTTAGGTTATTGAATGCACTGCTCTTTTCTAGTGGTGATTCTCATTGTGTTTTGCCTCTGAGTAAAACATAGACATCGCCATTCCCCCAGATTCTAGACATCTCTTGCAAGTAACATGCAGCACGGTGCTCTGCAGATAATGTCACAGTTCATTTAGGAAGAGATCTTATGTTTCAGATCTCAGAGAGATATCACAGCATTTGGTGGTGGGGTGCATTTGTGCCTCATTGGCAAGTTAAATTATATGGTGGGAAGGATTGGTGCAGAAGAGATAGTCTGGTGTTGGGGTAGATGCATCTACTGCACACAAGAAACATCAGAGATGCATTTGGCCAGCTCAGATACTTTCGGGACTCCAATGTTCTTTTGCCAATTGCTTAGTTAGGATCAGCTTGGCACAACAAAGATTGTTCCCTCAGAAAGGTTCTTTGTATTGGAACTACATTTTTGATTTTTCCCCCCTGACATTGGGTCTGAACAATCAATTTCCAGTTCTGTGAAATAGTAACTTTGAGTATCCCTGCCTGTGTATTTGAGTAGAAATAAATTTGTTATGTTGTAATTCAAAATATTACAGGCCCAATAAAAGCTACTGTTAGAACCTTGCATAAATCTAGACAGATTACTCTAAATTTATATGTAATCAACAGTTTCCATCTCAGTGCACCAAAACTCTGTGCTATTTTATAACTTGTGGTACCCCTTTTACCAATAGTGAACTACACCAAGGTAAGTCTTTGCAGAATTCCCACTTTACATGTTTCCTCTTCAATTGTATTTTATTTTCCAAAATCTTGTCAAATAAAAAAGAACCAAGCAATTGTTCTCACCCTTGGTATTTGACTTCTTGAATCATTTTCTTTATTTCTTTGACAAGATCTCTCTAAGGCAACCAGCATGTCAGAAACAACAGTAGACGATTGCCTGTCTATTTTGACTTCTTGAAGATGAGAATTACTGGCTCCCACCTGTTCTGGATCCATTCCTGATGGGGGATGTGCCTGGTTCTAGTCTCTGCTTTTCAGGAAATATCTGTACTCTCCCATCTGTGAGATCTTTGCGTTTCCTTGCTCTACCTAAGGTAGACATATCTGAAGTCCTTAGCCTCCTAATACACAATGCCATTCTGACCAGTGAATTTCTCCCAGATGGGTAACTGTGGCTTGAACCTCTTTTTATAACTTTGGTTCTGTGAGTATCTAATTTGTAAGATGCCTTCCAGGTCTATAAGTTTATGATCTTATTAGGTGTGTCTGCTCCCTTGATAGTTCCTAGGGGATGAACTACTCTCAGTCCCAACTTGCTGTATCTAAGACCTAGCATGCTGTTGATCATCAAAGCACAGGAGGCAGTGTTGACAGGAGAAATAGGCTCTGGAGCATAGTAGGTCCAGGAGTCAGTATGGGCTCTTCAATTTCTTAGCACTGAGAACTTGAGCAATATGCAGATCCTCACTGGCTTGAAATGTTATCAGTTGCTAATTGCAGGTTTCATCTTATAAAGATGTTATAAAATCAAGTAAAAAAAATGTAGAATTGACACCAAATGTTAAAATCCAGTTGGCACCTCATAAAAGCCAATGCTGCCTTTTGCTTGTCCCATCTTTTCTGATTTTCTGATCTATACTTTTCTTAAAGATTGACTGACTGTGCTTCTGATAATGTACCTGATCAGTGGCAATGAAGGGCTGGAAAGAGAGGACCACCTCCAGCTGTTTACCCCCATTCTTCTAGACTCCCCTCTTTTCTGCAAGTCTGTTCACTTCCATCCTCATAGGAATTTACATGCTTCAAAAGGCTGAAGCCTGGATTTGGATTTGGGCCACTTTTTGTTTCATTTGACAGTACTTTGCTTCGTATGTATGAAAGCGTTTACAAAGTTTGGGGTTTATTTTGAGGGGGAGGCTGTTTACTGTGGATCAAGTTGACATTTTAATTGTATTTCCTGGACTAGGAAATTCAAAACCCTATTTGGAAACATAACAGGTCTTTCTTTTTCTTACTTTCTCCCTCCACACTGAGGCATAAGGGGAATTGTCCCTAGCCTAAACATCAAGTGACTGTTGGTCCCAAAAGGAGGAAAATGTTGGGTTAAGTCTCCATAGCCCCCAACTGCAAGGCTAGAATCCAATGGCAGTGAAATGTACTAATTTATCTTATTTTACATAATTAGAGTTAGGGGCTATTGAACACAGAATGCAAATGTATGCTAAATATGCAAATCAACCACATTTCCCAGATTTGGAGAAGGGGGAAATGCGGTAGCCTTATGTTAGATGGTTCTCTCTTATCTGTGAACACAACTTTTCAGCACAACAAATGCAGGCAACTGTGCTGCCACAGTTGGGGCTGCTAATTTGAAAATCCAGTTTAGACTGATTTGAAAAGACAACAACAGTTTCCCAATCATTGCTGTATCCTTTATGATAAAAGCTGGTCCTGCCATTTCTTGCTTTCTGGAGATGGCTTTCTTTTCTTTTTCTTTTTCTTTGCCTTAATTTGGTATTTTTCCAATCCCTAAATCTATAAAGTACACTCTCATTAGAAGGACCCCTTACCTGAGCACGGCTTTACAGAAATGTACTCTTGTTCAGACCACTGATCAGCTCCTGGGCACAGCTGGCTGAGAGCCTCCCATGTCCACCATCTTCAGTGCCTTGTCTGCCAGTGGAGTCACCTCCTTGCTAGCTTCCTAAGCATCCTTACTAGGGAAACTTATGAAAGTGAACATGTGAAACAGAAGTACCATATCCCAGCAGTATTGGGCTTGGGGAAGACAGGCAAGATGGGTATTGTCATTATAGAGCTCTAGTAGGCTGACCCTAAGCCCTAAGCCCACTGAATAACCTGCTAATAAACATTTCAGCCTTCAGCCTCCACTTGAGCCTTTGCCTCTAGAAACCACATCTGTAACACTCCTTCTTTCCATTGTCTATCTCTCCACATTCTCCAGGGCCAGAAGTCTTCTCACAAGTCTAAGTGGGTCAAGTGAACTACTTCCCAACCTTTTCTTGCCATTGCCTGTGCATGGTGGCATTACCCTCATGACTCTAGATTAGAAAGGACAACTTATTTGAGCCACTTTCAAGTTGTGTCATATGAATCTATATCGTAGTTCGAAGGTCAGACTCACAGCAATGATGTTTTTAGCATTGTCTTCCAGTTCTAACCCCAAGCAGCAAGAGGCTGGAAAGGGATAGTAACAGCTGAGAGTGGTGTCTTCAGGTTAAAGCAATAGCAAACTCTGTTGCAGAGGGAGGGAAGGAGATAGGGAGACCCTGGGTGGGGATCAGTTTCAAATTACTCATTGGACTCAGTCAGGGAAATTATGGACAATTACTTGAAATTGGTATGCAGCGTTATTATAAGGAGTAGAATAATATGACCATTCTGCCAGTAATTTGGTTAGTAATTTGGTGGTAATCTCTAGTAATTACTGTAAATGCTAACCAGTTCATTTCCAAAATCACATTTCCTTTTGGGTGCTCACTTTATTTCCTACATTTTAATTGA
>NW_022196906.1:22485089-22608169 GCF_008632895.1 Mastomys coucha
ACAGTATTTTACATTCCATGGTCTTACCTAAGGCTGAGATGTGTAAGAGACAAACCAGGATACTCAGTTCTGTCTCCAACATCTATATTGTTGCCACTTGATTCAGATTAATCCCTGTGCTTCTCCATTATTGTCACAGTCAAAGAAGATGTTTTCAGAATATCTCTGTGGTATTATAATGAAGGAAAATAAGATACCAACTTAATCAAAAGATATGGCCCACTGGGTTTGCAAGCCAGAAGAGATTCATAGGCACTCACACATTACACTGTAAGGGTTTCAACAACAGATGCACACCATCAAAGGAGGCAAAGGAGTCTTGTAAGGTTTCTTTTGGAGGGGCATATAAACAGGAAACTTTTAGTTATTTAATTTTATGTTCCTTGTCACTTTTAAAATGAAGGAGAAAGAAGAGAGATGATGAGAAATGAAAATGTGATGTTAGGGGACATGATAGGAATCAGAGGGAGGATTTTGAAGTAAAGGAAGGGGTATACAGCCTGTTTAGGTGATGGAGTAGAGCTGGGCTATTCCTTGGCAGACTAGGAGAGGAGAAATTTTGCAGAGATGAAGCCTGACTGGATGTTTCTCATCTGAATGGGTCTATGAAATGGGATTCAAAAGACCCTGATTCCTATGTCATCATAAGGACTTAACAGTCATAGTATATCAGTGTGTGTTGGACTTATTGGGGCCATGCAAGAACTAGACATTTGAAGACATCCAGTTTTCATCTTACACAGAATTAGAAGAGAATACTGTTTACTGCTTCTGAATTTGGCTTAGACTTAGTTGTTTTCTCTCTGTCTGAGGAGAGGCATTGTTTGGAGTTGCCTTGAGTGCTTGGTAGGGATGGAGGGCTGTGGGAATTGCTCAGTATAGCAGTGAATTAAGGTTTGTTGTTCTCAATCATCATATTTTTATCATGAACATGTCACTCTGGAAGAAGTCCCCTCTCCCACTTTAATTCTTGAAAAATGTAATTTGGTTCCTGGACTGCTACTAATAACTCGTCAACACTGCCTTCTCCTTTAAATCTCCCTTTCTGATAAGGCCTCATCTGACTTGAGCAATGTGCAGAAGCTCTGAAGACTGCAAGCTTTTAACTGTTTAACTTCTGGAGTGTTCTGAGGTTGGGGAAGTCAGCATGGTTTGCATCTCTTGAATTCCAGTACATCTGCCTCCTTGTCCCTATGCTTCCTCCAGGGCTTTGTATTACAGGCTTCATACTGTTACCATTTTGCCAATTATGTATAGACAGCAATGGAATACACACACACACATACACACACACACACACACACACACACACACAAACACACTGCAAGACACATAAGAAACATTGCTTCTCTGGGCAGTGGTGGCACATGCCTTTAATCCCAGCACTTGGAGGCAGAGACAGGTGGATTTCTGAGTTCCAGGCCAGCCTGGTCTACAGAGTGAGTTCCAGGACAGCCAGGGCTACACAGAGAAACCCTGTCTCGGATAAAAAGAAGAAGCATTGTTTCATATCTGTGCTAAATATCATGTATTTCTTAGAATAGATGCTCCCCAGGTATCCGTCCATGGAATAGGATTAAAACATAGAGGGTTTCATTCAGTATTGCTTTAGACTTTGGATCCAAGGAGAAGAGCCTACTCACAGTAATTTTATTTGCACAGACCTTCTACTACTGAGTCATATGAAGTGGGTGTATGGAAATGGTTCTGCTGACACCACCTATCACCTGTATTCTAAAGTGATTCCAGGCTAGTGCGTGGGCTGCTCAGCCCACTTGGGAGCCTTAGATGAGTTTGCATTTTCTCTGGATCTGCACATGGCATGGGAAGTCTTTCATGTTCAGATTCTTGAATTCTACTCATGTTCGTTGCTGTACTTGTCACTGTTGGGAGAGGATGATTGCTCCTTCCAGACCTGAAACTGGTGTTCTGCCATTCCTGTGCCAGATGATCTAGTCAGGGTTCTCTAGAGACAGCACCCAGTTGCTCTCTCTCCTTCTTTCTCTTTCTTTCCCTAGGCTACTTGATCTGGCTATAGTCTGTCCATACATTACCTATATTTGTCTATATAGTAGCTATTTCTCTGTTCGTACCTTTATGTAAGTGCATGGGATTGGGTATGTATTTCACCAGTAGAATGCTTGCCTAGTAATTACAACACCCTAAGTTCAATCCCTAGTGCTACCTGGTACAACAAAACAGAAAGAGCAACGGTAAGCATGTGTGTAAGATATAGGTCTCTCTGTAGAAAAAAAATGTATGTATGTATGTATATATGTATATGTATGTATGTACTTATGTACCTATCATCTATCTATCTATCTACCTATCTATCTATCCATCTGTCTACTTGTCTATTTTCTGTTCTTGTGTGTGTGTGTGGGGGGAGAGAGAGACAGAGAGACAGAGACAGAGAAAAAGAGAAAGAGAATAAGAAGTTGTGTCATATGATTAAAGCATCTATGGATTACCTGTATCTTACTTTGAGTAAGCTAGAGCCCCTAGAGGGCTGTTGATTAAGTACTAGCTCTAGTGTCACAGGATGATGTTTAACCAAATGTATGGGCATTCTATGGCACAGTTAAATTGGCACTGAAAATTGACCATCAAATGAGCCATCTTGTTAGAATGACACACAGAATTCTAGTAAAATGGTCTAGAAAGTAATGTCATTCATATTTGTCAGAAACAATAATGTGAGAAAACATAAGAGAACTGGGGGTTTGTAAGTGAGGCACCTATGAGTACACAGACACACTTTGTCACTAAACACTGCTAAGTTTGGTCTTCAATCTTCTGGAAGAAAAGTTGCTTTGGTATACCCCAGAATTGAGGCTGGACAAGGAATATATCCATGGATAGTACGGAGTATTTGTAAATATCCTTGCAGATGTGCCTTGCATATGCTAAGGAAGATGAGTTGCATCACTCTTCCAGAGCGCTTCCCACAGAACTGTGGTCTCCAGCCAGGTGATGCTTCAGAAGTAACATAATCTTATGGTCTCAGCTTGTAATGAGCCACATAATATCAATTAGTACACTAAGAACAAGTTCACTATGTAAGCAAAACAATTCTTGTTTCTGATTTTTTGCAAATAAAGAGGAAATCATAGCAAAGTGAGGTGAACTCCTTAGGTTAACATAATTTATTAACCAACAGAGCTAGCTTCTAGGGTATATGCTACATGGTCAAGTTCAATTATTTGATACTAAGACTTAATTCCTTATAATTTTAGGACTACTCATTCTTGTCTACTCTTATTTAGTGCACTAGCATTTAAGAAAAATCATCTTTTGCACATGAGTATATATGTATATATATATACACATACATATATGTGTATATATATATACAGAGAGAGGGGAGAGAGACGAGGAGAGAGAAAGAGAGGGAGAGAGAGAAGGAGAGAGAGAGAGAGAGAGAGAGAGAGAGAGAGAGAGAGAGAGAGAGAGAGAGAGAGTCTAGTGTCTATAGTTCCTACCGGTGACTGGAATCAAAAATGCTGATGTGAATTTCAGATATGAATGGTTCAAACCTTCTCTACAGGTTAGAAGAGATGGATATCACATTTTGCACATCTGTCTCTGAAGAATGTGGCTGCCGCTTCTCACTTTGTGGGTCATATTTCATTGTTAAGAGGCCACTGCTGCCTCTTGGCATGCTGAGACATGATTGAGTCTGTGGCCACCTTCCCTTGCGTGTGATCATCAGAGCATCTGAGCAAAGCTTTAGCTTTTCCTCTCCCACTAGAAGAACCACTGCCTGTCCTGGATCTGTATCTGATATCACTCCCTGGAGAAAAATTAAACATTGTTTTGTGTCCTCTGACAGTCAGTGATTGCCAACTCCTTTCTTCCCCTACCTGTCTTGAAAAGGAAAAACCACATCCAGGCAGGTCATCCCTTCCTGAGGTACTTGTGCCTTGACTCCGTAGAAAGTACTGGATGTATTGTTCCTTTCTTCTCCTTTTCAGTAGCCACATCCCATTCTGGGCAAGGTGAGATAAAACTGGTGTACTCACTCATTCCTGGCCTTTCCCAACATACTACTGTCGGCACATTTATATTAGATATTGATTTCTGTTTAATAGAATAAGCCAGGAAAAATCACACTCTTTGTTGGTGTTCAAAGGATAAACCATAAAGCCATTAAGAAGAACTGTAAGTATGAGGATGATTAATGGGCCTGGAGGTACCATCCACTGACTATTTCCAGATAATGTCTTTGAGAGATTCCGTTGCTTCTAGCTGCAGTTTACAGCTATTTGTTTGCAAGGTGAAATCCTGAGTAACGATGTTTCCCATGTAGCCTGACTGACAGTGTTAAAGAGACAGAATGTGATGTCCCTGAACTCAGATCTTAAAAGGCTCACTCTGAGAAGTGGCTAGCAGTCTCCAGAGGCTGTGCTTTGGAAGTCAAGATGTCTGCTATGAAAGTACCCCACTTTCTGAGTCTGTTTTCTATGAGATTTCCTAACTGAGGACTTCTGCGAAGACTGGTTGTTAAGAAATGTCTATTCCCAATGTCTGTGAAACCACTATGATATTATTTTTTTCCATTTTTGATTAGTCATACTTTGGACTTGGCTAGTGGTAAGGTACTTACCGTGACCTGAAGGAGCCCAAGTTTGCATGTATGTTCCTAAGTGCAAAGTCCTATAGTCATTTGCAGGAACATGGTGCCTAGATCACTGTGGTTTTTGGTGCTTGTTAGTCTAGTATGGCTCTTCCAGGAAAGCAACAACAAGCATCTGCCCTATTAATAAAGATGGCAGTACCCAGAATAGTTTGTATAATAGACAAGGCCCTCAATAAATATTTACTGGATAAACAAATGGATTGACAATGGAAAGGTGAACAAGTGGGAGCTGATATTGGGGGTCATCTCTAACACTGTATAAAATAGTAATTTATATAAATGGGTACAGCATTAATATGTACAGAAGAAGAACCTAAGGCTCAAATGGGACTTGACCTAGATAAAAGGTAATTTTTTTTTTTTTGCAAGATGATTTCACTTTTAAATTTAGCAAAGAAAAGATGGTTCAAGAATATTCCCCACTTTCATGTGGTGTGAGTAGGGTGAATTTTCTCTTTTCCATAGTGCAAACAATAATGTAGTTTTGTAAAAACAAAAGATTTTTTGTGAGTTTCAAAGTGCCTCTTTCCTTGTCTTTTGGTTTGTTCAAATATAATATTTGGCCTTCTTAAAGGTTTGTACTGATTATATTCCAGACAATGCTAAAACTCCATTAGGACCTGAGACTACTTCAATATTTACTTGGGCTGGTATTTATCTTAAGTCATTTTTAGCCATGGTGAGAGAGATGGTTGGGTCTATGCTGATTATATAGGCCGTATAGTGTGTTGAGTCGTACCCTTATTTCTCAACCTTAGTTTACACTTTAGGTTGCTGTCTAAGTGAGCATCTTTAATTCTCACCTCTCCTAGAGACTTTCCAGAGCACTGTGAACACTAGGCTCCTCACCTGAAAACAGGCTGTCTGGACAGATGCTTTCATTAATCTGACTTAAGGCTTCGTTCATGCGGTTCCTTTCAGTGTCCTGCTGCCTAACAAGACCCAGCTCTTGGTGCTTTTACCTGTCTGTTCCCATCAGCAGTAACAACCTCTATTCCCCCCGAGACTAAGAGTGTAAAACAGGAAGAAGCTTTTTCTTCAGCACAATCTGACAGTCTTTCTGAGAACATTCCCGAAGAGTTTGAGGCCAAAGTGCAACAATAGAAATGAAAGAAAAGAGGGAGAGAAAGAAAGAGATTTTTTTGTCCTTAATTACTCCTTTGGATCATTTAATGATTATTTTCTCTCAACAGAGCTGCAGGTTTCTCTGAGGTAATCAGCAATGTCATTTTGACAGCCAGGATCCAGATAGATTTTCTATCAAGGGAATGAGGCTTTGATAGTTTATCATGGAAAATAATAATGATGATAATAGTAGTAGCAAAAATACCCACCTCGATCGTGATTGACAAAATGTCAAAGGGAAAAAAGAAGGGTTTAATTGATTTTAGTCATTAAATATAGATAGAAGCTCAGGAGGGAGTCCACACCTTGAAATGACACAGCCCTCTAATAATGGAGAAGAACAGGGAACTTACCCCTGGGCAGCTGTGGAAGCAGCACCTAGCTACTGTGACAGGGCCATTAGTTATCCCTTCAACTAGCAACTTTGAAAGCACCACAGGGCCAAGGAAGAGGGGTCAACCTTTCTGTCTGACAGCCCTTTGTATGTTTAAGCAAATACACAGATGTAGTTGCAGATGTGTGAACTCCCTCTAAATCCCTCTCATAGTTTCTTTTATTTTCCTGGATTTTGTCTGTTATAGTCCCTGCACATTGATCCCCACCTTTCTTTCTTACCCTTTATCAGCTTTCCCTCCATGCCACTCCTCACCTCAGTCTCAGGTTAATTTTGGACTTTTGGTCTTTGTTTAATGTGTGATGGCTCATTTCTTTTTTACCCTAAACCATCTTTATTCATTTTACTCTCCTCCGTGCCCCTTCTTCTTCCTTTAGCTTAAATCTTGTTTGGAAATATTTTTTCCCTTCTCTAAGGTCATATCCCCACCACCACCTACTGGTTGATGAGGATCCTGCTATGCCTTGGGTGGTTATTTTCTCCCTAGGTAGTAAAGAGGGAGTATGCAATCCATTCCACTGTCTCCCTTGAAGGATGTAGCAAAGAACAAAAAGCTCTAGGGATGTATCTGGAAGGACACCTGCAGAGAACCTTGTACTTTGAAAGAAACTTGAAAGGTTTTCATGAAGGAAAGCCTATCACTAACTTGGTTCTAGACTCATCTTCAAAAAGGTCATCAAAATCCATGAGCATGCTTAACTTATTTTGAAACCTTGGTGAAAGAATGTGAGCTAGAATTGCAGAGTATTATAAAGGAAATTTTCATGAAAACTAGATTTGGCTTAACTTTCAAAATGTTCCTTAGAATCCATGAATGGGCTTTTGACTATGAAAGAAATCTCTCGGCTCTTTCTTGCCTCAGTAAGACCTAGCCTGGAGATGAGCTTCATATTCCCAAGACAATATAGGGATAGAAGGTTGTGTAGGTATGGTGGCTTGGACATGCTTGGCTCAGGGAGAGAGTGCTACTATTAGGTATGGTCTTATTGGTGTAGGTGTGGCCTTGTTGGAAGAAGTGTGTTACTATGGGTATGGGCTTTGAGACCCTCACCTAGCTGCCTGGAGTCTTCTCCTGTTTGCCTTCAGAACAAGTTATAGAACTCTCTGTTCCTCCAGTGCCATTCAGGCCTGGACACTGCCATGCTTCCTGCCTTAATAATAATGGCCTTAGTCTCTGAACCTATAAGCCAGTCCCAATTAAACGTTCTTTATAATTGTTGCCTTGGTCATGGTATTTCTTTACAGCAATGCAAACCCTAAGACACAAAGTTTAAGGCTGTTGCCTAAGCCTTCCACATTTTGGGGACTGTTTGGAAGCAAAGCTGTCAGAGTTTGTATCTCTTTGTAGGCATCCTATATATGTTCATTGTCTCTACTCTGTCAATCAAAACTATTTAAAAATTGAGAATTTTTTCAAAATTGTTTTTGCAACTTACTCATTTTATGTTTGAGTGTTTTGGCTGCACATATATCTGTGTACCTTGTTTATACTTGATGCCTGTAGACATAAGAGGAGGACATTGGATACTCTGGAACTGGAGTTTTAGATGTCTGTGAGCCACCTTGTGAGTAATAAGGATTGAACTCAGGACCTTGGAAAGAGCCAGTGCTTTTACCCATGGAGTCATCTGTCCCACTCTTGCTTAAACAATTCTTACTGAAATATGGCACCTATTATACTAATATGTAGCATATAATACTGATGCTACAGCAGGAACAAGATAATAGGTGAAGAAGCAGAAGAAGAAGCAGAAGAGGAAGCAGAAGAAGAAGCAGAAGAAGCAGAAGAAGAAGCAGAAGAAGAAGCAGCAGAAGAAGCAGAAGCAGAAGAAGAAGAAAAAGAAGAAGAAGAAGAAGAAGAAGGAGGAGGAGGAGGAGGAGGAGGAGGAGGAGGAGGAGGAGGAGGAGGAGGAGGAGAGGAAGAAGAGAGAGAGAGAAATAAAGACAGAAAGGAAGAAAGAAAGAATCAATGCATTTGTATGCATTCCTCAGTGGCTAATATGGCTATACACACAAACCTTAGAAAGCTGTCATTTTTTTTTTTTTTTGTGGTGAGAACATTTAGAATCCATTCTCAACCATTGTCAAGGATATGAAATATCATCATTAATCATAATCACATGCTGTACAATAGAGCTTCTGTGTTCATCTTCCCAATGACCAGTTTTAATGTCTTCCCAACCATCCTCATTCTTCCAGGCTTTAGTCACCACCACTCAAGTCTCTTCCTTTAGATCACTGTTTTAGATTCTAGGTATGAGTGAGAGCACTGTTGACTTTCTGTACCTGGTCACTTTCCTTATCACATCAGCCTTAGCAAGGTCACTCATCTTCATTCCGACTAATAGGTATTCCTCCTTAGAATGGTTCAGTAGCCACTGTGTATACTTAGCACATTTTCTTTCTATTCTATCGATGACCACTTGGGCTGGCTTTATATCTTGGCTATTATAGATGGGTCTGCTTTGTACACAGGAGATAGATATATAACATATCGATCTTCTGTCTTTTGATTTCCTATGCAGGACTGGTGCTGCTCAGTCATACAGCATTTCTAGATTTAAATTTTGAAGTACTTACATAGTGCTCTCCATAACAATTATTCTAATTTCAATTTCTAGCAACAATGCATACAGATTCTTTTTCTCTGCATCCTGGGCAACCCTTGTTTCCTTTTTGTCCTTTTGATTGCAACATTTCAGACATAAGCAAGAATACATTTTTATTTTATTTTATTTTTTTGCCACTAAGTAATACAGTGGAATTGAGGCTAAACTCAGATTTGCTGGGGAGAGTATATATTCACTTTGGAATCAGACAACACCTATGTCCTCTCTTTTTTTAAGTAAGCTGCTTAAATTCTCCCACTATCAGATTTCTTACCTTTAAGAAGGAATTAGCATGAATTACATGTAGACTCTGACGTGTGTCATATGATTAGAGAAAGTGACATGGAACAGACAGTGTCTGATCTTTCAAGAGAAAGACTGTCCGAGTTAGTGGTTATCCTAATCTCTGTAGAATGTCCTAGGAATGATCATTGCTGCACTGATGTAAATATATACATTCAATTTCCCCTCCAAACATAATACTGTTGTTTTTGTCACACTTTGTAGATGAACAATAGAAACAAGATAGGTACATCTGTACTCAGTCCTGTTGGTCTAGCCTGATATATTTATAAATTTTAAGAGGTTAAGTTCCTATAGGCACTGAAGCCTGCTTTATGCAGAGGACATCTGGGTCACTGAGAAATGCACACAGATAATTATACCAGTTCTGACCTTTATGAATTTTTATCTGATGGCTGGAGAGATGACTCAGTGGGTCAAGCACTGACTAATTGAGCCTGAGAACCAGATTCCAAAAAAATAAAAAATAAAATAAAACAGACCCCACCCAGGTGCCAGATGGATATGATGGTGCATCTGAAATCCTAATGCTTTCCAGGTGAAGACAGGGAAACCCTGGAGTAAAATGACTAGCCGAGGAGCCAAACTGGTAGATTCCAGTCAGTGAGAGACCTTGCTTCAATATATAGAGTGGAGTATTGTAGTATTGTCAAGGAAGACACTGTATGTCAGTGTAATCCTCCAGGGGTATGTTATACACATATACAACGATATCAGCACAAACATATACAACACATGGAAAGATGGGCATGTGTGCACACACAGATGCAGACACACACACACACACCACACCACACCAACAATCACTGCAGTAATTGAAACTGTCCACATAGTCAGTGTGACCCCAGTGAGTCAGTAGATTGCATCAAATATGGGAAAAAATAGTGCTGTGGGATGTCCTGTGCATCATATAAAGATACTGTTGCTAAGCCCAGATCTTTATTTAAAGAAAAAAAGCAGATGTTCTTGCCAGCTTCTGTTGAGCAATGCATTCCTGTGGGTGGTGGGATATTTCTCAGAAGTGGCACTAATTCTTTTTACCCATAGGTTGTTCATAAAGATGCGTCTTGCCTTACACTGCTCCATTATCCCCCATCCCTGACCCACCCCTTCCTCCTGCTTGTAATTTCTGGTGGGGATGGACAGCATCAATGTCACATTTTTCTGCTCCTGAGACCATTTTACCTCCATAGACATGGGGGCAAGTCTGAGCCAGGCCCTGGGACTTCCTTCATAGTACAGCAAATATGTTCTTGATGGAAAGAAATAGTTTGAGGTATCTCTGGAATATGTTATTCTAGATATCATGGCATGTGGCTGAGTGGTGTGGAGGGCATCCTTGTTCGGTCTATTCCTAGCTTCTGCTCTGATCTCCAGCTCTATCTTCCTTTTGGGGATCCTTTGGCGTTGTCCCATTTTCTTAGAGAAAACATTTTTCCTCTGCCTTGTGTTTGTTTCTTACTCCAGGACCTAGAGCAGCACACTCTTCTGCCTGCCCTGCAGGTGAGTGTGAGTGTAAATACACAGGTTTGGGAGCACATGCACAGGCATGCCTTATCTACATAGACATAGCAGCCAAATGGACCCCAGACAAGAGAAAAATGCCACAAGGTCCTGCCCAGAGCTATTCAAGGACCAGTCACACTGCCTTTTTGGTTCTGAGTTTATAAAAGAAACAGTAGCCATTTTGAAGATCCTCTTTAACAAAATGCAGCATAAAGTAAGGTCTTAGAATGACCTTCACACTTCTCTAGTAATATGCCATCATTCTGTGTCAGATACAGGGAGGGACAGGAGCCAAATTGATTCCAATTGTTTTGGTGTGTCTACGAGTTAGTGCCTTACCTAGAATCACAGGATGCTGCCACAACTGACATTATTTGGGGCTTGGCATCAAATCAACTGACTGTTTACCTAAGTTTCTTGTTAGTGACACTAATGCATTCCATGACATTGCATACATATCCCCAAACATATACAATAACCCCTTACTTATTATCATTCTTAAGTCACAGCATCAGTAGAAAATGACACAACGTACTCATCAATTTTAATCGGCTAAATATCATTTTTTTCTCCTACTTTTTTCCTTGGCCACATTTCCCAGTAATAAGTCATTTAAGAAGCTAGGGCTTGATGCCTCCATTTCTCCATTTGTACAAATGATAAATAACACCACCTTCCCATTTCCCAGAGCAGGAGAGAAGCTTAATAATTTAGCCCTAGCAAAATGTTTCACACACTCATAGCACCTTATGTTAGGAGCATCAAAATCCCACTGTCTTTATTATTAATAAGGAAGAGCAGCATGGGCTAGGAGTACCAAGAAAGCCACCATTTCCTATGAATACACTGGGTATGATTCTCTAGCAATCTTTTCAGACTGCTGGTCAATTATTTGTTCATTAACCTATATAGAAGTATAAACTGGAATTTCTCACTGTGTCCCATTTTGAGAATTCCAAATGTCTTCCTTGTACTATTAAATCAAGTGCTCTGGGCAGTGGTGACACACACCTTTGATCTCAGCACTTGGGAGGCAGAGGCAGGCAGATTTCTGAGTTCGAGACCAGCCTGGTCTACAAAGTGAGTTCCAGGACAGCCAGGGCTATACAGAGAAAGCCTGTTTCGACGCCCCCGCCCCCAAAATATCAAGTGCCTATGCACAGAAGTGAAGTGCTATGAGGATCTGCCTTCTTAGCAGAATAACCAGAGCAGCAGAGAGTTAGTGAGAAGACATAACCTTGCCCTCCAGAGCCAACACTACTGAGAGTTTCTACTTCTGCTTTGGAAATGATGAACCCCCTCAGATCTGGGATCAGGGGGTTGTCTCTCCTATTCCATCCTGAATCTGCAATCTAAAATGTAAAGAAATGATACTGGACTTATTATCAAGCTTCATACCTAGCCATTTCTGGACACATCAATTAAATGTTTCTCAGTCTACTCTTCCTGAAGCTCTGCCTGCAGAAGGTTTAACTTTTATATCTTCTTCCACAGCCCCCAACAAAACAAGCATTTTATTTTATCCTCCATGAAAGTAAGTTCTATTTATCTTGGTGAGATTCCCATTCCCACTAATCTGCAGTCACCAGTCAGGCTGCCTTTGTTCTCAGTGCTTTCTGGCTATTGAATCTTCATGTCTGAGACTCCGAGTCTGTGACAGAGGAAGCATCTTGTCATTTTAATGAATTGAGTTCTCTTCCAGCACCGCACTTCCCAACAACAGTCCATTTCCATAGCCATCAACATGTCAGATGTAAAATAAACCAGGTTGCAGCGTGACTCTATGCTTGTGCAACTAACTGTGTGTGTACGCAAAACAACTTAGATGATTGCTAGGCCGAGTAGCTGTGAAGAGCCAGATAGATCACTTTGTTCTCTGTCACTTTTTGAGAGAACCCTCTGCTTTGTATAAAACTACTGGCAATTACAATAGAACCTTTACAGTGTGGACAACTTCAGCAAGGGGAAATGGAGATGAGGCAGAGTGTATTTCAAAAGGTCTCTCTACCCAGGCTTATTTTTTACCTTCTGAAGTTGATCATCAAGTCCATTGAACAGAGCACAGCACAGCAGAAAGGACAAGGGAACTGAAAACAAGAGGCACAGTTCCCTCCCTCCATCCATCTCTGATGACTATCTTGTTTCCCCTTCTGAGTGAGATTCACATATCCTCTCTTGTGCCCTCCTTATTACTTATGTATCTTTGGGTCTGTGGATTATAGAGTGGTATCCTGCACTTTATGGCTGATGTCCATCTATATGTAAGTATAAACCATGTGTGTCTCTCTGGGTCTGGGTTGCCTCACTCACGATAATATTTTCTTTCCTCAGTGGGAGAGGATGCCCTTTGTCCTGATGCTAAGGGGAAGAGGATAATGGGAGGGATTTGTAAGGGTGGGACTGGGAAGAAAGGAGAGGGACTGAGATCCAGGCATAAAGTAAATAAATAGATACATTAATAATAAAAGAGTCACAAATTCAGGTTCAGAACTATGTGGCCTAAACACAGAAGTTGAAAATCTCAAAATCTTCTTTCACACACTCATCTCTGAAGTAAGAGTAATAAAGTTTACTGACTCCCTGTACCTCTGTATGGAATCTAGATCTTCTAAGAGAACATTTTAGAGCCCTTTGCATCTTCTAAAATGGTATGCAAATAGTCCTTATTAACACACTTAGTCAAAACTAAAGTCAAATATAAAGGAAAATCCACAGTGGAAAATATGCAGAGAACCCAAAATACAACCCAGGATACAAGGGACCCACCTTGCATAATTGCTACTTGTTTGATAAGTGACATCCTGGGATAACTTAAGAGGGAAAGTCGAAAGTTGGTGAGCAGAGAAGTTTGAAAGCAAAGACTTTCAAACAACTATCAAGAACTTTAGGAATAACACTTAGAAGGCTTTGTCTCTGGGCTAAGAAGGTATTTATTTATTGGGTAGCCTAGTAAATGTGTCTAGCAACTTCTTGTGGTCAAAGAGGCAGGTGATGTTTCAAGGAAGAAATCTATTGCTTTATTGTATTCCTTTGGTTTGGCAGAATCTCTGCTTTCATGTAGAATTTGCACAGACAAATGACTTAACCTTTTCCTGCCTCAGTTTCCTCATGAATAAAACAATTTGTGTCCTTTTGGACCTTGTCCACGTAATGGAAGAGTCAAAAATCAAGTGCACACAGAAAAGCAAAGACTCCTGGGAAACTGTGACCTCATTAAGACCAATTTGTGCTTTTTATGGTCCATCCTTTCTAGGCTCCTTTTCCTTCTGAGACTGGAGAGAAAGGTAGATAGGGCTGAACTGAGAGTTCTCTAAGGAGACAGAATTCTAGGAGAACTAGAATGAAGCCCAATCTAAAAATCCTGTCAGCTGACCACCAGGAATAAACAGATTCCTAGCAATAGCCATCATTAGATCACAGAATTGCTTTTCTCAGGAAGTGTTGGAAACATTTACTGCTCAGCTGAGTAGAGTACTTTCAGGGGCCGGCTGACCTGCTGCTTCCTCCCACATTATCTGTGAAGGTTTTTTGTTCCCCCTACTAAAAATGAAGCTACTGAAATTGGCTCCTGTGCTCTGATGGTTTTGGGTAGGTTTTGGATGCATCATTATCCTGACATATGATGGTATTCTGTTAGTGTTATCCATTCTGCCTTGGACTTTGGAATTCATATCTTGCTGCTAACTTCACATCTTTAGAAGTACCATCAGCATCTACCCTGACATTAAATACTTCTGGTAGTGTCTCTACTCTTTAAACAATGAGTTGAACATACATAGCTTCAGAAGGATCATTCAAATGATCTGCTGTTTCAGATCATTTGCTGAGGACTGAAATGATGATAACTGGCCAGGAGCCGTGTTATCTGTGCAGGGTTGAGCTTATGATTCAGCTCTTCTTACTTGTTTAATTGCAGTAAACACTTTTCATAGACCTTTTATAGTGTTTGCACAAATACCTCCTAATCCAAAATAGAAAAATACATATTCCTTTTGGTGCAGTTTACAACAACTATGCCTTTTGAATTGAATTATGCATATGGAAAAATGATGAACAAATCACATTTAGTAATTATATATGTGTTCTTCACTTATTAGCAAGTCTAATTTGTGAGGAGAAATAGCCATATATAAGTGGAAACATGCAGTTTTGTATGTACATATGTATGTATGTATGTATGTATGTATGTATGTATGTATCTATCTATCTATCTATCTATCTATCTATCTATCTATCTATTTATCTATCTATCTTTGGTCACAGGCTCCATAACAAGCATGTGCTGAATAAAGGACCATTTGTATGATGATTCCATAAGAAGATGGAGGAACAGAAATGTTCTTTTGTGTAATGATAGCTCTATCATCCCAGGATCATGCAACACTTTACTCATGTGCTTGGGATGATGCTGGTGCAAGCACACATACTACATTGCCAGTCCTGTGACATTGTGGCAGATATAAGAAAGCAAAGTACATAAGATAATGATAGCCCATTTACTTTGCTATGTTTTCTTCTGTACTTTATTATGATGTGCTATACTATGGTAACCTAAACAGCTATCACTATTTTGTAGTGTACTTCTAAGTATGTGGACATTTACTGTACGTCACTGGGCTGTTTTCCTCTGGCAGCTGCTGCACATCCTTGTTTATTGTGCCTCTTGTTGAGAGCAAGAGGCTGCACACATTAGACAATGTTCACATGATCCTGAGTTCATTAAAATGCACTGTAGTCATCAAGCAACACATACGTGTGTGGGGGGAGGGTAGTGTGCACTTGACTTAGTGCATACATGTGAGGAGGCAAAGGTGTTTGTGTTTCCTTTCTTATTTTTTGAGGCTAGGCTCTTCAATATCCAGATGCTATGCCTAGAATTATATCTAACTTACCCACAGGCTTTTAAAATACCCATTTTAAGAATTTCAAATAATAATGATTTTAAAAACCATAGGATTACCTGTGTTAGTCAATTCAAACCTATATTCCTGCCTCAGGGGACAAAGGTGTGTATGACAAACCCAGGGCTCACATGCCAGCCCTGTTTATATTCCCATGTCCCTTCCCTATACTTCAGAAATTGAACTCTTTGTCATCCATTATGGGATTTCTACTTCTTAGCATAGAACCTGGCATAGATGGGCCCTTAAAACAATCTGAGATTTCTCATTATGTACTTTCAAGGAGAGAATCTTAAAATTCTCCATATAGAAAATATTTGTTATTTGATAATAGCATTGGTGGTACCATAGGCTCACACATGCTATCATTGAGCCGTATCATTAACCCTTATTGTACATTTGTTTCCTTTTCAATTCTTTTTGTATGTATGATGTTTTGTTTGTTTGATTGAGACAGTATCTTCTGCATTTCAAGCTAACCTTGAACTCTCTTGCAGCTAAAGATGACTTTGAACTTCTGATCTTTCCGTCTACCTGATGCTAGGATTACAGGCATAGGCTGTATGCTACCATGTCAAGTTTTACCTAAGAATATTTTTTAAGAGCAAAGAATCATTCTTCAGTAAGATTCTGACCTGATAACTGGTAATTTGATCTTATTCTTTGCTTTCCTATTTAATCTAAAGTACATTTTCTAACCTGTTTCACAGTTGTAATTCCATTTGGATTCCCTGAATTCCCATTTGCAAAATTTGTTAGCCATTAACAAATGACTGAAGGTAAGGATTTTCAGAGCTGGTCTTCATATACATGTTTGCAGCTAATGTGACTTTATTTACATAATCCAGAATACCAGCATAAAGCACAGACGTTATTGCCTTTATTTTGGGCATGAAGAGACCAAAGCTGAGAGATGTTAAGTGAGTTGGCTGTAGTTGCTCAGAGAGTTAGTGACTGAATCACTTCTCTCTACATGCAGCGCTGTTTTGTGATTCCACCATTGCTGTGAGACAGTGTCTGACTCCTGTGTGTCTCTGACCTGCTTTACAGTTGTTCTTCCCGAGTCATCCAGCCAATTGGCATCAAGCTGGCAGAGAGCTTGTTGCCTCTTGTTTCCTACATCTTGTGCTATTCCAGCTTACAAAGTTCCCCAGGTCCAAACTTGCTAAGTTGTGGTCAATCACCAATTTAAGAGTGCGACAGAATACCATGAGGTGTGAGGTTCTTGCTTCACTTGTCATGAATACAGTATAGGTGTTATCAATCCCTGTGGTGCTTAGGAGGCTGAAACCCAGGAGCCATGAAGACCTGGGAGTTCTGAACAGAGAGGAGAAGTAGATGTGACAAAGAACAGAAGTTGGAATGGGAAACAGACACAGGGATGTCTAAGTAGGTAGGGAAGGCCAGTATACTTACATGGGCTGTGGATCAGAGTAAGAACAGAGATTCTGATGGTGGGAAAAGTATACATGATATGGCAGAAGTATACATGGTGGAACATGAGACAGGCATGAAAAGAGCTTGTGGGGCATGAGGGGGAAATGTAATATGACAACATGGGGAGATGGTTGGGACATGGAAAGGACATAATAGGAAATGATGTAGACTTGAAAGGGCATACAGGGAATGTAAGAGGGCCCTAACAGCATCTCTAAGGCCAATGGAGTGGGAAAGCATTCAAGCCTCTGCTTTGTGTATAAGTACAGAATGAAGTCCATGGGACAGGATTTGCTCCACACAAATATGGTGATCCAAAGAGAGATGGAACTTAAAATGAGGAGAATAGGCTCAAGCCTATTCATTTAGCATCTGCTTAGTACAAAGCCTCTAGACATAGTGAAGCCTCCCTCTACTGGAACTACATTGATGGTGCCACATAATCACCAAAATCCATCACAGCCACCCTAAGACAGTAGGACATCGGCTGTGGAGTAAATCTGAGATCATTCTTCTAGTCGGCTAATCTTATCAACACATCAGATGCCAGCATCCTCTATGACAAGTGAGGACTTCAGAACAACCACCCCGTTCTGTATTCTCCTGTCGCTGGGGAAAATGGTGAAGACAGTCTGCATGATGCACTTTACCACCTAGATCTGAGCTCATCTTTCGTACCAGAGTGTGACACATCTTTCGTAGCAACACATTCAATTGTAACCTTTTATTTTGGCTTGGGACTTTTGTACCAGGAAATATGTGAACATATCATGCCATATTTCTCTCCTCAAGAGCCTGCTTTTAGATGTCTATGTTTATTTGGCATTTCCCTATTTCTATATTAGTTCACTTGTCTGTGCTGATGGCCACTTATCAGAGGCCAGAGTGAGCTGAGTGGGTCTGTGATTCTTTGTGGCCAATAATGGTCTATGCGCATAACTAGATGCTTTAAGGGTCTGACACACAGGGCAACCTGCCTGTAGAGCAGGATTTGATCCAGCCCAACCTCAGCTGAACAATAGCAGTGTGCATATTGTATTCTTGGAGCCATCTTAAAGGTGCCCAGGAAACACCTTCCACAGAGCACTATTTTCTTAACCTCAAAGACCAATCTCTGTGTAACCATGCAAGATAAGGTTTTGCATAAAGGCTAGCTTTGTGGTTTATAATCTTCTTTCATGAAAGAATAGCCTGGAAACTTGAGGTCACACTTGTGTCTGAGGATTTGAAATATTTTAATCCAAGAAGAAAAGCTTTAAGAAAGAGTTTAGCTGTCGGGAGCTTTTTTCCTATAACACTTGGGGATGAGGCAAGGGGAAGCTTGCAAAGTCAGAAGCTCAGGCTGACTAAAATCTTACTAATGTGCTTTGAAGTTATGGTGTTGCCGTGTCCAAAATAGCCTCCTCTGGACCACTGTCTTTGCTAGCTCTCATTGTTCTGTTTGGATACTTGGCTACATATCTGGGAAACAGCCCCAAATTTCATACTTGTTTATTCCTGGATTTATCTAGACCAGGAGTTTGACTTAAGAGAGGCCATTGTCCTCTTCATTTTGGGTCTGAAGCAAAAATTTAGATTTGATGCTCTTTTCCAGCCTTCCCTGTGTGAACTAACAAGAGGATTTCACATGTTCTGTATTAATTTTCTTGCTAAGAAATCCAAATATGTTGTGATATTTAAAATTAAAGTCACATTGAAAAAAGATGATAGGCCCAGATTATCCAAACCTCAGGTCCCCTCTGGGGTGCAAATATAAACAAAGAACTTGTAGGGATTAGTGGCAAATTCAAGGTGTTCTTTCAAAAAGATACTAATTATTGAAAGCAACATTGCATAGAGAATAGGTCACTGGGGGGCATGGTTTTGAAGTCACAGGCTCCTAGTCAGGAATTTCATCCTCAATAATTTTGCTGTGTTTTCTGATTTTCTTTTACCATAGAAAACAACACTTGTAATTGCCAAAATGATAAACCTATGAGCTAGAAATTATTGGTAACTCATGTGAAGGGTGTTAACACGAAGAAATAATTTAAAGAGGAAAATATCAAATAAGGGTCACCATCCAATAGGAGCCTGGTAGTGCCCTCTTATCTACTTCTTTTCACCCATGGTCCATTGTGGCTAAAAGTTATTAGCTGGAAAATTGTAGAAATGAACAATTTGTAAGTGTTCACTTGCATAGCATTTTTTTTTTTTTTTAGAGACAGGGTTTCTCTCTGTAGCCCCGGCTGTCCTGGTACTCACTCTGTAGACCAGTCTGGCCTCGAACTCGGAAATCCGCCTGCCTCTGCCTCCCAAGTGCTAGGATTAAAGGCGTACGCCACCACCGCCCGGCTGCATAGCATTTTTTAACAGTTGATATCCCATATGACCCCGGTCCATCCTGTCTGGGGACCTGACTCATCCCTTCATCCAGTGTCCCTAGCCTATCCACCCCTTAGAAGTAACACAGAGGTCTTGGGGCTGTGTATGTTCAAGTAGTATTTCTTTTGCTCAATCATAGCACCATAGAAAAATGCTTCTTTTAAAGGTAAAGGTGGATGTTCTTGACATCCTGAGAGCAGAGAGAGAGTCATATGCTGAGGCTTCAAGATTAACAAGGAGAGGAACTGTCAATCAGTGAAATTTTGAAATAAAATTATTCTACATTTTTCCTTTTTGTTAAAACACAGAATTTAGGGCTATGGGTCTTGATGGGGGCTTAGTCCTAAGTGTTCAGTCATGTAGCTAACTCCATCCCACTATAGGACAAATACAGTGCCATAAGATTTTTAAGAGAGAGGGGTCCATTTAGAATGGGTGCATATTATTATATCAGTTCTCATCACTAGTTACTGATGTTAGTCTCTTATTGTGTGTAAGTTATAAATCACAAGTTGTATGTATAGGAAATTACAATAAGTATTGGGTTCACACTATCTTTACTACCAGTCTTATTTAAGATAATCACTGGAAAATAAAAGGTGATGATAATAAATCCATTTCCAAAACTAATTTAGCTAGCCATATATATATATATATATATATATATATATATATATATATATATAGAGAGAGAGAGAGAGAGAGAGAGAGAGAGAGAGAGGAAGCAGGAAAATGATACATGGACACATACACATATATTGGTGTTCCTTGTTGAGCATTTATATGAGTACTTGATTTTATATGCATATGCTTGTGAATACACAGTTATTTGGAATATTCAACACCACATCAGCACATGGGGAGTTATCTTTGCATTTTCTGTCAAGGATCTTGAGATTTCAGTGCAACCCACCTGATGTCCTTACATAGTAAATGATGCAGTAAAAGCTTTGACATTTTGGCTTTCCTGCAAAGGGGTCGTGCCTTTACATCATACCTCATTTTTAGAAGGGGCTGTGAGGCAAAATCATCCTCACACTCTAGTGTTTACAGACTTTTCAATGTTACTTAAATCAAGTATGTTATTTTGAACTTTGGCTTCTTTAGTTTTGAAAAGGCAAATGAGAATGTTGACCTTGGAGAACAGCTGTCAGCATTAAATGAGATACAGAAAGTGAAAACATCCACATATGCACCTGCAGATCGTTGGCTTGCCCAAAAGATTGCCTTGTAGTGTATTTTAGTTATTCGTCCATTCTCTGTTTTGGCTTGACTTGACACTACAGAAAAGAAAGTTGTGTCCCCCAACTCAAAGAAGCATGCAAATACTTACTGAGTATCTCTGACATGAGAACAGTTGCTGTCACACTGGAACACTGAGGGAGAGATGCTGCTGTCTTTTTTTCCCTTTTTCCCCCCACAGGACAGTGCTAGTTAACTATTAAATACATTACATAAATCCCAGGTCATTAAATGTTCCTAAGATTTCAAACAGCTCTTTTGTTTGAATTAACTCTGGGAAACTAAAAATAGCCCCTGATTGTGTGTCTCTTCCTGTCTACATCTCTACAGCTTGCAGTAGTTTTCCTCAAGGGCTTTGGAGAGAAAGTTCTCTTCCTGTCGCTCTCACCTTGAAGGTGGGCACAACAGATTTCAATTGCTCTTGCCATGCATCATGTGTCCACACAGGCCTTCGGGGGACAGGCCTGTTACATTACCCAGTCTACAAGGGCAGGTAACTTAATAAGGTTATCATATTTTTCCTCTATTCAGTGACTTAAGAATACCCTTCTAAAAAAATATCCCAGTCAAATGCTGTTCCATTTAAAAATCAGTTCCAGAGCAAGACTGGCAGGATGTGAATCAGAGAGTACTCAGGATCTGAAATGAAAGCTGGCCCTCCAGGCCTTTGTTCTGTATCGGTATCAGGGATGTAGAGAATTTTGTGGCTGTCCACACTTTACTAAGGGCCCCGAAGAAGGACAGTTTCATATAGACAATCTTAACAAGGGATCTTGACTTCCAACACACTAAGCTTTTCAAAAATATTTACTTCCATAATTGTGCCTTGACTCTTCCAAATTACTTCCATATGCTAAACTCAGCCTTTCCTACAGTTGATTAGTTAACCTTTGGGGGAATCTTATGAAGTGCTGTCTGTGAGCTAACAGTCTACTTGCAGACATGCCTGGTTTTTTGTGCAACAATATTTGTGCATGTAATTATGTCAGTATTTTATTTAATTCCTCCTCCTCCTTTGTAAGGAATGAGAAGCAGAAAAGGAAAGAGTTGGTATTTCTGTTAGGAAGCTGCCCTCTAACATTTACTTATAGCTAAGCCCAGAGTTTCCAGAGAAAATGATGTGACTAAACAGGTATGTACCAAAACCAGTATCCTCTGACAGCATTATAAACAAGAGTCACAGGACCCAATGAATAGAGACAGCACAGTAAGGTTGAACGTGGCCTCTGCCATGCAAAATTAGTGAAAGGTGGTGTTGTTGCTGCCCTGGGACATTAGACGGGCACATTGCAGAAAGCTCTGCCTGACCAAGCCAGGAACTGCAGGAGGATGAGAACCTAGCTCATTCTGGCTGGCATTTCTTCTGCAGGGTCCAGATTCTACTGTGGAAGCTATCTGGGACCCAGAAGGTGTCTCTAATCTCTGAAATGCAGACATGCTTCCTCATCATTAGGGAATGTATCACAGGATATTGAGTCTAATCTGGGAACAAGGTAACTTTTAGACTAATTCTCTTCTGCTCTGTCTAGGCAATTGAAATAATCTGAAGATTTTTTTCCATGCAGTTATCTGCATTTAAAGTCTGGTGACTTCACTTCCCCACTCTCATCTCTGCAAACCTGTTACCTGGAGTCCCTAGTGTGCATCTTAGCATGTGACATTTAGAGCTAGGTGCCTTGTTTGGTAGCTATGAGTTAATGTTATCCATTTTCCTCTTTTTCCTGCTATCTGCCATCCCCAGACAAGATACCCTGCTTTTCATTGTCATTATCATCATTGCCGTTGTCATCATTATCATTATCATCATAACCATCATCATATTTGGAAAGCAAAACGAAACAAAGCAAACACCACTGCTTTATTTCATTATACTTCTACCATTGTTCTAAGAAAATCAGAAATAAAATGAAGAAAGCCAGTGTTTACTTTTTAAAGGAGGAATGCAATACATTGAAGGGAAAATAAAACATAACCATTTGACTTTGTGTAACTATCTTTTAAGTTCATCAAAGCTGAACAAGTACCCATGTCTCAGAAAACACAGAATACTCTTTTGATCTCTAACTACTTGCATAGGAATATAGTAATACAATCATTTGTATTTCTGTGCCACATTATCCACAGTCACAGACATACCTTTTAGTTCATGAATACTCAAGACTCATTGAGTTAGGAATAGAATGCACACTTATGCTCATTGGCAATAATTTATAATGATAGAGTTTTATGTCAATAAAACATTTATTCATGGGTTTCTTCCAATCCTGATCCCGTGTGTTGTCTATGATACTGAAGGAGACTGAAGGTGCTGGCAGAGTCAAGATTTGAATTTGGATTTTTTTAAAGATTTATTTAATTTGTATGAGTACACTGTAGCTGTACAGGTGGCTGTGAGCCATCATGTGGCTGCTGGGTATTGAACTCAGGACGGCCCTGCTTGCTCCAGCCCTGCTTGCTCCAGTGTAATATACTGTAGCTGTCTTCAGACACACCAGAAGATGGCAACAGATCTCATTACAGGTGGTTGTAAGCCACCATGTGGTTGCTGGGATCCGAACTCAAGACCTTTGGAAGAGCAGTCAGTCCTCTTGCCTGCTGAGCCTTCTCGCCAGCCCTTAAGAACAGAGCCAATGTTCTGTGCCTCAACTTGATCAATGGTCTACAGAGTGTTTTATCTGTGCTGTGCAGGGCCTCAAAGGTTTTTGTTGGAAGGAGACTTGTAACTTCTCCATAGAGATTAGTCATATTGCCGTTAGGCTTTTCCCATCAGAATATATCTGGTGGATTCCTGGGAAAACCTATCATGTGGTTTGAGGAAGTGACTGAAGGCTGGCTTGATTATCAAGTTTAGTGTTTTCCTCAACTGTTTGCATGCAGCAGTGTTTCTATAAATAACTCTAACTGGGATGATTTAGAGAACTTCCAGGTGATGAACACTCCTGCATGCCTGGATTCCTGCATGCCCGGAGGGTGGTTTTCCTTCACTTCATGGGCACAGAAACTCTGGGAATGGGGATCATTCTAAATACCAATGTCTACATTTTCTTATCCAGTTGTGTCCTTTGACCTATATGATAAAATGACAACAAGGATGCATTTCTCCAAGTGGAATCTATGAGCCACTATAGCAAATGATCAAATCTGAGTCATGGAGACTCTCGAGGGAAAGCTGGTCAGCCAAAGTCAACAGTATAGGGATTGATATCTTATGAGATTCCATCTTTATCCTATGTGACCTGACAATAGTTTCTAGGGGATAATGTCAGAACTGACTTACATTGTAGATCATCCAGGTGCTGTCATCTGGGGAAGTACTTGGCACTTTCAGAAAAACAAATTTTTAACCTTGAGACAAACTGAGGTTCAAACAGATTAAGAACCAAAGAAAGATCATTTGGCCTTGATCTGAATTGCATGTTAGGAGAATGTGACCTGTGTTGCAACTCTTGCAAACTGAGCTCTAGAATCTTACAGAATTCTGGGGGTTTAAAGGCAAAACTGTCGGACACAAATGGTACCAGCTGTTTGTTAAATTTAAATTGATGTGGAAAGAGGTAACATATTTTTTAAGAAGGTTTCAGGGGCTGCAGAGATGGTTCAGGGGTTGATGTCACTTACTACTCTTATAGGGCCTGAGTTCAGTTCTTAGCTCCCATATCAGGTGACTCAAGACTACCTCCAGCTCCAGCTCCAGAGGACCCTTAGGGTGCACACATCCACTGGTATAAACATAATTAAAAATGAAAATAAATCATTTTTTAAAAGAAACTACTTGTGTAATTTAAGCACTACATATTAAAACAGTTTGCACAAGTGGAAGAGAGAAGCACAAGAACAAAGAAGGTGCTGGGGAAAGAAAGGGGGGGGGATGAGGCAGCCTGCTTATATGGAACACTCAAATGTCCACTGTAATGAAAACCGTAGCTCTTGGCATCTAACCTGCTGAAGTGGAGAGTGTTGTCCTGGTGGGATTAAACTCTATGATAAGAAAACATCACAAGGAGACTTGAGAGATGGCTCAGCAGTTAAAAGCACCGACTGCTCTTCCAGAGGTCCTGAGTTCAAATCCCAGCAACCACATGGTAGCTCACAACCATCTGTAACGAGATCTGACGCCCTCTTCTGGAGTGTCTGAAGACAGCTACAGTGTATTTACATATAATCAATAAACAAATCTTAAAAAAAAAAAAAGAAAAAGAAAACATCACAAAGCCACCCAAGGTCAGAAGCTCTGTGAGAACAGAGACTAAACTCTGATCTTTCATAGTTTTTTTTTTTTGTTGTTGTTGTTTTTTGTTTTTGCATCGTATTCTTAAGGTACCTCATTGCTTCCCATCCGTCAATGTTAATTTCCTCCACAAATCCCCACATACTTGGTTACCTGAAGTATAGACTGAGAGAGCCTGAGAAAGAGCTCTTTCAGGTTTCTCATATCTCCTCCAGGCAGGGGGAAGGATCTGAGTACCTACACACACCATAGCATGGATGAGCTCTGTAAAGGCTAGAGTAAATGAAAGGAGTCACTCACAAAGTAAAGAGTGCTTGACAGTTCCATTTGTGTGAATTGTCCAAAGAAGACATCTCTTTAACAATAGGAGGGTTGGTGGCTGCCTATAGCTTCTGAAAAGTGTACAGAGTCAGTATACACAAGTGCCAGGTCTCTTTGTCAAATGAAGATTTCCATCACAAGACAGGGGCAAAACTGCAGAGTCATCTCCATATACATTCAAACATGTAGATGGTACACAGGGAAAAGTGAATTGAATTCTATACCAATATTCACCCACTGATGCGTCTGTTCATCCATTCTGTTCTTTGAATGGGTATTTCACCATGTTCAATTTTGTAAACTTATGTACCAGTTAGCCATAAAATAATGACTCTCATGGCTATGCAGAACTTCCAAATATAACCACATTTCCTTATGAAATACAAAAATAAAATTTATTGCTGTTACTACCCATCTCACTTTGAAAAGTCTTTGAATATTGGGAAACTGTCAAGCTCATGATGACAAATACAAGTTTTCAAAACTTTCATTCTTGCTGTGAAAGCTTGGATTCCATCACTGTCAATAAATGCTACCTGTTGTTTTCCTTGAAATGACACTTCATTCATTTTTGAGAAAATGTCTGCAAGATACCAATTCTAGGTAACTGTGGTTTGTCTGTAGTTCATTGAAGGAAAAATAATGTTTTATGAAAAATGCAGAAACTTCTGTTCCCAATTCAACTAATCACACATTAGCTTTTCTCTTGTTGGCAAATTATTTTTTCTGTAAAGGCCAGAAAGTAAATATTTTTGGGTTACAGCAAATTTATGTTGTATGTTCTTTCATTCTTTCTCTCTTTTTACCAATCTTAGAAAAATGTAAAAAGGAAAAAAACAAATAAGACCACAGAAAACTACCCTAATAGGAAAGTGCCTGGCTTTTAGATGTGTTGGACATCTACTTTGTGGACATTTATATTCTCTTTTTAATGTTGTAAATTAATTCCATGTATAACACTAATTAGGTGCTGGAGAGAACTATTCTTAAAGAGTCTCTCCCACCAGAAGACTTTTAGTCACTATGAAAAGCAAAGCAAGAGAAATATCTTTGGAAAAGACATGTTAGAAAGACATGTTAGACATCTTGGCCATACCTTCCAGTCCCAATTTCTGACTACCCACCATCCTTCAAAATCCAGAGGTGATACATATGTAATTCCTTTTGTTTCACATGCAATAGTAAGACATGCATCTAAGCCTAGACATGCTAAAAATTATCAACTTGCACTTCATTAAGGATGAATGGAAAGGACAACCTCTTCTATTTTATGGGCAGGGCAAGCATAGTGATGTGAAATACAATGACTACTCACAAAATTTGATGCTACCTCTGTTTATGCTCAAGTACCAGACATTTTACGACCAGTGCTTTGGAGCTTTGGGTCCAAATGCTAACACAGTTGAAGGGGAAATTATGTCTTAGAATGATTCTGAGAACAGAGTCTCATAAGACTTCATTGCTTTTCAGATTGCCCACTGACAACTTCTGTTTTAAGGGAGGCAAATTTCTCTCCTCCCTCTTAAGGTTTTCTAGCTTTATTTTGCAGACTAATAAGAAAAAAGAAAAGTCATAAACATTTTATTTCATTAATTTCTATGTACACTAGGAACCTTCTTTGAAACACCCACATAGAGCAAAAGAGTTGGCTGTGTCTAAGTTCCTTTACAATGGGATTAGAATTAAAGACAATTTATAATAGCAAATTCATATGTAAATAGGAATAAACATCAAGAATCAAGAAGCAGCTTATCAAGGACTGTTTGTATAGGATCCTTTAGGGGAAAATGTCCACATGCTGATGACAAAAAAAAATGATTATTGATTATTTAGGAGTCTCACCACATGTACCCTGATAGTGCTCACCTCCTGTCTTCTCGTGTCTGACCACATTTCCTGTGACCTCCTCTCCAATCCTAAAAAGGGAAAAAGGAAAAGAGAAAGTTCATTTTTTGTTGTTCACACACTCACTGGTGCATGGTCAAACTCCTAGAGGCCAGCCCACCAGGAAAGGTGAGTCTTTCTCCTCTTGCACCCTGCCAGAAGACATCAACTGTGGAGAGCTAGCAGCAGCAGGACAAGGGTGGAACCTCTCTAGCAATGCTCACTGACACTAGCATGGCTTCAGGTAGTAGACTAGCCAATAGATATCTCTATGGTCCTTTCTGGTAACAAGTGACAGATATCAACATGGTTTCCAGCAGTAACCAAACACCAACCCATTCATGGCCATCAGCGGCTGCATGGACCATGGGTTGGTCTTCATATGGCCAGAGATGGCTACACATGCCACTCACATCTACATGACCCCTAAGGCAGCAAGGCCCAAGAATGTCACCAGTGTGGCAGTCAGCAGCACAGATTGTGTACCTTCATCATGGCCTGGGGAAATAGCAGAGATCACATATACCAACATGACCTCCAGTGGCATTACAGACCACAGTGGTCCTTCAGGGAAGTCCAGTCCACAAAGTGAATCTTTCCTCATCTTGAACTTCTGTCATTGCCCAGAGCCAGGTGAGTCTCAGGCTGTGCAGTGTATTCAGGGGATGAATTTACATCTGCATAAGCTCCAAGCTGCTGCAGAGCACCCTGCAGATCCTATTGGTCAATGACAGCAGTGAGCGCCTACTCTCTCACGCTTGTCACTGCCATCACATTTTCATTTCTGCCTCTCTCCATAGCATATACACCTTTTTCTTTGTCTATCTTTGCTACCTCTCCTTCACATATTTGTCCAAGGTAGTGGTGCCCACAGACCCTCATAGTGAGATTGAGATAAAGATTTTTCACCCTGGCAGAAGGTGGGCATCTTTCTCTGTAGGACTTGACTTTCATGTTTTCAGGAAAGAGTGGCCAAGCAATTGTTGCTTCTCAGGTGCTTTTAGTACAAAATAATCAATGTGCTAAAGTGGCATATTTTGAGGTGACAGATCCTGAACTCCCTCAGTTGTCTACATAGCTTTGTTCATCTTTCCATTCAGGATTCTCAGAACAAAGGAGAGTTATGCCTTGCATGCAGCCGACTGTAGTTCAGAAGGGACCTAGTTGAGGTGGAAGGGCAGAAGATGGTAGGCTTTTGGAGTCTCTGTTTTCATGAGTAAAATGAGGAAATAGCAGTATGCACTAAGGATCTGAGGACAACAGGAGAATTTAAGTATAGTTTGCAGCAGAGTGCTCAGAATAGTAACTGTGTTATATACATTTATATTCTTTTCTTTTTGTGTTATGAATTAATTTCCTATGTGCTGTTAATTAGATACAGGGAAGAAGTTCTCTCTCAAAGTGATGCCTGCATTGAATTTCAGACATTGTGGAAGCAAGGCAGGCTAAGGATGTACTGAAATGCCTTGACCGACCTCAGCTGGATCCTCCAGCAGAGTCTCTTCAGATGGCAGTACCAGGTGCCTGCAGGCATGAGGCGCATCATCTTCTCTTAGTTCTCCAGTCTGTGACATGTAGAGAGGACAGCGAAGAAAATTAATCATGTTGAAATGAAATTGTGAAAATAGTTTTAAATGAGATATACTTTCTGATTTATGCATTAAATTAAATCTGACAGTGAGTCTAACAATTAATAAGTTTGAAGCAGTATATTTCCAGACATGGGCAACAAGTACAGCCTGGATTCTGCTGTGCTTTCTCTGACTAAGAAGGTCAGAGGTACCTGCCACCCCTTGGAATCGGTGCTCTGTAGTCTCCAATAAGGGGTGTACTGCATTTCAATTAGAGGGTAGTAGAAACAAAAATGTAATTTTCCTCCCTATTAAAGTAGTCAGACCTCCCTGAATTCTAGTTACAGGCCCCAAGGAACTGACTATGGACTCTATATTCACAACTTCTACTCTGTATTGCCTTCTGGATCACTGAGGGACTTTTGTTTAGAAAGGGCATGAAAAGATGTATGGGACATGTCAGTTGTCTATTATCGGGAGGAGAAGCAGCTAGCCAGAATTGCTGTTTTTATCTGGGTTTTGCTTCTGGAATGCATAATTATTTGCTGAGTAACTGCTAGCTTTCCATCTAAATGTAAGTTCAGTTGACAAAGGTTCAGGAAGTAGGAACACTGCGATAAGCTTAATTACAAATTACCAAGTTACACATCCAACCCATTTCTGACTTAAAACAATAACCTCTCACTCTAGGTAGTTTCCTCTCCAATCATAGATTGAATCACACACTGTATACATAACTAAATTTAAATCTGAACTGACATGTAAGCACACACACACACACACACACGCGCACACACACACACACACACACTTATTTTCCACCATACAGAATTGTAAGATAAACAAATGGTTTAACTTCCAACATCCTGTCTAGCCTCGATTGATTCTTCTTACCCAACTGTGCATTTTAACGTAGTTCAAGTTAGAGAAATCTTCCAGCACTAATTTGACACTGCAACCGTTTATGAGCCTTTTAATGGGCAGAGAGGGATTGATCTAATATCTCAGTATGGCTGAAAAGCATGCTGAGTGGCACCTGATTGGTACACAGGGATGAGCCGGGGCCAGCATTTGTAAGGACTAAGAGTAGGAGAGCTTATTTTCCTCACACGAGACACAAATCCTGATGGGGAGGAAGGTTCCCTGCAAACACGTTGAACTCTGCCTGGTGAGAAGGATGGCACCTTAGAAGTTCATTTATCCAAGGACAGCTAACAATAGTATTAAATATGGAAGCCAAGCGTTCCAGTTTGAACTTTCGAGATGGGGAAGCAAGGTTGCCTTCTCGTCTTCAGGCCCATTGAGGACGTTTAGAAAAACTTCTGACTTTGTCAGGATCAAAGTGTAAAGGGGGAGAGAGTTGATGGCACACACTCAATGGAAAAGAACCAGCAACTACTGAAACCTGTGCCTTAGATTTGTCTGTAATATGGCCAAGAAGGGTGGATTCTGTCTGTCCCCTCAATGGGAAGGACCTCATTTTCAGCTGCTCGTCCTTGCTCAGTCATCAGCTGACCTGCTGGGCTGTCTGCTCTTTTCTTCTTGGAGCTGTGCTTTATGATTACTGGCCTCTCTTGAGGATCATATTCTTTGAGACATGTGCATGACTTCTAGTGTCCACAGCAAGATGACCTCTTCATGTGGGGATCTGCTCAGCATGGGGTGATAGCATCTCCCTCCATCCTGGCTTGCTCAGTTCCCACCTGTCATGTCATGTCATTTCACTACAGCTGGTATATTATGTCATTCCATGTTTATTTTGTTATGAATAACCACAGCGCTTAGATTTATTTCCTGCAGGGAACAGCTTTTCCTGGCGTCTCATCAAGGCCTATAATAATCATCTGTGACCACTAAGGGTACCAGGGCTTATTGTTAGTATAAGATAAAAAGCCTAATACAGTTAGAGGTGTCCTGTGAACACTTGGGAAAGAGACATGAAGTTGGTGCTCAGCAACCTGTACGGAACAAATGAGTTAATTAGATAGACATATCTTCAGATGATAGTGCTGCATCCCTACAAGTCTGAACCTCTGACTGTAACTATAAGTTTTAGATGTGAGCCTCCTGCAAATTGTCACAAACATCTATTAGGTTTATGAACCAGCTGTAGGTCTAGTCTGTGCAGGTTTTGGGCTCTTCTAACTCTCTAAGCATGCTTATTTCTCACCCACATGTTCCTTTCCCATTAATCTGAGTCTGCCTTGGCCTTCTCAGGTCCATCTGTGTACTTACAGCAAATCTCTTGGCAGCCTGTTCACCACAACTTCTCCTGGATCTTTGGCTTCCTGGCCACCTTTGGGTCCCTCTAACTTCTTTCTCTCATTGTTCTTCTTCTACTTCTCTATATGTGGATCCCTTTCTGGGAATCAGAAGTGCAGACTTCCTATCTCTTCTACTCATCCATAGGCTGATCAGTTTTTAACAAATCAGGAATAATTGGGGAGCATTCTTTATACAACATTGATACAGGAGATGTTTCAATAATCATGGCAATACTAGTGTCTTGGCTATAACCAGATCTCTGGGCCTACAGAAATTAACATCAGAATATATAATGCACAAAACCAACCTCCAACAGTGAACTCCTAAATTCTCCCAACACCCAACCACACAGTCCCACAAGTCATTCAACTTCTGAATGTTAGTTTTCTAGTCTATGAAATAGGAATAGTGGTGTTTCATGCTTCGACCTTAAGAAGGCAAGAACCCATAATAGAAGAACAATACAAACTAACACTGGGTGAACTGCATTTTATTAGAAGAGGGCCAAAGAGTTAGAGAGTGCATCTCGTTTTGTTTGTTATTGTCTTCCTACAGTTCCATTGAGCATGTTAGCTATCCAGAGTTGTGACTGACACCAGAACAAAGACAGAACCACAAAGCAACACATTCACTGACTTGCCAAGTGATAGGCCTACCTACTACTTAAAGGCTTTGTAAAGTTTGTTTCCTGTAATGATTTAACCTAGTCTTTATAATTGCTCAGTGACAAAGGAAGAAGCCATAGATCTGTAATTCCAGATACCAAGAAAATAGAAGTAGGAGGGTTATAAAGGTCAAGGCCTGCTTAAGCTACACTGTGAGTTAAGGCTAGCCTTGGAAATATAAAGAGACTTTGTCTCAATGAAAAATTAAAAGAGGACTGGGAATAGAGGGTCAATATAGAATTTGCTTAGAAAGCATACATAAGGCCCTGTGTTCAGTTCCCAGTTCCTTTATACACACTATGTAAAGAGGATGTGCACATAGAAGACATGTTTTGGATATCAACTGTTCCTGGCTACATACAAACCTTTGCAACTTTGTGACTCTGCTATCTCAGTAGCAAAAATTATAGGTAGGGACAGGGACACTTTCAGTTCCCACAGATCTCTCTGGAGATGTTAACTCGTTGTTAACTCATTGTTAATATCTGGTTGGGCCCACATATGGGACCAAACTAGAAAAAAATGTCAAGCCTTCCATACAGATACCCAAAGCAGAGAACCCCAGTCTAAGTTCCACGGGGCAACTTCAGAAATAACTTCAGTGTTTTCCAAGGTCAGTAGAAAGTATGTGAATATAGGACATGCTTTGAGGGAAATCATCCATCATTTTTTTTCCGAGAACTGTAAAAGATGTATTCACAACAGGGAGGATATTCCTTAAAGGTGACATCATACCTGTAAAGACACAGTATAATTTATTACAGAAATGAGTTCTGGCTGTCACAGAACACCTGGGATCTTGAAAAAAATGTGAACTCAGATACAAGAATTTGTAAAGTTTCCTTTGATTTCCTAATACTAAAATAGGGAACAAAATAATCCCTGGGTCTCACAGACCCTAGAAGTCAGTGGTGAATGCTCTGATCTGTCTTTTATTTTTTCAGCAAAATATGTGTCTGGCCCAGGCCACTGCTGACCCAGGCCAACACAGCAGCCTGCATGTTCTCTCACTGAGCTGTGCTGGGACGGGTGGCTTCCTCTTCCTTTTCACCACAGCCTGAGTACAGCAGAGCTTTCTGACTGATTAGGGAATGGGCAATTGAAGCATCTGGTGCTTATGTACAAAACAAACATAAATAAGAAATCATGTACAGATGTGACTCTAGCAAATCCCCAGCAACAAGAAAAAAAGCAGCACCAACAAACAGAAGGAGGAAAATCAATACTAAGAGGGGAAGAAAGAAAGAAATGATGTCCTCCAAAGACTCTTCTTCACAAATTTAATGTCAGGCTCAAAAGTCCAACCAAGTGGCAACATATTTAGTGATGTTGGAGATTCCTGAGAGAATGAGAACCCACTGCAAAGGCCTAATTACGACTTTCTCTCTTTGCTCTTCCTTCTCCATCAGGGAGTCAGGAGGGATGCTTATCCAGAACAACTTGTATAGGAAGAAGAGGTAACTATTGAAAACCACTAGCATTAATATTTGTTATAATCTAACAGTAGAAGGGCCCTTGTGACTCTATTAGGTTCGTTGTCATAAATGAGCTCTCTTTCCAATATTTTTGTTGTTACTGGTAATAGAACCCACTGCTTTAGGCATATTAGACAAGTTCTGTGCCACCAAGATATGCCTTCAGACTTCCTGTGGATCCAAGGACGGCCTCAAACTTGAGATCTTCTTAATTCTCCTTCCACAATGGTGAGATTCCAAGAGGAGACCACCATGCCCAGCTTAGTTCTATGAACAGTAATCAAATTAGAACCGATGCAAGAGTTTTGCTCTGGTGATATTTGGACAGGAAGACATACATATGCTCAAACAAAAGACACATTCTGATTTAGAAAGAAATAAAATAATAACAAAATAATGAGCAGTCAGAAATCTATGCTCTAGAAGCTATTCTTACTGTTCCATGCTGAGCTCAACCTTCAGGCTTCATGGCCGTCACTCAACTTTTGTGATTCTGAGAGACACCGAGGAATAACACGCTTCAACTGAGTCCTTCTTTCTGTCTCACTGGAGAGGAAGAATGCTGTGACTTGCCTAGGAGCAGCTTTCTCTATCCCCCAGTCCATAGATATATCAGCCTGAGAAAACCCTCTTATTACAGTGAGAGAAACTACTGGTAGCATCTAAGGAAAGATAATAGGGTTGGACGAAGGAAAGCTGAGTAGCATGCTTTCTTAAGCTTTCTTAAGGACTTTCAGAAGATATTCAGGGTGGGGCATTCTCTATCACAGGACTTTAACAAAACTGGAGTGACTGTGTTAGGAGCCTGGCTCCTCTAGTCCTATTGTACTGTGCCTGGATCCTAAGTTCTAAACAGGCATCACTGCACAGTGATTAGACAGTAGCCATGGGGCTGGATCACGTGTGTTCTTAAGGTTCTGTTTCTTCTTACCTGAAGGCTGTGTGTGGTAACATTAGAAAGTTACCTCTTAAGGCCTTCTCATTTAGTAACAATTTATGGGACAGGAAACACTCATTTTCCTTTCTAATTTTTATTAGCCAACATGTGTTTATAAGGGAGAAACAAAAGGTGCTTCACATATGTCACCTAAAATACGTATTTTCTAAATGCTTTAAACTGTGGTTTTGTATTTGGCCTTAGTTGTCAGCATCACTAGGCTGAACTGGGAAGCTCTAAGGAGAACTAGTGTGTGTGTGTGTGTGTGTGTGTGTGTGTGTGTGTGTGTGTGTGTGTGTGTGTGTGCTATGGGAATGATACCCTAGCTACAGGTTCACTCTGTGCAGCCACACTTCAGTTCACTAAGCCATGAAGTCTGAGCTGATGAGTTTGCTCAGAGATTTCTAGAGAGTGCTTTGGGTTCTTGGAAGAAAGAGTGTCTAGGTGTAGCTTGGAAAGAAGCTCTCTGAATGGGTATCTATCACAGTGTTATAATCCCTCCTGGGAATGTGTTCTGTCCTTCCTTAATTAACTTCTAATTTCTGTGACACTAATAAACGTTTAATTTTTGTGAGATATTGCTCTCTGCTTGCAAAAGCAGCACAAATGAAGGTCAAAAGCAAGTGTCCCTGGTGTAACCAGGTAGCTTGTCTGGGTCCAGATGCTTAGTGTTCTGTTCCAACCAGCAATTAGGTCAGCATTCATTGCATGGATGTAGAAGGACTGAGGTAAATGAATTCAGAGGAACTGGCAACTAGTCTAGGAGGAAAAATACAAAGAAGAAGGAGAAGATCGAAAGAGGAAGATGGTAGGAGAGGAAACAAGAGAAGGATCAGAAAGAAAAAGACAGAGGTGGTGCATTTTCACTGTGTTTACTGGTGACTGAACAATAGACAGAGGGACCTCTGTGGAGATGTATAAGAAATTTCCAGGATGACTTGTTGGATGTAAATGGATAGAAATGTTGGAGTGTGGGCACTAAAAAAATTCAGGGCTTCACAAGGGTGTTTGAGTTTGAAACACAGTCCTTTGTGGGCCCACCCACTGTTTTTTTTTTAAAAAACAACTATCACTCCCTAAACTGTTGTGGGAGAGGTTTTGCCTTGGTCACTGATAAATAATAGAGATAGTCCAAACACATGACAGGTGACAGTGATATTCCAGTGGTCACTTTATTAACAATATAAACTCACAAATATATTCAGCATAAATATGAGGCCCTGAGGGCTCAAAAGTAGTTACAGGGATTCCTTCTGCATAAGGACTGTGAAACAGAGACATGACTGCCCATATTGCAGTTTCTCAGGTCTCCCTGTATCTTCTCTACTAGGCTTCCCATGGAAAGGGGTGTGTCACCCAGGGTGAACACAGGTTTTTTTTTTTACTCTTCTGGTCTCTGTCTTTGGTTTCTTTTTTTAAATCACTGAGTATCTTTAAAGGTTTCATATGGTACACCTTTCTTCTATCTCTTCATACACATAGCTATAATCTTGCATGGTATAGAAGGGCTTGGGGGATCAAACCCTCATTCTATACCAGGGTTGGCAAAAGCTAACTCAAAGACCAAGTCTGGTATGTTGCATGGTCAGAGGATTGCTCCACATTTAGATGTTCTCAAAAGTTCCTTTCTCATTTTAGTGGGCAGAGTTTTGTATTTGCAACAGAAAATATGTCCTACAAAGCTTCAATTGTTTACTGACAGATCCTTTACAGAAACATGACTGGCAACTTACACTATAGACTATAGTTTCTCCTCTGAATCAATTACCCAAATCCCCAAATCACTCCAGCATCTTGTGTGATTCACAGTATATTTCTATTGAGATGTTCCTAAATCTTCTGTTAGCTTGTACCATGCTACATATTCCATGGTGACAACAGACTCACAATCTTCTTGCCTTACACACTCAAATACAGGAATTAGAGGCATATGCCTCCATACTAGCTTTGAGATTTCCCTACATGTTAATTATGATTACACTGTTCTTCCTCCCACTCTGTACATAATAAATGCCCAGTTCCCTCTACATTATGCCCAAGACAAGAAGACAATTCCAAACATATGCCCTACTGCAGCTTTTCATCAAATCTCTTCTCATAAAAGGACAGAGCTTTCCTTTCTTCCTCATGAACTTTTTATAAATGCAGATTCTCTCCCTTGGGGTGTGACTGCTTCTTTCTTTTCTTGTATCACCCTCCACCCTTAACCAAGCTCAGATGCAACTCCAGCAAGCAAATCTCTTACTACTTCTTCCTACTCCTAAAGTATGCACACATCTCCAGGATAGAGTTTGTTCCTTTTGCATTTGGTTATAGTTTCTCAGTTTGTTCTTGCTTTTGAACCTCTAAGTGGTAAGTGTCTCAAAGCTTCACACCACCTGTATTTCACTACTGGAGTTTCTGCAGCGCTGCAATGGCAGCTCTTGCCAGTAAGCAAGGAGCATGTCTGAAAGACCATCAATGACTATCTTGGATATATGTCAGGCTGTCTTTACAATGAGACAGATGTTTAGACACTTGAGTAGCCTTTCTTAAGGTACTCTTATCTAAAATCATCGTGTAAATTCAACAGAACCTGCCCTGGTATAGACAACTATAGTGACATCTATGGCAATGCCTTCGCTTTTGCCATAAGTGATAGATTTTTCTGAGACATGTGGACATGCATGACCTGACAACATCAGTGACTACAACTAGCCATTTTTGTACAGTCTAAGGTATTCGTAGTCCTTATTCATTCTTTAATGAGACCCAATTAGTATGTATACAGTAGAAATAGTCATAATGGCACCAGTGCCTGGCAATGTGGTTTCTATAAACAAACTGTTGAAAATTGTTTTGAGACAGTCTCATCCCTTAACTGAGGCTGTCCATGAGCTTGCATGCCTCAGTCACATAGTGCTGGGATCGTAGGCATATGTCAACAGCCCAGCTGTCATTAAGTAAGTACTGAAAACAAAAATGACCATCATCAAAATGAGAATGGTTGGAAATCCCATCAGCCCAGGAGCCAGTTTTCTATTCTGGATGCCTTGGGGAAGAGAAATTTTAGTTTCTGTGGTCCACCTTGGTGAGGGAACCATGAAAGAAGAGTATAGATGTCAAACAAGAGATTATTCATACTGTAACATAAGAAAAATGTTTAAGATGGATGGGGCTCATCATTGGCCAGGTCCCCATTTCCATAGGAAGTGTCAGAAATTTATCCATGGGGATTCTTTGCCTGTGTCCAGGTTTGACAAAAACTTTTGAGTCAATTGGGGGGGGCGGTTATTGCTTCATTTAAATGGCTAAGACTGAGAGGGAACCTCCTGACAATCAGGCATTAAATTATGTCAACACTTAGTTCTAAGTCTTTCTTAAATTGGGGCATCGTCAGGGTATTTCCATATAGGACAGAGGGTATTCTGTTTTAAACCCATGTTGCATAGTAGGGGGACTGAGTCTACCTTTTTGGCCCTTAAAGCACATTTGCTTAGCCCTTAAGTTACCATGATGTTGCCGAGAAGAAGGAAAACTGTAGCCAGAGCTGCTGAGCAGTGCAGAGATCATGCATATCAGATGATCAGCAAGATCAGCAGAAACATCTGGGAAGAATTAATGAGGAATAATTCATCCTAGAGAAGCACTGGGTGGTACATGTGAGATGCTCAGCCAGAGATCCTCACAAGTCCATGAGAATGCTGCAGATAGATTGTTGAGGGATCAGTCAGTGAGCAGGGTCATAGGAAAGTCATCTCCAGTGGGAGTGGAGGCTGGATGGGTGAGAAAGCCAACTTTATCAACAGAAAAACAGTGGTTGCCAATTATTGTGATTTTCAACTTATTCCCTTGGCTCTTAAAATTTTCATTCTAAAATATTTTGCCTGTGATATACTTTGCAAATATTTCTGTTGAAATAGAATATTGAAAGGTCGGTTTGAGTCTGATAATAATAATACCTGGTCTGCTGAAACTTTGACACAAAAAGGACCTGATAAAAATTTAGTTAATGTATACATGCTACTTCTTCAGGTTTGTATTTTGCATTATTTAGGATCATTACTAATGTCCTTCATGCCTTGTGCCAGCCTAGACTTGGGGGAGGCTTAAAGATTTTCAGTAAAGAGTAGCAAGTAAATCTTTCATTTTTCTATTTATAAAACAGTTTGACTGTGATATCTTTCACATATAATTTACCCACTTAAAGTGTAAAAACCCCTTTGATTTCTAGAGGATTTTCAGGAGTATCCTCATTTGAAACCTGTATGCATCAGGAGCCCCAACACAGTCCTTAACAGGAGTGAGCTTGGATTTGTTCTGTTGCTAACTCAAAGTATTTCCCCCCTTTCTGGTTTTTATTTGCAGAAAGGAATGATTAGTTGTGCTACTTGAGGAGGTCCAAGGACTCAGTAAGTGTAAGCTAGGATAATACCAAAGATGTGCATCACACACATTCTCAGACATACACATTCACAGACACACACACACACACAGAGACAGAGAGGCAGAGAGAGACAGGGATGGAGAGGGAGAGAAGGAGAGGGAGAAAGAGCAAAAGAGAGGCTTCTTGAGAATCTATTCATTTATTTGGGCCAGGAAATTTTTAAGCCTTTCACCTTCCATTTTGGAGAAGTCTCATTAAATAGTATTATTTTCTTCTTCTTTGATGCCTTAGCCAGGTAAGACAAGCCCTTGATTTGTGCTGGCGCTTTGTGGAATCCCACCACTCTCTCCTTACGACTATGTTGAGCTTTCATTATCCACAGCTCTTCGCTAAATGGTATTGCAGCCCATACCATAGTTCTATTTCCTACTGCCCTTTTAAAAATGAATTCTTAAGAAGAACCAGAAGAAGATAGAATTATAAAAGTAGACACAACACTTTACAACTTACTGTATGTTCATGCGTGTTGGTACTTGCAGCTTGAGCCACTGTGGGATAACTTTGTTCCAGCGTTTGCTACTGTTCAGAAACAGGTCTGAGAGGCTTTGAATCCTTGCTCCAGCTGCTATCACAATCACTAGTAGAGGCTGGATTCAGGCCCATCCATTTAACTATTCACAACCATCTCGCTATCCCCAAAGGACTTTCCACACACCAACCATGTTTGAAATCCTGTCATACCAATGTAATGGGGACGAGCTCAGGAGACCTGTGACGCCCAAATATCCTAGGACTTCTCTCTCCTTCAGCCTCCAAAGTGCAGCTGCTTCTGGACTCCAGTTGGCTGTTAGCCACTTGAGAACACAGACACAGGCTGCCAGCTTTTTCTCCACCTCATATTTCACTGAATCAAGAAATCTGCATATCTAAGTAAGAGGCCCTGATCTTTAAATGTCATTTACTACTTGACATATCTGAAGAGTACCCCCTGGAGGCCATTACAGCATGCTTGCAGGCTGTGACTGCCACAGGCCACTTGGTCACAAGTCCCCCACCACTTACCTCTGTCCTGCCTCCCTTTCTCCTAGGTATTTTGAATCAATTTTCCTTTCTTTCTCCCCGCTTGGTCTTTCCTTCTTGCTAGCCATTTTCTTTGGACATACTCTTCCTTTTCCTCAGAGACTTTTTTCTCCTTGCTGTACATCCTCCAGACAACTCAAGATGCTCTAAGATGAGATCACACCATCAACAACTATTTGCAAAGCAGAAGGGAATGGTAGGACTGGAAAGCTCCCATCCACGAGCAAGAATCCCTTCACTAGGGCAGTGATATCGGGAAATAGAATTGGAAATGATTTTATTTCAATTAGATTTTAATTAGCTTCTGTCTTGGAACCATTGGCTCAGTTGCCGAATAATTGAAAAAGCAATCCTGTTTGCATCTGTTGCTCCTAAGAATAGCAGTTTTGCAGCATCTGATCTATATTTTATTCAGAGGGTGAGAAAGGGGAGGGACATTGGTGGAAGGGAAGGATTTCACATGAAATAATCAGTGCTAATGCAAGCATGTAAGGGAGGGTGAGCCTCTGTAGCCATGTCCTGACTTCACCTGGAATGAGTGTGGAGTGGATGGCAGGAAGCATTTCATCATCAGCCAACACAAACTTATTATGAAGTTCACACCTCTAATTTAAGCATGTAAGAAAATTAGGAGAAAATGCCACTGAAGCCAAGCATGCAGTATAGGAAAGGACTGAGCAAACCATCAGAGAGAGCAGAGGTCACTTGTCATGGCACCTGAGGTCTAGTGTTGAAACCAACAGGTTCTGCCTTCATGGTTCTGGTCAGTGACACTCTTCTGTTGCTTTTCCCCGTGATCTCTACTGAGATAAGAATGCCACACTCATGCCAATCAGGGCTCATATCTATGTCCAGGTCTCCCAAGAACATTTCAAAATTCCAGTCACAACTTTGCAAGACATAGTTGATTTTTTTTTCTGACAAGACAAACAGGGTTTCCAAGGCCATGATGTTGATGAAAATGCTATTCCCATGGGAACATGCAAGTGGATATCTCAGAATTTTCTCTTGAGGAAAATGTGGTGTTTGCTTGGCTAAGCAGCTTCTCTCCCCCCTCTCCCCATTTTCTCCAGAGACCATTCTTCCTGTTCATAGGAAAGTGCATTGCAGAAAAATCTTCCCACATTTCTCTAGGCTATGTGGTTCATAATGTCTTTGAATAAATGCCTATGGATCACCTCTCTGCCACAAATTAACAGCCATGCCCTTGAATGCTTCTCTGCTCTCCTGAGAGAATGTTCTTGGCCTGGTGTCAAAGATCCTCAGGGATGCTCTTCCGCTGGGCCCCTCCTCTCAGGATCTCCCAATCATGGATCTGGGTTGCTTGTGCTTTTCCAGTGCTCAGGGTTGAATCCAGGCGCTCTGCATCAGGGAAGTGCTCCATCATTGAGCCACCTCCTCATCTCTTCGAGTAGTGGTACTCAAACTTCCTAATTCCGGGACCCTTTAATACAGTTACTCATGTTGTGGTGACCCCCAACCATAAAAATTACTTCATTGCTACTTCATAACTTTAATTTTGCTACTGTTATGAATGATAATGGAAAATATCTGACATGCAGAGTATCTGATTTGCAACACCAGTGTGCGTTATGACCCAGAGGTTGAGAACCATTGCCTTAGAGACTGTAACATCAAAATCCTTGAGGTCTTACTTTGTATACGTCTATGGTGTCTGGATGTTTTACATTGGAAATGCTTTAATGTAATCCTTTCACAATACAAAATTAAACTGTAAAAGTCTACTTTCTTTCTGAAAATAAATTTAGTGTAGCAATTGTGATTGTGTTATTATTGTATGCATATGAGAAGTGAAATTATGCAAGCCACACTGTCTAGGGTTTTATACAATGAAATTGTTAGTCCATTCTTAGAGCTGCTAGCTGTGCTTCCGACATTACCATTCAGTAGGTGATTTTTCAATAAGATTATATATTATCTACAAGTAAGATCTATGACTCTATCCAGGCCAAATACCAGCATGATAGTAAAGCTACTTTTAAAAACCAATCTATATAACCTAGTAAGTTCTCTCACCCTTTCACCCCGTTTACTCTATTTCATTACTTTTATTTCCTTCATTGAATTTATCGGAATTTGAATTAATCATGTTTATTGTTCATTTATCTCCTGTCTTGTTTGTCTTAAATGTTAATACTCTGAGGATAGGAACCATATTCCCAAAGCTCAGTTTCTGTTTATAGGAAGCTAAGTATATATTATGGGCTGCATATGTGAATAAGTGTTAAATTGTGGGCCTAGGATGTATAGGGATCTGCATTCAATCCCAAGCAACATACACACACAGGCACACACACACACACACATACACACTAATGTGTGTGCATTCATATATGCACATTCATACACACACACTATTGCAAGCATATGTTCAAATACACACATGAATCATGCACACAATAATTATAAATAAAATGATATCTATTTGAGATAAGATCCAGTGAATTTTTTGGCTTGAGGTTAGTACAAAATTTCCTGCAATTTCTCAAATGTCTCTAAATATACTCCTGAAATTTTATAGTATGTATTTGTGTAAAGAAGTGGCTTTAGTATTGACGCTTATAAAATCAAAATTATCCATCAATCTGAAAATTTTAAAGATGTTCCTCATGCTGCAGTTTCAAATATCTAGTCAAGATTTAACTTCTTATGTAAAAAGTAAGCAAGCATGTTCATATCATTAGGATTACAATATTACTCATTTAATAAATGATAAAATTTTATGTATATCAAAGTATTATTTAATATAAATTCCCTATAATTTGACAACAAATGTTTGATTTTTATGCCTATCTTATTTGAACATGAAATGCCCCCCATTAGCAAATGTGTTTGAATATGTGGCTCTCTAATGGTGGTGTTTGGAAGATTGTGAGACCTTTAGGACATGGAGTCCTGCTGAAAGAAGTGAATATCTGAGAACGGACTTGGGGATTTGGAACTCAGCTCCACATCCTGTGTCCTCTCCACTTTCTGACTGCCATGCCGTCCATGATAGTGTCTATTCTCTAGAAGTGTAATACGGAACAAAACCTCCCTTTCTTAAGTTGTCATTTCTCACAACAATGAGAAAAGCCATGCCTGGGATTATGTATTCATTCTCTGGAAGGAAGGGGTCACAAGTGGGGAAAGTTAAGAATTGTCAAACTAGAGAAGGTTAAACTTTCTCCAAAAAGGAAAAGTCATGGCCTGTGAAGCTTCCCTGTTGTTCTTTGCCCACACTATGCCTTCTGCCCAGTGTACTTTCTATCCCTTCTTCCTTGCAGATGTTAGAGCATTCTCCACTTTGCTCAGGTAGAGCTGGCCACTGTCCATGACCTCTCTGTGATATATACTGTCATTTGCATACACTGAGCCCTCCCACTCCTAGTTTTGTAGGACAGGGCCTCCCTATGCAGGTCAAACTGGCCTGGAACTCATGCTCCTTCTTTATATCCTAAGTGTGTCACAACAGCAGACTCCTGTATATTTCTTGAGCAGATGTTATAGCTCACACCCCCCACACATTTTTTTTTTTTTTAGTTTAGGACAGAAAGATCTGTGGATTCTTCATAATTATTTGTTAGAGTGATTGCTAGCTTGGTACCATCTATATTGGTTAGGATTATAAATGAAGTAGAAAGACCATGCTAGTCCCAGGAGTTCATGATGCCTATTCTAAAATTTTCTACTTTACCTTCTCTTCACAAACTTTTTATCTGGAACCACTGACAATTTCTTGCAGCCCTTTTGGCTCTAATGTCAGCTCTAGGGTCCAAAGTTGTCACACAATGAATTTTATGATGACCTTGAATTCATTTCTGCTTCCCACATCTCAGCACTCTACCTCCCTCCATCTCCCTCCACCTCACACTGCCTGACCCCTGCCTATTCTTTGTGGAAGTCTAGGTTGTCCTTACTCCTTGATTTTTTTTTACTGGATCTTAAATAAATTCTGAGTCTCATCCAGTCATGTGCTACACATCTTTGCTTCCAGCTTGCAGGGATTGGATTCATCTGTCCTTTGATGTCTGTATTAATATAGAGCAAATATTAGCAGTTAATGTATTGGTGGCCAAAAGATGAAAAGAAGACTCATGTGAGTATAATATTCATAAAACTCCTGATTTGAGCTGACACAATCCAATGAGGCTAAATTTATCCTCAAATAGATGAAATAACACCAACGGTCCTCCTCAAAGTTATAATATTTTAATTACTGCCATTAAAATCTCATATGCTTGTGTCATATACATCTTGAACTTCAGTCTTGAAACAGAGCTGTTATTTTTCAGGAAATCCTAAGGGGACAGAAGTACATGGTGTTACTGAAGCTAGCTCACACTGTACAAATAATTCTCGGCAGGGTACTCAGTCTAACCTAATAGTTCTGAGCAACCAGAGTGTTAGCTTTTCTAACACTGATGAGCTTCTACACAATGTTTTCCTTTGTGTATTTTCACTATTTGGGAAAGGCCAACATAATATTTATCTGTGGATTAGACACCATGGATACAGGCTTTAAGCCTTTAGATATGTCTGCTTAAGTTCTCTGTCAAATATGTAGTCTATGTGTGTTCTTGTCTCTTAAATTTCCTCTTACTGTGTCCCCCTTACTGCCCACCCCCACCGTGTTCAAGCAATGGCATAAAGATGTTTTAATAGGCATTTCAGAATGCAGTGTTAGAGAGTCAGTTCTGTTCCCCCTTCCATCAATACTTATACCACAATAGTCTGGATAGCAGACATGAAGTGCCTACTGTGTACACAACACCCAATCTTTTATTTAGTTATCATTTTCTTAAAACAGAGGCTTGCCATTCAGTTGTGTCCTTTTGTTGTTTGGCTTTGGAGACAGGGTCTTACTCAGTATTTCAGACTAGCCTAGAACTCATAATGCTCCTGCCTTAGCCCCCAGAGTGCTGTGATTACTGTCCTGCTCCATCCCACCCAGCTATCAGTTGTATTCATTAAATACACTTTTAACTCCTTTTATATTAACCCCACACTTAACTAGCAGTCTGGTGACCTTCAGTTTGTTCTTTTGAGTGAGAAGGACTTGTCTTTCAGAGGAGAAGGACCTGTCTTGTGCACACAAGACTCTATTTCTTGTGCTAGGGAAATTCCAGGCAGATAACAAGCACTCATTCATGCTTCAGCTTAGATTACAAATTTGTCTTCTAACAGCTATGTAGACATGAGTCAGTCCACTACAGCCTGACCACCATTGAGCTGATAAATTTGATTTTATAATCCTAATGGAATTGAGGCCCTGGCCCGTTTCTTGGCCTCCTATAAAGTACATACACCCTGGAGAATCTGCTGCAACTAGCTAATTGACCCCTCCCTCTTAACTGCATGCTACACTACCACTCAGAGTTAACCCCAAATTTGTCTTTTGGTTGTTAATGTCATCTCAGTAGTAAAATCTCAAGCTAACAAGGTGTTATAGGTCTCCTCCAAAAGATGCATTGAAATGTACTTTTAACCTCTGGTACTTTTGGATGTGACCTGTTTTGGAAATGGTGTTGTGTGCAAATTAAGATGAAGACAATAGGGTGCCTACTAATTCGAGATGATTAGTGATTATATAAGAAGAGGGAAATTGGGACAGGTATGTGGAGAGGAAATTCTATGTGAAGACACACAAAGGAAGACTAGCATAGGAAAACAAAGGCAGGTGAGTTTTGTAATGCACAGTGAAGATTACCTGGACCTACCAGCCACTCAAGGGAGCATCTTTGTAGGGATTAGCAAGGCAGCCGGAATATAATGCCCACACCCTTACTGAGTTGTCTGCCTCCAGCACTGTGAACTTACAAATATCTTTTGTATGGAGCAGCTCAGTTCTTGAGAGCCTTACAAAGCAAGCACAAAGAACTCATACAGAAGACTGGGGTTCACTTTCAAGTTGTACTTGGGGTTCTGTGAGCATTCCTCCCAACCCAATATTTTCAGGGTTGAAAATTTTATCCCAAACATCCCTGCACTGGGAATGATTTAGCTCATCTGAAATTCTTGATGCTCTTCCCTTCTTTGCCTATTTAAAGAGGAAGCAAGTTGCCTATTAATTAGATTCTAATCAAACATCCATAATTTCCAGAAAAGAGAGTTATGAGGCAGGACTTCCTGACCCAGAAATGTGAGGCAACGATTTGTAAAATCTTATGAACTACATTCTAAATGTGTCGAGAAGCAGGGCATCACTAGGTCAAGAGTAACTGTATCTTTTTCTGTCCTAAACTGTCCCCTGTGTCAGCATTAAGAGTAAACTTGTGGCCTTTACATTTTTCTCTTTTTTTCTGGTTAGACCCCTCTTGCTAAGCGGTAGTTTCATCCTAAATACTTTGTGTAGAGTTTCCTTTATTATTATCTATTTCAAATTATTAAAAATTGTATATTCAGAATATATATGCATAACTCTCAAGCTTTTGTTTCTCTGAATAATTTTTGTATGTTTTTTTATGTGCACATGTGTGTTTATAAGCATGTGTGCCCATACACATGTGTAGTGGCTGAGGTTAGTCTTGGGCGTAATTCCTCAGCAGCCATCTACCTTGTTTCTTTTTGAGATGGGGCTTCTCACTAGGACTTGAAGCTCATTGAGGCAGCCAGTCTTCCTGTTGCAATCCCAGAACACTGGGATTATAGGAGCCCAAACACATGTCTAGCTTTTCAAATGGATACTGGGGTTCAAAGTCAGGTCTTCATGTTTGTATGAATGCACTTCCACAAGTGAAATGTTTTCCCAGTCTCTGCTTGTTTGAATTTTTAAAATAGCTCTATGGGGAAGGTGATTAAAGATATAGTATTGTGTGATTACATGTATAATAGGAATATAATTTCAGAATCCTGTCTATTGACCATATGGTACATCCATGGGAACAATATCCTATCCAAAGAATAAATACCCTTTGTTCATAAAAAGAAGGCATCTCTTCCGTAGTTGGAAATGAGAAGTCAGAGAGAAACCCATAGGCTGTCTCTTATAATTGTGTTTGAAGTTTGGGCTTCCAGCTTGAAAGGGTGTTGGATTGATTTTCCTTTCCTTTATATTTTGGTATTCCTTCTAGAAGCTTAAATTTAGTTGAACAATTCTTCCTAACTACAATGAGAGAGAGAGAGAAAGAGAGAGAGAGAGAAAGAGAGAGAGAGAGAGAGAGATAGAGAGAGAGAGAGAGAGAGAGAGAGAGAGATGCAATTAGATGCTTAATTGGAGTTTGATGAGGCTGAAGGCTGCAGAGTTATAGCATGTGACTGTAGGTTCTTTCAGTATAGACCATCTTGCAGTGGAAGGCTGAGACTCTACAGGACCACTAAACCCACAGGCATTTTCTGAGCTACAAAGGTCCCCAGAGAGGTAAGACTGAGGACAGGACTTGAAGCAGCCTTGCTCTCCTCAAAAGCAGGGAGCAGAGGTTGTTAGAGGCCAAGAGGAGTCAGAAGTGAGAAGGGAACATGAAGAGGGCAGTTGGACTCTGAGCTGGGAATAGCACAGCTGTTTCAGTTTACTGCCTACATTGTTGTAGGACAGTGCGGAAGAAGCAGAAAAACTGTCAGATAAATGACAGCAGTGGTCGCCATAGCCAGGAGGGTTCTGCCAGATTAACTATGTTCCTACAGATTTGACAAACTGTCTTCATTAGCTAACTCTATGAGTTTTCACGAACTTGGAAATGTTGAAACTTACAGGGAGAAAGGGAGAGAAGGGACAGTTAAATGTGAGATATAAATGAGTGAGGGGATTCTGGAGAGGGTTAGGAGGAAGTAAGTCCAGTGGTCATTTCTGGCTGTATTACCAGCCATGATGGATGGGTTCAAAGAGGTAGGAAAAGAAGTAGCTATTTTAAGCTGGCAATTAAGAAAATATGTCTAAGTAGAGGGAAAATGGCAGTGCAGATTCGTTGTTGATGTGTCTGATGAAGCAAGACTGATTCACCTACAAACTGAAACAGCTGCATTAATGTTCTGAAAATAGCTGTGTGCGTCCTGTGATGGAGTGCCCATCACCTGTGGGCTGTGCATGTAGGCTATTCCCCTTTGGCTGAGAATCATTTCTACCTGGTTTCCTCCAAGGGTTGCTGAATCATTGTCTTCTATTGTCTGCTAAATGAGCGTTTAAATGCCAATTTGTTGTTTGGAGTTTGGTCCTCTGTTCATCGGGCAATAGTGAGGTAGATTAACCTCATGCTTATAAAATTTCCTCTTGTATTTTGTGTGGATTTTTTTTAATGCCAAGTGTAATTGCTGTGATTTGCCCAATTGCTTTCATGTACATGCAGTGAGACAGGTTTATGATACTGGGATATACGAGTCACTGAGCAAAATTAAGCCTCCATTATCCAAGTCTATGACTGCAGCTCAGTTCTAAGAAGAAGAAATGCAGGTGGGAGAAATTTTATTCTGAACTTAAAGAGACCTTGCCTTACACAGACTTATCCTAAAAATATCTCATTACATCAAAACTATTGAGTTTACTTATGCTTCCTCTGCATTTTCTTTCACTGATATTTGCTGAACATCAAGATTGTTCAGTGTGAAGAAATGCATTCCCTTGTAGGTTTAAAATTAAAACATATTTCCAATTTTTACTTTGAAGAAAGCAAAGTCAAATTAAGTGAATTTCTTGTCCTTAGAAAAGCAAGAGGCATGTACACATTAAAAGACAAGGTAGAGAACCAAAACTCATAAAGTAAAAGCAACACACACACACACACATACACACACACACACACACACACACACACACACACACACACACACACAGCTCCTTAAAGGTTGTATTCTGCAAATGGGTCTATTTACAAGTCTTTTGGAGTTCTATTCATGAGTCAACAACTCTTGATATTGTCTATAAATGACCATTATGAATTATGATCCTGAATTCTGATATTCTTGGTATAAGGAACAAAGACAAGGGACTGAGGATGAGAGCAAGCAGAAGAACTCCTGTGAGAAAATATCCCAAATAAGATGTTTGAGAGAAAGAATAGGTTCAATTTGATTAATGAAGCAAAGACATCTATTTGATATTTCATAATCTTCTATGTCAAGGCAGGTTAATTCTACTAAACAAGAAAGTAGAATTCATGTATGTTGAGATGAGATAAACAACCAGGCACTTACTATATAGGAATATCTTAATGTTCCCAGAAGCAGAATAAGTTTGATCCCTGTAGTAATTATAGAAAATACTGCATTAGCAGTAAACTTATATACCCATTTAAAATATATTAAATATTTTAATGCATTAATATTAAAAACATAACACAGGCTAAATTGAGTAATAAGATGAGGGAGAATTTATGAAGTATACAAATTTAACACATGCCTATAGGAACAAATTTTGGAAGAAGTGTGGTCTAATGGTTGGTTCTATTCTGTTGTTAGCAAATTGAGATTCCCTAAACCTTGACATGTCAAGATTCACTGTGTTACTGTAAATATTTATGTGAGATCTTTGATTGCTTTACATTCCTCTATATTACCTGAGTTGAAGTCTGTATCATCAATACAGATTGATATAAAAAGTAGAGATCTTACTAAAGGTGCACAGTCAGTATATGGTTAATAACAATGACTATGGTGAGATGGTATGCAAAATGTAAAGATGTGGACCAGTTATGAGGAAGAGAAGAGAGAAAAATGAAATATGACTTGTATTATTTAATCCTAGAACAAGGTAGTTTGACCTGGCAGCAGCTTGTAAGTAACACATACACACACACACACACACACACACACACACACACCAAAGCGTATACAAAAGATTATTCACTGATGTGTTCAGTGAAACAGGCAGATGAAGGTATTGGTCAGTGGTGAGCTGTGTCAGTCTTTTGTAAACCAACACTGGACAGAGGCTCAGAAATAATCTTTTCCATGTGGACTTTCCTTCGCACTTTTTGCCTTTCCACTTGGAGATGAGTCAACAGGGAAGACCAACATCCTTTCTCAAGCATTACCTACCCAAGGTGGCTGCTTTGGAAGTTCCCTCTATTCGAGTTCTGCTCTCTCTGCACACACACACACACACACACACACACACACACACACACACAACTTGCTGAGTCTGGTTTTGTTGTTTGTGCTTCTATGGTTTCAGGGCTGACCACTTTGCACTGGGGGGCTTACTCTTGGAAGAAAGAACTAACACTGAGTGTCTGATAATGAGTGAGACCTTCAGAAGGGATTCTGTGAACAAACATACCAACATTGGCTGTTTGAGGACAAGGAAATGCCATTTTCTCTATGACTTGGAGTCTCTTTATCTATCAACAAGAGTAGCTAAAAATCTAGGCTGAATGAGAAATAATGCTATGAGAGGCAAGTTAAGAGAGCTTGGCTGCTACCACACAAGTGAACAGTGTCCTCTTGAGATTGACAAGGTCACCTTGGAAATGTTCTGGCTAGTCATGCTATTGAAGTAGGCATCTCTCTGGTCTATGAACAATACTGAGATAAACAGTAAGGGAGAACACAGGATCACATGTTGCTGAATGTGCCTGTAAGGGCACACAGATATGCTGCATGCAGTCTTTTATCTGGCTTTGCATTTTCTCTGACCTGCCATTCACTGGGGTGCCTTCTCTATGTGTGTTCAAAAGAAGCTGTCACCATTCCACTTGGCCTGGCAGGTAGAAAGTTCAGAAGATAAGAAACCCTTCTTGCCATGCAATGTTTGAAAATAAAGTTGTTAATGACAATTGTCATCAAAAATTTGCTCCACTCAAATGCATTTTTCATAGTTTCCAGGCCAACAAGAGCTTGCCTTGTATTGAAATATAAGATGTTTGGCTTTGTGACAGATAAGTGGGAATGCTTAATGTGTACACCCACTCTTGAAAGCACACCTTCATATATAATAGACATATAGTAGCCTGTATAGAGACTGTACCTACACACTAGTTACAGTAATAGACAGGACATGCAGTCAATGCAGCTGCTGGATATTAACAAATAGTGGCCACATCTTTGGGCCTTAGATATTTCTGGAAGTCTATGATGGAATCTAAAAACAAAACACAACAAAAGATAAAATCTTTAACTCTGACACTGGGGATATGGTTAAATAATAAAGGACTCGCTTAAAAAGTATGAACCCTGGATTCAATACCTATTACACACACACACACACCAAAAAACTAATAAATAGTAAGTAAATAAACAAAAGAAATACATAAGCAACAACTTCCCAAACCTTTAATTCTTAGGGACTAAAAAAAATAACACAAGAGAAAAACTAAAATGAACAGAAGTGCACACACATGCACACGCATGCACATACACACACACACACACACACACACACACACACACACACACATAAAATAAGAGCAGTTAACTGGAAAATTAACCTATAGGCCCATTGGCCATGCTCTTTAGTGAGGCTCCTTCTGATTCCTAGCCCAAATGTACATTCCCTTCTCTATCTATACTTTTCATTTTGGTAAGCTAGCAGCAATTCTGCAATTAGTAATGCATTTAGGTTAATAAGCTTCCTCTGGGAAGGCTAAAGGGCTAAGAGTAACTCACTGTTGATACAAATTTCTTTAATTGGGGCCTCCCCATTCCCCATTCCTTCCTTCTTTGTCAAAGCAGACCATGGTCTTTGAGGAGAGAGGAAGATGCCATTTCTTGAAAGCCAGTTATGTACCAGCCCCAGTGGCACTATAAACCTTATCCCATTAACCTTCCCAACAAGTTTGCAGGGTAGATGCCATCATAATGTAGCCTAGAGATGTTTAGTCATGAAATGGCTTAAAAACTTGGCTATTACCCTGCCAAGCAGAAGGGGTGAGTTCAAATCTGGAACTCTCCTTGGGACTTTAATTGGAGGAAGGAATGAAAGACTCAGCAGACATAGTTGAGATTTTTCAGTGTGGATTTCTTGAACCCTTTGGAATGCTGGTATCTAGAGACTCACAAATCCTCAATGAGTTAGACAGTAAGCATTTTATTTACTAATTTAATAATTAAATATGGATGGTCAATACCTTGGCATAGTACCATATCCTATATATTCTCTTTTTTTTCTATGAATGTAAACTTATTATAAAAATTTACACGTCATTCATAGTAAGATATTAACAAAAGTAACTAAGAAAAACTTCTATAATAAAGGTTGTGTGAATATAATATCTCTGAAAATCATTTAGTGTACTTTTGCCTCTTCATTGAAAGAAACACTCTATGACTTCTCGTTGGTATATCCAAATCAGCAGTATCAGTACTAGTTCACTTCAGTCATTAATTATTGTAGGGCTTCCCTGATCAAAAGAATAGCTGGCTGCTCTTGGCTGGTGGGTAGGCAACACAGGGACCATCTGATATAGGACAAAGATGACTCACATTCTGCATTGGATGGTGTGGGATGATGCATGAGTCCATCATGCTCCTCACGATGGCACACAATTCAAGAGTTATAAACTATACTGTTCCTAGAACTTTCCATTTTATGTAGAGCACAGTTAACACACAGACAAAGGGAAATATGATAAGGTAGATCAGTGTAAATGATGTGAAAGTAGAAGTTAATATCAGATAATAGCTGACATAAGGAATGGGGGGCCAACAAAGTGATAGAGGCTAATTTAATACACACCAGTAGCCATCTCTGAACTGAGAATTCACATACAGGGCATATTTCCTGTAAGGGAGTGCACAGGAAGAATGCTCCAGCACAGGGAAGGGAAAATGGAAGGCAATGGATACATAATATAACCTGAAGGTCAGTGTAAAGGACCTCAAGAAAAAGGAAAAAAGTTATACAGATGCAATCTGACAGCTTGGGAAAGATATTTAATCATTGTTTTTCTAAACTGGAGGTAGAACCCACTGTAGACATTTGTAAGAAGGGAAGACTCTTTAATGGTTTTGTTAGGAAAGACATGGCTGTGGGGCTAGCAAGGTTCAATGGTGCCTTACTCTCTCTTCAAAGGGATATGTGAGAGGCACATGCCTATGGAAGAGTTAAGGATTCTCTATACATACTGGTACTGAAATGGTTTGATGTAGTGAATGAAGTGAGTTAGGTGGAAAAGAGAGAAATGAAGAGTGATGAGAAATTTGAGTAAGCTAAAGGAATGGATGTTGTTTCCAGTGGGGGATGGATGTCAGGATGCTTGAAAAGTGTAACCGATGGTTCAGAAAGTAAAGCTTTAAAATAAAACTAGTTAAGTAGGCAGCTCCAGTAGTCTTTCAGGGATGACATTTAAGCTGAGGAGACTCCAAGACAGAGAATGCTTGTTAAGAACACGAAATAAGATCATTTTGAAAAAGACAAGAAGGGCTTTAGAATTTAGCTTCAGGAACCCACCAATTAGATAGCATCCAGCAGAAAGGAAGGGGTCAGTGAAGGACACTCTTGGAGTTGCAAAGAAAAAAAAAATGTGCCTAGCAAGAAACATAAGTGTTCCTGGAGGAACAACACAGCCATCTGTGCAGGATGTTGATCCCCGTCCTAGAACAAAGAGATTCACAGATTCTACTCTAGGGAGATAGCTGGTGCCCTGAGCCATTTCAGTAGAGAGAGATAGAGCAGAGGCTTCTTGAGCCATGTCCTGGGAAACTATATTGAGTTTAAATGGAGGGAGATACTGAGTAAATATTTTATGATATTCTGCAGTGATATAACAAAGGACTGAGGTGGTACTCAGAGGAAACGTTCAGCTAATGAGATGGTTTCTTTTGGTCTGTGTTGCTGTTCTTTACAATGTGAGGTCCCCTAGACAGTGTTTGTTGATAAGGAGGAACCCTACAGGAGAAGCACGAGACAATGTGAAGCAACATCAAGAGTGGTGTAGTCCTCCGCAGCTGGCCAAGAAAATGGACTCTACTGCTTATGATGGAGGACGATACTAAGATTGGTTGAGACATGGCATCCCTTTGAGCAGGTTCAGGAATGGTATGTACAGCTGTTGTCAACAGCTTCCTATGTGTAGAAGTTGAAAGAAGAGTGTCTTCTAGTGTGCTTCCATTTTCTTGAGAGTTTATAAAATGTTTAATTGGGATAAGAGGACATAGAGGAAGAAAGTGTGGAGGCGGGGTGAGTTATCAAATGTGTCAGTCAAATCTGCTAGGATTACTTCAAAGACTTAGGTGCCAACAGAATCTTAAAATCAAGGCAAGGCATTCTCTTGGAACAGTAGGCATAAGACATAATCTATGAAGAAATACAATTCAGAGATTAAAAACTCACTCGCTACTTACATATATTGTGCTATAATAGCCATGCATATTCATTAAGTAAACTTTGCATGCATTATGTTTTATTTAATCCTTACAATTTCATGAGGTAGATCCTATTACAGTCTTCATTTACAAGTGAGGTACTTTAGGGTTGTAGAAGGGAACTGATCTAGAGATGATCCTAAAGCTAGTAAATTAGTGCAGATGCAGAAAGACAGCCTGTTTAATGATAAAGCTGACCTCACACTTCACACCGAACTCCCTCCTTAGAGCTCAGCAGAATTGTGGATATGAACATGTACTTGTGGCCTTTTAAAACTGCACATCATGAGTAACATTAGAGAAAGAAAAGGACTTAGATGAGGGTTTTATCTCTACCATCCACAGTCTTGGGATTACCAGAAAATAGCCAGAGGTTGACTAGATCATTTCTGGGTGCAGAACTGTTTCACACCCAAACACCCATGAGTGTGTGACATCACTCATGTACAAACACTCTCCTGTCATCTGCTAGATGAAAATCTTTGCCTTGTTTCTCTTTGAAATGCATTCTCAGCCTCAGAGACTCTAGATTGCTCAAGGGATCATCACAAATCATCTCAGAGTTTTTCATCTGTTGTTAGAACATGCCCATGTATTTATAAATGATAGGGAAACAACATTTTCCTATGGAGAGAGCTAGATGCGTGGCTGTCTCAGTAGAGAAAAGGACTGGGATGAGAGTGAAGTGCTCCATGAGATCATAGACAGGGCCTTGGAACAGGTCCTTGGCATCTCCCACATCAGAGGGAGCTCTGAACACTACCTTTGTAAAGTTGACTTTCCTGGAGTCCCAGAAAGTTATGCAAAATGATATCATGGGGTCTCTAATCCCTATCCCGAGACAGGCTGCAGGTCTGAGGATAGGAAGTAAAGCAAGGGAAGGCAAATAAGTTACAAAGCCCCATGTGTTTACTCTGTTCTAATAATTGGCTGATTATGTTCCATTTTTATTTGGTTTCACTGGCAATCAGATTGAGAGCTGTAACACCATTCTCACCTTATAATTACCATTAATTCCTTCCCTTTGCTCTGAATAGTGAGGACAAGGTTGGCAGAGAAGCCATGGGAGAGAATCTGACTATTGTATTATGCATATGTATAAAGCAAGGGTGACTAAGGATCTGAGCAGAGATGCTCAGTGGAAAGGCACAGGAGCAAGAGGAAAGGAAGAGGCCTGAAAGACAGAAAGAGAAGGGAGATACCTTGAATTGAAGACAAAGGCAAACGGAGGAAAGTGTTGAAGTCAGCACAACAGCCTGCTAGCTTAATTACCATAATGATGTAAAATAGTCCAATCAGCAATCTGGGGCTAATCTTTCATGTATTACAGGTCTCTCCTTCGTAGAGTTTCACAGCTTAAATGCATTTTTAATGAAGATATTTGAGGCAAGCAGATAATTTCTCAGTCTTTCCAGGAGGGAATCAGAGCACATTAAATGGGCTGTTCCTCTTCCCTGTAGCTGTCCAGAGTTCTTGCTTTGTCTGGCACACAGAAGCCTATCATTTTCCAAATTGGGTGGTTCTACTCTGCACTCTCTTGCCCTCCTTGATAAGTAGCTAGGGTTTGTACACACTTAGGGCTGGCCGCCAGGGAGAACTCTGGCTGGTCACAAGAAGCCTTTGCCTTGCCTTGCCTCACACCTAAGGGGTACCTGGATCTCCTCAGTGAGAGGAAAGAAGGGACTTGAGAAACTTGGCCTCATACTATCTTAGACTGGCCTGATGCTATCTCAGCTAGCCAGAAAAGCACCAATTCTTTCTGGCTCCACACTAACAGATCCCACTGGGAATACGTTGTAAATGCTCATCTGTGATCCTGATACATTTGCTTGCTAGAGAGGTCCAATCTAGCCTTGTCTGTAGTTCTGAACCATCTCTTTTGAGCCAGGGAAATCCATTATCATTGTTCTAGTGCCCAAGGGCTCATTTTAGTCTGTGTGTGTATCTGTACACACACACACACACACACACACACACACACACACTGGTGTACTGGTGTTTAAGGCCTTATGGTCCAAATGTCTAAAACAGCTGCATAGAGCAATTCAAACTAGATATTTTTACAGTTTCACCTCACAAGGACCTAGTTAAAGGGGCAGGTTAAAGGAAAGAAAGCATACTATGCAGATGAGTGTCCTAGATTGGCAGCAACAACAGACTCCAAATGGCTTCTAAATTTGAAATTCTGTCCCAGCGTCTGAAACTTTGATTGTCCTATTGTTACTGCCACTGAACTGCAGGAAGCACAATCTAGTGTTCAGAGGTGTGCAGCCAGATCAGCGATTCCTCCCTCTCTTACCCCTGCTCCCCACTATCTCTCCTGGCTTCCAACCACACACATCTAATTAGTGAAATAATGTAAGGCAAAGGAACATTCAAATTTTTTTTTCAAAAATATATGTCACACATATGTAATACTAAGTCTTAGGCCACCTTGAAGTCAGCCCTTTATTGATTTCCTTCTACGTGTTTTTAAGGTATCTGCCCATGCTTTGAATGCTCACTGGAGCCTAATTACATTTAACAGAAAATATTCAATGTGAAACAGAATGCTTTTTCTCATTCTCCTCTTTCTGGAGTTGGCAGAATTATGACAATGTAAGCACCAAGACGTGATGATAATAGGATATCAACACTGTAGGTGGAAGCTGGGCTCTCATTAAGTAGGGATTAAGGACTGCTTACTGTTTATCCTGTAAGTTCAAGATTTCCAGCAGGAACTTTTTATTCTACATGTTATTGTCTTTATTTCATCTTCTGTTTCATTCAACTCCTTATTCATTCATTCATTCATTCATTCATTCATTCATTCTACTTTTAGTTTTCTAGTTGCTTTAAGATTCTGTCTTGCCTTGGCTGAGATGCATGTATGCTGGAAGCACTGGAATGAGTGGTGAGATGCTGAAATTCATAACAACTTATAATATTTGAGTCCTGTGGGTTGCCACCCATCCCTATAGGAAGCCTTCTCCTAGTTTTTCTCCTGGCCATTGTAGACATCACAGCATTCCCTAGTGTCTTAGTTAGTTTCTAGTGCTATGATAAAACACTATGACCAAAAGCAAGTGAGGGAAGAAAATGCTTATTTCATCTTATGCTTAGTTATAGGTAACAGTGATCCAGGCAGGGAAAAAAGATCAGGAATTCAAGCAGGGCAGGAGCCTGAAGACAGGATGCCCTAGAGAAGTGCTACTGATGGGCTCACAAACTCATGGATTGCTCATCCTGCTTTCTTATACAAACCAGTATCACCTGCCCAGGAGTGGCAGATGACTGTTCATGGCCTTCTAGGCCCTCCTACATTAATTACTGATCAATAAAATGGCCTAAAGAATTGCCTACAGTCCATCCTATGAAGACATTATGTTAATGAAGATTTTATCTTTCCAGAGATGCATAGGTTTGTGTCAAGTTGACAAAAACCAATCAGAATATCCAGTTATAAAGACTTAGCTGCTTGGTTTGTTTTTGTGGAATCAAAGTACACTTAAAGTATCTTGTGGATAATATGCTTTATATTTCCTGATCAAAGTATAAACAGTTAAAAACATCTGTAAAACTCATTTATTTTATAATCCATAACTAAACCTGATATAATATATGCATACATATGTACATTATGTCTTAACACAAATGAGAGAGTACTGTGTTTAAGGGTACTTAGAGAATAATGCTATAAAAATCTTGTTCCAGCTGAGCAGTGGTGGTGCATGCCTTTACTCCCAGCACTTGGGAGGCAGAGGCAGACAGATTTCTGTGTTCAAGGCCAGCCTAGTCTACAGAGTGAGTACCAGGATAGCCAGGGCTATACAGAGAAACTCGGAAAAATAATAATAAAAAAAAATCTTGCTCCAGTTTTTCAATTTGACTATATTTTGGTTTAACATTCAGATTACTAATTCTATGTCTAACATTAAGATGTAGTCTCTGAACTCATTGTTAGATATTCGATCTTACACTTATGGAATTTATCACATGTCTAATGGTTGCAACTAGTCTTATAATTCTCCATTTCTCATTTATTTCATCTATCTTTCTGCCATATTGTAAACCAAAGCTATTGCTCATATACAATATGTTTGTGTACTAAGTTTAACAGTGATGTCTCCTGTATGGTCCAGGTATACACACACTCACACATACACACATACACATTTCTCTTTACCACTAATTATATATTTCCTTATATCTAGTATGGTGCATGCCTCATGTTATATATGATAGAATCATATGTAGTTTACAAATAGTATTTTCCTTGAAAGGTTTTCTATTCCTTTCATGCATAAATGTCTGGGACAGAGCCTCTACCAAGCAGCTGACTCAGACAGATGCAGACACCCACAGCCAAACAGTGGATGGAGCTTGGGGACTCTTATGAAAGGAGGAAGGATTGGCACCCCCAAAAGGTATAGAAATTGTATAGTAACTCAACATAGTCAACTAACCTGGAGCCTTGGGGGACCAGATATGGAACCACCAACCAAAGAACATACATGGGCTGGACCTAGGCCTCCCCATACACATGCAGCAGATGGACAGCTTGGTCTTTGTGTGGGTCCCAAATAACTGGAGTGGGGGATACAGGGTTATCCCAAAAGGTTTTGCCTGTAGGTAGGATATGTTCTTCTACCTGGGCTGCCTTGTCTGGCCTCGGTAGGAGAAGATATGCCTAGCTCTGCAGAGACTTGATGTACCAGGGTGAAAGGATACCCAGGGGGAGCTCCAACCCACTCACAAGAGAAGGGATAACCAGGAGGTGGCAGTGATCAGGATATAAAGTGAATAAGTAAAAAACAAAAGTCTGGGAAAAAAATTACTATATATATAGAGAAGCAAGAAAATTTTATTAATCATGAATGGAATAAAAGATAATAGATCCACATAAAATTTCCATATTTAGCTTAGCAAGCAAAGACTTTAACATATCATTTAATTTGCATGTTGGTTAAAATTTTACAGTAGAATTATCTATATATAATATATGATACATAATAACAAGTTGCTAGAAATCAGAATGACAAGCTTATGATAGTAGCTAACATAAAATTATACTTTAGAAATGAGCTTTATCAGGAAAGAGAGCCTTACAAGTATGGAGGTAGGGGTCCATGATCCGGTCTTGAGAGGAGAGTACAATATGTGAGATAATAAATCACACCCAAGTCATCATGATGGGAACTTGTGGTAGAAGAGCAAGTAAGAAGGACAGAGCATCATTAGAGACAACACAACATGACTTTAAAGGGAAAAATAGGGTTTCTTTTAAGAAGGATTGAGAATTCACTTAGAGAGAAAGCTTAAGGTTGGAAAGATGGCACAAAACTTTTTGCCACTCTTACAGAAGACCTGGGTTTAATTCTGAGCACCAACATGGTGGCTCAAAACCACCAGTAACTCCTATTCTCAAGGATCCTATACCATTTTCTGGCCTTCAGGCACACATGTGGTACACACATACATATATGTAGGCAAAACATTCAAACACACATTAAAACAGTATAAAGTAGTGATAGAAAGAGGAATAGCATATATAAAAAGAAAGTGATACATATAGGAAGATAGATAGGTAGATAGATAGATAGATAGATAGATAGATAGATAGATAGATAGACAAACAGATATATAAACACACTGACAGACAGACAGACCAGACAGACAGACAGACAGACAGGATGAGAAAGAAAAAGTCAAAAATACCTTTCTTTTATGTTTCTCCAGTGAAGGTGTCCTGTTCATAGCTCAAAGCCAGTTTTAGAAGAAGCATCAGGGTTGATTTGTTCTGACTGGTAGAGTAAAGGAAGGGTACTTGTTGGCAAATTCATGTTATATTCATAGTAAATAAAGTTTGAACAGCAGAAGAAACCTGACTTGATTTCTAGGAGACAGAGAGGCATCTATTGAATCTGTAATCTACACTATCATATACTATAAGCATATATAATATGCCATATAACTATGTAACAATTAGCACATATATTATTATTTCAAAAGAGATCATCAACTAATATAAAATTTTATTGAAAATAAAATTTGAGACAATAAAAATACATGTAAAGAAAATGGTGCCATATCCAAAATTGTTTGGGCTAAAATTTTTAAATATAAAAATAAATTAATTTTTATGAATAGATGACTTTTTAATCAGCATTTTGTATGTATGCATTGTGCAACTATAATTACATATATGAGTGTGCATGCATGTTTGCCTTCATACACATATGTATTCAGGACAGAGTCAATGTTGCCTTCCTCAGTTGCTTTCCCCTTTGTTTCAGAGACAGGGTCTGTCACTGAATCTAGAGCTTAAGAAGTTTGGGTAAGCAGGCTACCAGCTACCTCTTCTCTTCTATCCTCCTCCCCATCACTGGTATCACAAGGATGTATTAATACACTAACATTTTCCACAGATACTGGGAAATTGAACTCAGGTCCTTATGCTTGCAAATAAGAATTTTGACTAAGCCATCACCTCAGTACCTCTGTTAGCATTTGACTTGTCATGTATTTAAATTCCATTTAACTTCCACTTTGCAACTAAAATGAGGGAACTTCTTGAAGATCCATGATGGTCAAAGATGGCTAGCAGGGTATGTTACCAGTCCACAGCAGAGATTCTTAGATTCCTTGTGGAGCTATGTTTGCTGTTCAGAAGATTCTTTTAATGGGATTCAAACATTACTAAGCTGAGCGCTATAGCCTCTAGGGTAACAGCAAAGTTTGACTAACCAATTTATGACATCAGCCACATATGGGCTAATGTCTGAGCAATAAACTTGTGCATATAGTTGTATCTTTTACACCTTGTAAGGAGTTAATATTGTACTTACAGGTTATTTTGCACCCATAGGTCCTTTGGTAATGGCTTATGTGTAGATTTCTCTCTGTGTGTGTGTCTTTTTTAATTTTAACATGTTAGAAGTTCTTCCTGGTGTTAATCGTGAGGTCTTGAAAAATTCGGACAGATTTTCTTGACCTTGAAGGCAACTCCAACACTCTAGCTGAGAGCTATCATATTCTGGAAATTGGTACTCCACCTACTATACTTGTAGGTTGCTTTTGTATAATAGGTTTAGTGGTATCTGGGCCCATGCTTGAGGTGACTAAGCTCAAGGCTATGGTACCTGGGCTTTGGGCTGGGGTGTCTGAGCCTGAGCCTGCAGTTTCTGGGTTTGTAGCTGTCATGTCCATGAAGGCCTTGTGGCTGGAAAGCCATTGTGCATCATTCAGATTTGGGGTTCAAACCTAAATGCCATCTGCTGACAGAAGTCCTTCTTGCTCTGGGGTCAGTCCTGGCTATGCAAAGACTGCCATGTTAAATATAGAGTGCAGACCCAAACACCACTGAGAAATATCCAGAGGAATGTTTGCTTTCTAGACATTGCCATGTTGTCCCCTAAAATCAACCATCAAAACATGCTTAAGAAACTGAGAGTAAAACTGACAAAGAGATAAAGAGTATTTCAGTAGTAAGCTAAAGTCTATAAAATGAGTCAAAGACATTTCTCCCCACAGGGCCAATATTTCTGCATTTGTTTCCTCAAGTAATGGCTGGGTCCTGGAGCTTCCTTTCCAGTTCCCTCCATGGCTGGACCTGTGATGGCTCTCTCAGATCTGTGTGGCTCTATCTAGGTTTACAGCTTCCTATATGAAACTGTAGCATTCTCTTTCCTACTTCTCCTATCAGGAGTCATTTAGAATGAGTCCCAGATATGCTGGGAAAGTCTACTCACTATTTTCTGATCTCTGGTGTCTGGTTGATACATATATTGTTTTATTGACTTTGCTATAAAGTGTTCACATTCACTTTGTGTACTACAAATACTCCTGGTATTTCTATGTATATTTTAGTAGCCACAGTCTTTTCTCCTAATAATTGCTGGACACCTTTTTCAATATGCCTTTTATTAAAAAGTAGATTGCATATATTTTTATTATATCCTAAAATATGGATTTATCCAATCTCCCCTCATTTTTGCCTCTGAACTTCAAAAAGCCAATGTGCCTTGGTAAGGTTGAATCATCCCTTGTTAACTTCCTTGCTCTTTTCAGTGGCTCCTGGTAGGTTATCTTCCTACTATGAGATGACCTTGTTTCCTCATCAAGGCTTGTCTCCTGACTAACCTGCAGTCCTAATCTTGTTCAGTATCATCTGTCCATTCAGGTGTCTGCCTCAAAGATCCTGTTGGTATTTTTCAAAGAGGAAAAATAAATAGATGATAGATAGATGGATAGATAGATAAATAGATACATACATACATATATACATACATACTATATACATATATAGATACATTGATATAATAGATACATCTATCTATATATAGGCAGATATACATAGATATACTGAGATACATAGATGAATAGATGCTTAGATACATAGATACATAGATAGACAGAGATATATAGATACATGGATGAATAGATAGACATAGATACATACACACACATATATATACATAGATATAATAAATACATATATCTATATAGATATACATAGATATACATAGATATATAAATACCTAGATACATAGATGCCTAGATAGATAGATAGATAGACATAGATAGATAGATACATACATACATATATTCATACATTGATATAATAGATACATATATCTATATAGATATACATAGATATACACAGATACATAGATACATAGATAAATAGATGCATAAATGCATAGATAGATAGATATAGATAGATAGATAGATAGATAGATATGTAGATAAATAGTCAGACGACAGACAGACAGACAGAGATACATAGATAGAAAGATAAGAGGAAGCAACAGTGAAAATACCACTTGTGAGCCCAAGTTCCTTAGTCCTCTGCCTAACACATGGGTCAGCAGAGTTCCAAAGCATGTTTCTTTAGAATTCTACCTCTTTGTTATTATGTATACTGATCTCCACTGGTTTGGTAGATTTGAGTTTTAGAGAAATACTTGATTTTCATAGTGTTCTGTCTTCAATATCCCAGCTATCCTCCCAGTCATCTGAAGCTCCCACTCTATGATGACATGATATTTTTTAAGATTGAGTATGAAAGCCTCGACCATTGCACCAAGCCGCAGATCAATCACAGACACCGCACAGAGAAAATTACCATTTGGCAACATCTGTCATCTTTGTAAGTGCTACCCACAGCTAACACCACCTGAGCCAGCTGCCCTTGTTGCTTGCTTATTCCTTTCTTTAGTGAGTTTGCAAGTCAACTAAAGGTTTTATTCCTTTCTGTTGGGGAAGACAGGAGAACAGAAATGCTTTCACAAGGAAAAACAGTGGCTTTTCTTGCCTGCTGTGTCCAGGAGCCAGCACTACTCACCTCTGATTTTGTGACATCAACAAAAAACTGAACCTCTTCATGGTTATTTGTCAATCCACCTCTTTTCCTGTGCATCACTGATTTTGAAAAAAAAAAAAAAAAAGGACAATATAGTCATGGAGAGTGGAAGTTGTTATCTGTCTTGTAATATGAAGTAAAATTAAACTCTGGCTACACATCTGGGTTATACTTGGGTCAGAGACCCCTTACATCACAGCCCCACAACAGGCTGATAACTTGCTCACTCGGATTCTTGGTCTGATTCTCCTGAAAGGCACTGCCCAGCCAGCTCTGCATCATGCAGATTTCATGTGTCCTTTCCTGCTCTAAACAGGAAGTCTTATCTGCAGTTGAATATATCTTTTTATCTTAAGGTCCAAATATTTTATCAATGAGAAGGAAAAGAATGCACAGTGCTTAAACAGTGCGAAGTTAAAAGTTTAAGAAAAATATTGAAAGTTTTTGATTTCTAGAGTAGGGATAGCAAATGGGTTCATGGGCCAAGCCAACTCTCTTCCTTCCTCCCTCCTCTCCCCACTCCCCCTCCCTCCCTCCCTCCTCTGTCCTCCCTCCCTCCCATCCTCTCCTTCCCCTCCCTCCCTCCTTTCTTTCTTTCTTTCTTTCTTTCTTTCTTTCTTTCTTTCTTTCTTTCTTTCTTTCCTTCATGATCCTTGAAGTAATATGCTTTACATTTTAAATGATTGAAACAAACAAAATAAGAATATTTCATAGCACATAAAAATCATATGAAATTTAACTTTTATTTGTCTCAAGTGAAGTTGTAATGTTGTACAAACACACTGATCCATTATATCTTGCCTATAGCTGATTTGAAATAGCTCAACTGAGTATTTATAATAGATTACATGGCCAGTAAAGCTTAGAGGAGTCACTTTCTGGATAGTGTTTTTCCAAGCCATATTCTAGTGTAGAAACTGACCTAGCTCTAGCTGCTTATTGGCAATCTTGTTAAACCATACCACTGGGCAAACTGGTACTGCTCTGCACCATTTCTCAGACACATTACTCATCTGAAACCTTAGGCCAATCCTCCTTAACCCCTCTCTTATTCTCTATTATTTTCTAATGTAGCTTTTGAACAACATCATGATCTAGTCTTCCCTTGGGACATCACACCTTTTCAACAGCTGACTTCATGTTTTGTTTCACATGAAAAAAATAAGACCACCATGTACAGCTCCATTAAAGGGTCATCTCCTCTCTTCCCTCCATCTAATACTGCCTTCCCTATTTTTAAAATATCTCCACTCAGGCTTCATGTCATAGCCTTCCCTGTGTCATCTATTTCTCTTAAGTATTTTATTCACCCCAATCCCTGTTTCTTATGGACCACCAATCTTCATCACCACACCCACCATATAACATATAAACATTACTTTAGTGAGAAAATGTTAATAGCACAAAACAATGACTTTTGTAGGACACTTTCCTACATATATGTAAATATGTATTGTATATGTAGTATATTTAATATATGTATATGTTTTATAGTATATAAATATATGTACTGTGTACAGGTATATATTTGTATATGTATGTATTAATTTATATAGTTATATTACATATATGTATATATGTATATATGTCATGTACTGTGATTATGTTTCTCCTATTTCCATGCTTTGCCTATATTTGCATTCCCACTGGTTCCTCTCATTTAGTCTCCCTTTGTACTCATGTATCTCTTTCTTTTTAAAAATGTATATAGATTCTTCATATGAGAGAAGATGTTCAATGTTTGTTTTTACTGAGTCTGGTTTATTTCCTTGTGCATGATGAGATCCAGTTCTATTTATTTTCTTGCAAAGGACATGAGCTATTTTTTTTTTTTATGGCTGAACGATAGAACATTGTGCATATATAACCCACATTTATGTCCATTCATTGTGAATACTGCAGCAATAAACATATATGCACAGGTCTCTCTACTGTTCGTTGACTTCGAGTCCTTTACATATATATTCAGGAGTGCAATAGATATTATAGTTTCATTTTCAGGTGTCTAAGAAACTTCTATGGTGATTTCTTTGTTTGCTGAACTAACTATGCTCTTACCATTAGTGAATTCATTTTACCCCACATCTGTACTGAGAATTTGTTGTTTTCTAAACATAATTTTTGAAAATAGTTAATGAATAATTTGAAAAACAATTTATCTCAATCCTGTGTTCTTTCATAACCACATCTGTATTCTTCTCCTTATACCTACCTTTTTAAAACTCTTCCCTTCATGTCTCACCTCATACAAATCTTAGCAATTCATAAAGAAGTATAATATTTTTTGAATTTGAAAGATTTAATAGATCAGTCTCTGCATCTATTAAAGGACCTTAAATTCCTTTGCTAGGACTTTGAACTTGGTGTAAGAATGAAAGGCAGAGAATGAAGCATCTCAACCCTCATCTTCTACCTACCTTCCCTTATTAATGGATGACATCTTTATATCACTCCTTCATCCTCCCACTCATGCTGGCCATCTGATTCCCAATAGAAGGGCCCAAAGAATGCAGCAAGCTGCTGAGCAGCGATGGTGAAGCCTGTATGCTCACAGAAAGCTATGAAAATGTTATTGCATCATCAAAGAGAGAAAGATAGAATCCAATAGCTCTTTTGCAAAGATAACTAATGTGGGAATGAGGAATGGATTTAATTTGGAGAAGTGGAATATAAGGATGTGAGTTTAAAAGTTGGTAGAATAGTCCCAATAGGGCATAGACTTAACTCTTACAATAAAAGGTTTCATTGGGGGGTCAGGAAAATCAGCTATGAAATGAAACTGAGCTCTTCGAAGAGAGATGCTTTTAAGTTCACAATAAATTAAATATAACCTTTTCAGCTCTAACGGTGCCATTTCCCATTTAACTCAGAACACTTATGACTAATTAGACAATCTATTTCAGATCTAATTCATGCAATGAGAATCTTGCTGTTTGTGGAGCTGTGACCACAAGGATCTTCTAGTCCAATTGAGTCTGATTCCAAAATCCTATGTTTTGTCCTTCTTCCTAGAAAACACCCATTTTTAAAAAACTGCATTAGGCTGCATGTTCTCTTGCCTGGGCCATGAGAAATCCAAATACATTATTTGTTGGTATGACTTTGGTGTTTTAGCACAAGGTTGCTACGTGAATTAACAAGTTCCATAAAATAGTACATATGTGTGTGAGGATCCACTCATTCTAGAGAAGTTCAACAACAACATCAACAACAGCGTGGATGGATGGTACCATAATCTATTCTTTTTACTTCTTTTTCCCTGCCTTACCATTTAGCCAGAAATATCTCATTTCCTTTCTTTCCAAAGACTGAAGTTTTTACAACTAACTCCTCCAGTTCCCAGTCCTTGGGGCACAGAGAAGTTATACCATTTATTTCTTGGGCATCTGGCTTGCTAATAGCGATCATGAATTGTCTTGTAATACATCTATCTCTGTTTATCTTTGCATCCGTACCCAACTGTGTGTGTGTCTATTATAAGTACACCTAAATCTGTATCTAATCTCCCATTGGTTGTTTCTCTGGAGATCCCCAACTAGTGAGCTGACAGTGACCCCACCCCATCTGTCTCCAGTTCAGTGCTTATCACTCACTACCAAAACTGAAATATCCTTTGGGGATTCTTGGTTTCATTAATAAATTGATTTAGAAATGTTCTCAAATGGAAGCTCAAGGACAATTTTATTCCAGTTTAAGGGAATAAAAGGAGTATATGTTAGGTGAAATCTTGGCAGCCAACAAGGGGTTATAAAGAAAAACCTGTTAAGCTAAGCAAGGAATAGAAAGCTTATTTAAAGACATAAAAAGGGTCAAACATGGTGGGGCACGCCTTTAGGTTCAGTGCTCAGGAAGCAGATATATCTCTGTGAATTCTAGGACAGCCTGATCTATATAGTGAGTTCTAGACCAGCTAGGGCTACATAGTAAGACCCTGTCTCAACTCAAAATAAATTAATTAAAATAAAAAGAGAGAGAAAGAAAAAGAAATAAGCCCTTCCAAAATAGAAATGAGCCACTATGCTAAGAAAAGACCCCTGGGAAACATGAAGTGTCTTTCATCCAGCTTAGTTTTCCACTTACATTTCACATGGGTTTGCTAGGTGCATGTTCTGTTCCTTAAATGAAGCCAGTAGAAAGGAAGGGCTTCCAGTATTTCCCTGTAAACTAGCTTTAATAAATATTACTAAATATTTGTTATAGTTAACCTAAAAGGGGGCAGATTGGTTATTCTATATCAGTTTGGGGCATTCTGTCTGTGGCCAGCTGGCCTGATGTTTTTTCAGCCTGTGGCTAACGTAATACCTGTGGGAGCAAATCCTCTCATAATGATAAGAAAAAAAGAAGAAATAGGAGGATATGCTATGCTAATATTTCCTCCAAGGGTCCCCTATGTCAGAAGATCTCCCATGAGAATCTATCTCTTAATTATCTTGGCCAACTCCCAATATCCCTGAGGATATAGGACCAAGCATTTAACTCATGATGCATTGAGGACACTTGACCAAACCATAGCATTTATAGTAGATAATAAATATGGAAAAAAACATGCTGTAAGAGACTATGACTTATCATACCGGGGGTGTGTAGTGTTTTTGTAAGGGAAGTAGAGAAAGGAAAAGCAAGATAATAGACGAAGTAGTAGGGTGTTGGTCAACTGAAGTGCCTCAGCATTGCTTAGCGGAAGATTGTAAAGGCAACAGTGAAAGATACACTATGCTGGACAAGGACAAATCCTGAAGAGTTTTTATACTGAAGGGTTTGTATTTAGGTTTCACATGATGGAGGACAATACAGAATCCTTAAAGAGGTTCTGTGAAGTTAAAATAGAGTTCTGATAAGAATGAGATCCAAGATCAGGGTGCAGAAGAGAAGAGAGTCCTACTGCAAGAAGACAGTACCTTGCTACTCAAAGATTTGGATCCTAACACTGAGTTACTACTTCTACTCTGTAGTTGAAGGGCTAACTAGAGATGGCTAAGGCCAGTCACTCCACTGGAACTTTTGAGTGAGTGAAGAAGCTTTGGTGGATGGACTAGTAAATCAATCAACCCTCTTCATATTTTTCTGTTCTGAGTCCTAAATAGCACCTAAAAATGAACATCATGAATATGACCCCATTATAATTTTCATCTTGACCCTAGACATGTATTTTTGTTGAAGATATTTGAAGATGGAAGTTTTTGTACCACTGAAATCTCAGCATTTGGGAGGCTGAGGTAATAGGATTGCCAGTTCAGGATTTCTGGAGTTTATCTCGAAAACAACAACAACAACAACAAAAATGCTGAGAAAAAAATTAGGGGAAAAACAATACAGAACAAAAAACAGACAGATAAGTACTTTTTGGTTTGTAAACCAAATAGGGATCAATCCATTGAAGGATAGTACTAGAAGACAAATGCCTATGGATGCTCGCCATCCTCTTTCAAGTCATGAGGTTGGGAGTCTGCATCATCAAGAACTTAGGAGCTTGTGAAATATGGAGAATACTTCTCAACCTGGACCAGTCCATGCTATTTTCTGCCATATATACAAGAAACATTGGACAACGGGCAAAGACACTCTCATTCAATAAGTATTATAGCAAGAATCTTATGACTCACAGGATGTATTAATAAAGATTTTTTCAGATATTTTTTTGCAGGTTCTAAGTTTTAAAAATGGCTGTATAATCTTTTCTAGTCCCCTACAAACCTAATTCTTATGGATTAATTCATGTTGAGCCAATGCTTGCTCAATGTCCCAAATTCTGAGTTATTTTCAGGGTTAAACAAAATATATCTGGCCAATATTTACTTAGGATACCAACAAAGTCTAGTATTGTCTAAAACAAATCATTGTAAGATTCTCAAAAACTAAATTAAAAGGCAAAGATATCATATTAAAGAAGTGACTCAGTTTGAGTTGAAATGGAGTGTTTTATTGTTTTCTATGACACTTGTGCCTTCACTTGGATATTTACAACTTACATGGAACATATCATTATCTTTAGGGCAGAACTGCTTACTAAATCATAGATGGCCAGACCACTCATTATATGACTTGCCTGTAGATTGAATCTACTGTGCCTTCAACAAATGTGTTTTGCACACATACAATGTGGAAAGCACTCTATTAAATGCTCGAGAACTATGGGCAAGTAGTAGTGAATGCACTCCTGCCCTCAGGGAGAATTCCAATTAGTGAGAGAGATATACACAAAAAAGATAACTAATAACACAATCTTTCTAATAACAGAGAGCAGGAGACAAATTAGTGATAAGATAATCAAGATCTTTGTAGTTCCAAGGAAGAGACAATTAAATTTAGCTGGAAGTGGAGTATGAGCTGCCTTCCAAATCTTAGATCTACTTTTAATAGGCAAATAAAAGAAAAGAGAGGACCATCTGGTTTTCTACTCCATCATGCCATTGAAACTATACTCTGAAACATTTCCAATAATCTCTAATTGCTGTCTCTAATAGTCTTTCCTCTGCCTTCCATCCTTTCTTGATTTGTAGATTTTGACTTAAAAACTTCCTCTCTTTCTGGTTCCTGTAAGTTTTCTGAGTGTCTGTGTTATTTCTTTGGTTGGATTTTCCTCCTTCCGTGGCATGAGCCTGGGAGATTTAGTGCATCGGGTTGTGTGTCTGCCCTTACCCTGACCTTTCTTGCCTCCCTTTGCTCAGGTTCAGTTTTCATGTACAGCTAGAGCAACTGAGGACACTGACCTGCAGTTTGTGGTGGGCAGTGGGAGGATCAACCTCCTTTGCTGGAAAGATGGAGTAAGTCAGCAGCCTTCAGCCTTAGGCACTACAGGGAATGCTCCAGTGTGAACTTTTGTGGTTGTTCAGCATCCCATTTACTCTTTTGGAAGCTGACTCTGTGGAGCTGGGTTAAGTAGTTACCGTGGAGGCAGGTACCCAGCTAGCAAGCAAAAAAGAGGCTAAACAGGAGAGTCTAGTATAGGTATTTTATGCTGCAAACCATTATCTATGGGTTGGAAAAACATTAAGAGCTAGCAGAGATAGAAACATTGTGGTGAGTACAATGTGACTATCACAGCTAGTGGTGTGCTTTGGTCCCTTCAGTGCTAAGACCAGCTGATGCTTCATCTGTCTGCCTGTGGGCACAGTGGTCCTCTCTTAGCATGGATGGGTGGTTGTTGTCAGATTTTAAAATAGGTATGACGGTGCTGCTGTCTCTGCATTTGAACTCTTAGCAGGCACTGACCTTTCCAATCTCTGAGTGATTAAAGCTCTTATTAATTTCCTGGGGGCAGAGTAGTAGGGGGTTCATTAACGTGAGGGGCTCTAATTAGCCTGAAGAATCTGTCTCTTTCTAACACTGATGTAGAACCAAACTATAAATATAGATGTATAAGACAAACACACACAAAGCCTTCACTGAAAGAAAGAGATGTTGACATGTCTGAGGCAGATCTTTAAACCAAAATCAGCATCCTGCAAGCCCCCCTTTCCTGCTCTCCTGGGATGTAATCAAGCTCCTCCAGAAAACTATCTGGAATGACTGGCCCAGTCTGAAAGAAAACCTGAGGGTGTCTAGAACAATCCTACAAATAATTATTGACTGGGACAGATTGTGAAGTCCCTTCTGAACCTGCAATTCTATGAATAGCAACTGGAAGGAACAGCAAAAGAACTGAAGTCCCTTGGCATCAAGAGAAGAAGAAAGGAGGATTTAACAACGAGCTTTATGCCCTGGCAGTATTTTAATGAAGAGTATAATGACCACATTCTCTCTTTGTTACCCTAATAAGAAATGAGTTCAGAGTGTGGCTGAGAACATTTGGGTTGGATCACATTTGGGGTTCCTCAAAGGGCAGTAAACCTTGTGGAAGGAGCTGGTAAGCAAGGCACATGTCTGGGATACCTGAAACTGGGCTAGATGGTGCTCATAAAACTCTCTAATGGCAACAGAATCCATTGATTTAGGTTTCTGAAGCACTCTGAAGACTGTCAAACACTGCAACGAATGCCCAGGAAGGTAGTCACTACTTCCACCCTTGCCCTTACCCCAAAGACATCTACAACAAGGAACAAAGTTGAGCAAACTGAAGCAGGACATTGGAGAGGGTTGGCTTGGAAAGACCAACCATTAAGATGAATAGCAGGTGGCACTCCTTGTCCCTCCATCCCTTTGTGTCCTATACTTGAGTCCCAAGGACAGACATTTTGAAGGTTCCTGAGCATCAGATTCTGTTTTCAATACTGCACCTTGCTATTTTCTCCTGGTTCAAGCCAAGCTATGGTGATGCTCAGAAGTCCCCACCACTGTAGCCCTTCTGTTTTCCAATCTGCTTATCCACCTAGGCAAGATTTGCCGGATAGGGTCAATTTCTGAACTTGTAACAGAAAGTAGTCCCAGGAAAGAATTTTCCTAGAAGCCTAGCCTGTTCTGTCAGTTTTGGTGGGGCACATCCCACTCAAGTCTGGCACCAGCAAAGAATATTGGCCAGCAAGACACCATTGAGAAGGCAAAGAGAGAGGAGCCTGGGTAACTGCCACAGTTTGAAGGAACTCAATGATGTATAATTGGGCTTCTAAGCCCACTCAAATCTGTATGTGGTAAATGGGGACAAGGGTGTGCTCTATGGATGCTGGAACTCATAGAATTTTGCTATAAATCATAAATAAATACTCAGAGATAGCACTTTTTTAATTAAACTTTTTATTTTTTAAGATGGCATTTTAAATAAATGACTCCTCATTATATTATAGTTATCGAATACTCCAGCTTCTTATTAACCCTGGGGGACATTTAGAGATATAGTATTAAAATGTTGCTAAGATTTACTATCTAAGGTAAGAAACATTCAAAAATAAACTCTATCTGCCCATATGAGTGTAAACGAAACGGTCCTGGTGGGCCACTTAGCAGAGTGCTCAGCAAGAGGGCCGTCTACTGCTCTGTAAAGGGCCATCAGCCACTGTTACCTGTTACTGCTAGGTCTCCTCCAGGTTCCTTTGCCAGCCCTTTCACGACAGAAGCAGTGTTGGAGTGGGAGACCAGAGCTTGGGTTTTCTAAATGTGTGACCCTTGACGTGGCCTCCTTCTGTCTTCCTGCTTCCTTTCACCATTTTCCTGACTCTTGTGTCCATGACTGCAGAAGAAAATGGAAATACGTGTTTAATTAGTTACCTGTGTGGCTGTTGTATAGCGCTGGAGAATAGTTTGCAGAGGAGGATGGTTAGCAATACTGACAAAACGCATGGCAATGCTTAAAAGTTTTACTTCTGCTTCCATTTGTCAAGCTCTCTGGAATGAGCTCCTTTTTGGAGGGTAGTCTTCAAGAAGCTGCCAGTTGGGACAAAATTCTAAGAAAGGCACCTCTTGCCCACCACACATAGGAACAAAGCTTATCTCTTTGGCCATTTAAAATAATAAAGATAGACCATATTGCTTACTTCTGCCTCCTAAAGGCAAGGGTTAAAGGCCTGTGATCCCAGGCCAGGCTCTAGCTTGTGAATGATGTTCATTCAAGATAAGGAAATTTCCCACCTACCCATATCCCACATTAGTTTTTAACTTATTCATAAAGTAGAAATTCAATTGTTTGGGTTATACCCAATTCTGAAGTATACAAACCCAATACGATCACTACAATTTGTATTTGGAAAAAAGAAAGCATGATTTCCTTCAAGAAGAAGCCCCAGGTGGGCAATTACTCCTTGATGTCAACATATAGAGAACATGCTGGAACCTGTGCAGGTCTCTTAGAACAGCTGTTTCCTCCCAGCCCTGTGCATCTGCACATTATCCTCCTGCTGATAGGAAGTTCCTCTTGCCTTGCTTGTTGAAATCAGGATCAGGCAAGTATGAACTTTCTGTTATGTTCTTAGGAGACTGTTTGTGAAGCTTCAGCCTCCTGTAGTGGAACCATTAGAAAGCTTTCTTGTGATCATATTCAGAGGTCTATGCCTTCCTTCTATGAACTGTCATCTTCTTTTCTAGAGAATCAGATATGGTCCCCAGGGGCTACTATCAAACTGCATTCAAATGAACTGGACAGATTTTGAATGCATTAAGTTATATATTTTTGTGATGTTGTGGATCAAAACAGGGCCTCAAATGTGCTAAATGTATTCTGTTATCCTCCCGTTGCCTGATGCCCCAATTATATTCCTAATGCTGTGACTTTAGTCTTTTATAATTTGTCACAGTTATTCTTTATTAAAAGTAAATAAAACGGGGCCATTCTGAATTATATTGTAGATAAGCAGAATTTCAGTTAATCTGTGTTATGGTTAGCTTTTGTCTATTTGACCCAAACTAGAGTCATTTGGGAAGAAGGACTTGATTAAGAAAATATGTCCATGACACCTGCCTGTAGGGCATTTTCTTAATTAGTGATTGACGTCAGGAAGCCCCACCCATTGTGGACACTGCCACTTCTGGGTAAGTGGTCCTGAGGTCTATAAAAAAAGCAGGCTGAGAAAGGCAGGAAGAGCAAGCCATAAGCAGCATTCATTCCTCCATGACCTCTGCTTCATTACCTGCCTTCAGGTTCCTGTCGTGAGTTCCTGGCCTAAATTTCCTAAGTGCTAACTTGTAGCCTGAGTGTAAGCTGAAATAAAACCCACCTCCCCTTGTTGCTTTTGGTCATGGTGTTTTACCACAACAGTAGAAACCATCTCCTCCTCCCTGTCACCTTGTACTCTTCTACCTATGAATGCTTTGTGTCTTGTCTTTGGGTTAAGATTGTTCTTGTTCTGCTCAAGGCAGAAATACAGATGTTCTTACTATGTGTCCTCCAGTGGAGTGCAGGTGCCCCAGAGCTGTAGGCTCTCTCTGGAGCATTGCTCTAGTTGAATCTTAAGCTTTGGCTATATTTTATTATTCACTTCTTTGATTTGAGGCTTTCTTAGAAATCTGAGGGTGTACTTTCTTCTTCCTATTCAGAGATGAATTCAGACTTACTCTGTTGCTACAAATAGATGTACTTTGGTAACTCTCCATATCTAGTTGAAAAGAATGTTCAGTGTGACCCTGTGGGATGTGGCATTCTCTTAATGTCAACTAGACCAAGCTGGGTGATACAGTGTTGTTTCAACCATATATCCCCTTCCTTCTTCTACATTACTTTTTTTCCCAATAACTATTGGCTTTGTCAACTGCTGCCTGCCAGATTTGTTTGCCACTAAAGAAGCTGAGCTCTCCCTACCCCCTCCACGTTTGCTGTTTCTGTGATGTAGTTTTTCTACCATGTTGCTTTTGCTCCATGTTGCTTTCTATGTAAAATAAGCCTTGAGTATGGAGTCAGTGCATAGGCTTCACTTTCCTATCCAGTCTGATAACCCTTGTACCAAAGCTAAAGCTGGGAGCTTTAAATCTATTTCCCTTTTGTGCAATTATTATTTGGGGCTTGACCTCGGTCTCCCTTGTAGCTCTGTTTCATTTGTTCTTCTTGCTTTGGCTTTTCATCCCACAGCTCTCTTTTTTGTTAACTCAGTATTTTCAGGGTGTCAGTTTATTTCTTCCATTAACATCTTGGCTATAATTGGATCATTACAATTTTTAGTCATCTATTTACAACAATAGCCAGGCTTCCTTACCTCTTTCTCTTTACAACTCATGTGCTCTGACACTCACTTCCCCAGTTTCCATCCCATTGATCCAGCCCCTGTGCCTGTGAGATTAGTCCTGTTAGGACACTTCCTGTTGTGCTTTGGGCTCTAAACTGTCCTCTTTTCAAAAGTAAATTATAAGAAGTAAGCAAACATAGGCGTTTATATTTACCCATGTATTTACTGTTTCTACCTGTAGATGTGAGTTTCCATCTGGCCTCATTTTCCTTTGAATTGAAAACATCTTTTAACATTTCTCCTTATGCAAGCCTGCTGACAACACATTTCTTAGGCTTTCCTTTATAGAAAAGAGCCTTGGTTTTACTGCTTGGGAAATCTGTGCTGCAACTGCTGGGTTGAATTTTTTCCTCTTCCTTTTTTGATTTTTTTTTCAATTTGAGAGGCTCCCCCTTTGTTTCTACCTTCTATTGTTCTGATAGGAAGTCCACCTATTGTTGCTGTTGTTACCTCTGTTCAATGTGTTTTTTTAATTTGGTTTGCAGTATTTTGATTATTTATGTGCCTACTGGTGGATTGCTTTATATTTGTTCTCTTTGATACTTGCTGAACTTCATTAATCAATAGATTGGTAATTTAAAAAAATAATAAAAACTGAGAAATACTTTATTTTCTACCTTCAAGTGTATGCCTAATACATATCTCTTCTTTTCTTGGGTACCAGCTATATCAAATTAGCCCATTTGGCAGTGTTCCGTATATGTTTCAAGCTATATTTAATTTATGCAACTTTTTTTCCTGTCCTTAAAGATTGATAATGTCTATTTATCAGACTTCAAATTCACAGACTGTTAAAATGGCATGGTGTGTATGCTAATGAATCCGTACTGTGGGCTTTCTATTTCAGTGGGACATCTCAGCTCTCAAGCATCCTTTCTTATGTTGAAATTTCATTTATGTTTCCCTATGGTTTTCATGAGTGTACGTTTGAGGTAATTGATTGAATACTTTTACAAAAGCTGACTGAAATATTGTATGCTAAGTCCAACATGTGCTATCCTAGACTCAGTCACCACTGGCCGGCCACTTTTGCTTTTAAGAATAGCATGCAGTTTTCCCAACACGTTTCCTCAGAGTGTGCACAGCAAGTCTCTAGATTCTGCTGTCTGCTGTGAGGTCCCAGTGTTGGTTTTTTAGTAGATATCTCAGCGGTAAGATGGTGGCTTTGACCTCACTTGCTGGAACTCAGCCTCTAAACTCTTCCTCCATAGGATCCTCTCAGGACTTCAGTTTAGATTTTGCTAGAGAGAACGAGTCTTTCCCTCTGTGTTTTTCTCATTGTTAAGGGCCTCCTGCTTGCTGTCTCAGCTACAGAGCCCCATGTGTTGTGGAACCGAACCAATCATTCGAAAGCCAGCCAGACTCCTGGCTCTCTGGGGCCTGTTTTTCTTCAGCCAGGCCTATAGTGATGTGCTGCTCAGCTCTTATTCTACAGCAGCTGCCATTGGATGAACTGCTGGTGTCTCTCCCTGTGGGGACTCCAACAGCCATGGCTTGCTTCCTTAGTGCACTGGTTCCTCCTCTGTGGGTTTGCCACCCCAGGGTTCCAGGGTCTCCAGCTGCATTGCAGGAGGATGCCTGCCAAGTCTGTGGAGCAGGAATAGTGCAGTGCTCTAGCTGGAGGCAAGTGTGTGTGAGTCATCGTCTTTTGTAGAATCCTAGACAGCTGTAGCTCACTTGTTTAGCCATTTCAGTCTTGTGTTAGCTGTTGTACATGGCTGGGAAGCACTTACATATGCTGTGCTGTGCCTACACACACACACACACACACACACACACACACACACACACACCCCTACTCTATCAGTTACTCTATATGGCTTGAAGATATATATATATATATATATATATATATATATATATATATATATTCATAGAGGAGTGAATATCTACAAAGATATTCACTACAAAGTAAGCACATTAGATAATTGGAATCTATGTTTGGTGAGGTTTTTGTATACCAACCGTAGTTTTCAATGTCATATTTACCAACTTCATTTAATTCTCAAAGTAGCTCTTAAGGTAGGGTACTTAGTGTCCATTGAGAAATTTTCGCAGAGCAATGATATAGTTACCTAAGTTGGTCCATTTCTATTTCCAGTGTTACTGGCTCACTCGCTCGTTCCAGCTCGCTTTTCACTGTGGGGTGATATCCTCTGGGATAACGTGAGAAGTCAGGGGAAATGGAATGTGCTCATACTCACCAATAATGAATGAGTAATAAAAAAATGGAATAATAATGAATCTGAGCTTTGGCTCCTTAGTACCATGTGGCACCATTTTTACCCCATCCTCCACATTGTCCTGCATTTGTCATGAAGCCTTACAGGGCCACAGGAAGAATCCTGAGGGTCATTTGTATTTTCCTCCCTGAGCCTCACCCAGTGACTTTTCTTTTTCTTCCTTTGGGTAAGAGCTCATAAAATGTACCAAGGAAAGTAGTTTGTTTAAAACGCAAACCTTTGGGTGGAATAATGTATACTAGATTGGCTGCTTGATCTATCGGTGACAAGTGCTACGACACATGTGCATTGATTTTCTTGAAGAGTGTATTTCTAAGGGTAATTTAATAGTAGTATTGAGCATAGCTTTTACTGTTGGGGAGGAGGAGGGGAACATGGAGGAAGAGAAGGAGCTGCTAATGGTGTTTTCCTAATGCAATTGCTTGGGTCAGTAGAAAGCTGTCACAGCTTAATGCACTTGCTTTTTGAGGATGTTATCACGTACAGGATTAGGCCATTGCACAACATAAAAACAACAGCCACTTGTTAGATGGGGAGCTTTTTAAAGACCTTCTATCAGCCAGTTATGATCATTTGAAGACAGTGGTTATGGTTCTTATTTCTCTACCTTTAATTCTCTGTCAAATCTAAGTGCTAGGGGGAAAAAGCATTTAACTTCCAATAGCAGGTGGGAATGCCAGAATAAAAGGCTTCAAAAACCCCTTTGTTCCTTTCCCTGTCCACCCATGGAAATTATATCTTATTTCTAGAGGAGATTAAGGGAGTTTTTGTGTGCCGTCTGTGGAAAAACAGGGAAAATGAAATCTCTGAAGTGCTTTTGACATGATGCACTGTTCTTGTGTTCAGGATAGGAACACAGAGCTGACACTGGAAGTACAGCTTCTGATGCTCAAAGGGATCCATTCAAAAGTTCTGTGCTATATGCTATGGTTCCCTTTGCCTCATAGTTTTGGTGTTCATAATTTTTGAGATACATACTACAAGACATCTCTGTAGCAGAGAGACATAGAAGACTCTGTGACTGGATCTCAAAGAGGATCTTAGGCATCAGTTAACTAATTCCCTGTACAAATTTTTATTGTCTACTAGAATGCCAGTGAGTAGAGATTGTGTCTAGCAAGTTAGCAGAGAGGGTGGGGAACCAATCAAGGGTGAGAGCCAAGTCTGTGTAGGCAAGGACTTCAGAATGAATTTCATGTAAAATAAGAAGCTATAGAAAGGCTTTTGGTGAGGACAAGCAACAAATGAGTTAATTCACATTAAGCAAAGGGCACTATGGATTCTGAGTAGAGAATAGTTTTGCAGGTAAGTGGTGAAGGAGGAGAAGAAAGCAAAGGTGTGGAGGAGGTGGTGATGGCATAGACTGGAAGAAGTAACCAATCCAGACACATCTCAGGAAGAAGCCACAAGATTTTCTGATGATCCTGAAAGGTGGTTAGTCAAGAGTGATCTTGTCTTGACCTTGATGTTATTTATACTAAAGTAAGAACAGGCTGAGGTCAGAGTGAGGGGTTTGGTAGGAGTAGATGATACATTTGCAGGAAAATAGCCAAGGTTGGAAATTTGGTTTGGTTAAAGATGGAATTGTTTCATGGACAGGAAGCAATAATTTATGCTGTGTCTTGCATAAAAACACAATGAATGGCATTCTGGTACTCAGTAAATATTGCCAGATATCATGAGTTTAAAGCTCAGAGAATTAGCTCAGGATAAAAGTTGAAAAAACATCAGCATAGTGACTCTGTTTTAAACAGAGAAGCATTAAACATTAAGATAAGAAGCAGTGTCTATATGCCTGCTTCCTTCTGAAAAAAGTTTCAAATTCTAAATTCGACAGCAAATATTAACTCTGTTTATGTCTTTGGCTTGGTAAGTTTATTAGAATTATGAGAAGAAATAAAGGAATTCAGTGTGTGTTTCCCTTACATTGTGTTAAACGAGGAATTGGTGCTATCCCATCCTTGCCCATAGTAGGCAGCAGCCGAAGCTATTTTACTCACAGGGAAAGATCTAGTATTCTCTCTAAGCCTGAGTCTCTGCAATATCTCTAAGTTCTAATTTTAAAGTGTTAAAATGTAAGTGTGGTGGTTTGTATATGTTGGGCCCAGGGAATGGCACTATTAGAAAGTGTGACCCTGTTGGAGTAGGTATGGTCTTGTTCGAGTAGGTGTGTCACTGTGAGCATGGGCTTTAATACCCTAGACCTAGCTGCCTGGAAGTCAGTCTTCCACTAGCAGCCTTCAGATGAAGGTGAGGTATAGAACTCTCACCTCTGCCTGCACCATGTCTGCACCATTTCCAAAATGGTTCAGTTACCCCAGTTTATGCTTGGTGTACTACCAAAGTCTTTGGACTAAAGAGTTTTACATTTTTCTCCTTGTAATCAGGTAGTCAAGTATTTTTGTCATACCTAATTAACTATGTCTTTACACGAAGTTGCCTTAAGTAAGTTTATTATGTTACTAAAACTTAGGCCTCTCTTCAATATTTTCTTTTCTTTTTTTCCCTTTTTTCCTCTTTTCATTCTTTCTCCTTTTTTCTTTCTTTTTCTTTTTTTCATTATTTTCTTAATCATTTAATTTACTGAAGTTCTGTGATCAGTGGCTGGGATATTGTACTAATGCTACAGTCTATGGGGCAGACTGATCTCTGGGATTTAAAGGAGTAGACTTGGGATGTAGCTTTACCTTCCAGGTCCAATGCAAGATGTTCTACTCTCCTTTTCAAAGTATAGCATTATTATAGCTCCTGCTGGACAGAAAGGGACACTAAGGCTCATAGGATTTAAGAACACGGGTTCTACAGCCTGTGTTCTTCTGTGTTGTCTTAGAGAACATTAACTGACTCAAACCATTATCTTGTCAACTAAATAGATAAAGGTTATGAGGACACTGCCATGTTCATTCTTTCTAAACTCGGAGTTCATGCTTTCACCCTACCTGTAGGTGCCCTTGTACTACAATTTCGTATGTGCTTTTGAAGAACTACTTCTCCATCTTTTCATTTGGTGATTTAGCCCATTGAACTTCTTTTGGATGTAAGCAGGTGGCTAAAGAGAACTGAACCCACACAGCACTTTGTTGGCCTTCCAGGATCAGCCCTTCACTATCATTTTGCTGGGCCAATTCCTTAGAAGGTCCAGATATACAGATATAAGAGATACCACCACCTGGAGCATTTGGGCTCTTCTTTGTAATATTCTTTGGGTCTGCAATCCCCAGATCTCCTGCCCAAACCATTACAAGTTCCCTTTGGTGGCTGACCTTGCTTCTTCCACAAGGCTCACCTTTAAGCTCTATTCCAGTGGTCGAGGGCCAAGCATTCCTAGTGATCCTTCGCTGAATACTACAGTGGCAAAGGAAGGGCACATTAGTAGAGAGTTAGGTGCCAGGTGCCTTCTGGTACAGTCCATTCTGGTGATGGGCTTGAGGAATCTGTGGGTTCTAAATCTGAACTTAGCTCTGTAAGTTAGTTTGAAGGAATACTTATCAAGGTGAGAATAAAAAATACATTTTAATTAGTAGTTTCCTGCCTTAGTTTTTAACTTTAAATCTTTTGACTTGACAGCTGTGTCTCCGTTTGAACTCTTGCCCTGGGCACTGCAGATGCTAGAAATCTGTAGTATTCAGGCCTTGTATCAGAAGCAGATTCCTAAAGAGAGTGACATAATGAAGTGTGATGAAAGCTACTGCATTGTGGGATATGACAATGAAGGACAAGTCTTCCTGAAGCTTTCAGGTTAAGGAGTTTGTGTGGAAACATTAGGGCCTGAACACTGAGCACATGTAAAGGATACAATCAGTGACACAAAAGTCATTCAGGATTACAAATGGAACTATAGTTCATGTTTATTTAGTCACATTATCTTAAAATCATTAGCCAAAGATTAAAGATAAAGCTTGGGTGGGAAATGCTTCCTCCTCAGGGCCTTGGGTATCTGGTCCAGTCTCTACATTCTTAAAGCAATGCAAAACTTTAGGCAACTATAGATGTGGACAGGGCCCCTTCCACCTGGATATTATAGCAGTTGTGAAAATCAAAGCTTGATAGATGAGGTCTGAGGCCAGGACATTTAGATAGGAAAAAATACAAACACACACACACACACACACACACACACACACACACACACACACACGCACACGCACACGCGCACACACACACACACACACACACATAAAGTTGTAATTACAAAAGAAAATATAACTAGTCTTCCATGATCAGGTTGGAGTGAAAGTGAAAATTCCTGTCATTATTGGTATCATAGCTTCCCAAACATTGACTTACAATACAGCATTTATATGTTTAGAGTATTGCCTATGTAAATACACATACTGTGGCTATAGTAATGTGAAGGTATAGAATAGTACCTGAATAGTACCTAGTCTTTAGTAGGAAGTATCGATGACACTTCTTTATATTCTCATTTTATAGTGCTCTCTGGTCTATGTGGAAAAGGTTGCTGTAGACAATATGTCATGTACTCTTGACTGCAGCCTCTGACATCACATGTTCTCCACATGCACTGATTGGCTTCGACCACCTAGGCTTGTGTGAGAGCATCCTGTGATGCTCAGTGTCACAACTGCCAAATTGATGCAGTTCATCCTATTGCTGAGAAATATGTATCTTAGTATAAACTGGACAGAAGATGAGGAAGACCTGACCAAGGGCAGGAATACAACTGGCAATATGGAGGACAGGAGAGCATTCAGGTCCCTGGCCTTGTGAGTGAGAATGTGCTGGTGATTAACACACAAGTAATCACTTTCAGACCATGTCTAAGAGAAGTAGAGTTGGTCTCAATTACAAAGAGCATTTAACACCCTCAAATAATCTGAATCAATTTTATCACCTTGGTCATGTTCATTCATTCCCCCACTTTATAAAAAGCATTGAATAATTCAGATACATCAACATATTCTCTTTGACTTTGAGGGTAAGGGAAAAGAATCAGAGTCCTTAAGAGGTTCTGTCCTTGGCTATGTGTCTGTTAATGTTTAGTAAGGAAACTAGGTAAATATTTTCTTAGGCAATGGAATATATGCATATGCAAGACAATGAACTGGTTGTAAAGGATATTTGATTTCTGTGAGTGGGATTTTGACTTAGAGAAAGGAACAGGAATATGTCCCCATTTCTTTTTGCTTGAGTGAGGGCTCCCAGGGCCTGTTGTTTGTATGGTTGTTACTACCTCTGGGGGTTTTAAAGTACATTCTAGGAGGCTATAGAATCAAATAGATCGTTTTTGTTTGTTTGGTTGGTTTTTACCAGGCTCCAATGGGGCCCTCAAAACTCATCATGGGGTCACTCATGCTAATGTTCCATGCTAGTAAAACAAAGCTGTTAATAAAGTTAAAAATGTTACCAGCCTTGCAAGAAATCAGGAGGAAAGACAACAGCCATATCTCCTAACCTAGAATTCGAGTGGGGATTGGGCTCCAGAGATGGAAAGGGAGCAGTTTCCCCTCCCCTTAACCTTTCAGTTCTCAGAAGAGGACAGTAGAAGTGACCAGTTCCTTAATCCTGGTAATATGTAACAAAGATGTTTTGCTGTTCACCAACTAGTTTTTTATTCTGCTCCCTCCTTACAAAGGAAGATTACAATGAAATTCCCAGCTTGCTTTCTGAGGATTTTTGTGTCTTTTACTGTTCTCCTCTGTCTATGAAAATGACAGTTTTTGCTTGTCCCATCAGAACACTTATTCTATTTTATGGAATGAAGCACTGTCTGTTTCTAGAAAAGTCTTTAAACTAAGTTGCATAGTTGTCTTGTGCTAGTGGTCCTGGGTAAAGGTCCTCCAGGGTTGGAGGCCACGAGTTGTTGATTTCTAACAATCTGAAATTCTTGGCAGCCTTTAGATTGTTCTGTGTGAATCCCTGGGTAAGTGGAAGTATGATGAAGCTGGAGGATCCCCAGACTCCAGCGGATCCTTGCTGACACAACGTGGCTGGGTCCGAGACTGCCCTTATCGCGGCCATCTGAATTCACAGTGCCTGCTTCATGTAAATGGTACTTTATCCAGCTGGAAATGTGAATCCTGTCAGGAGCACTGGCTCCGTCATGCTTATCAGAAATACATTATCAGGTGGGGATTAGACTGAGCTGCTGCTCCCGTGCTGCCTGAGCCTAGTGAATAATGAATAATGAAAATTCCATGGGCCAGAGACAAACACAATTGACAGGCTGGGCTGCAGTGCCAGCCTTTCACTCTGCTGAATGTGACACATGCAGCCCAGGATGGTTTTCCACTTCACTCACCAGGATCTGTCCTGTTCTGGATGTGCAGAGGTGGGGGAGGGGGGCAGAAGGAGATGCTGGCTTCCTGGTTGCCTCCTCCTATTTCCTCCACATGTTGGCCATACTTCCATCTAGGTCTGTAGCCCTTTTCCCTTGGACCCACATCAGTATTACCTCAAAGAAGTCCAGGAAAATAGCCTAGAAAAAGGAAGAAAGTTCTATATAAACCCCCAGTTCCTTGATGGTGGAAATGGAGGCCTTTGGGGTAAGGGGTAATCAACTGGGAGATGGGAGGACATTCCTAAAAGCCTTAATTACTTTGATTTTAAAGTCATCACTTTCTCTTCAAATGAAGTTGGCTTAAAGGAGTGGTTAAAGTTCTCAGTATAATGAAGTGTTTACAATAAGTGGATCAAAGTTCATTTTAATTCTGTTTTCCCAAACTCCCTCCATGTCATTACGTGGCTGTTTTGTGTTCTGGCACTGAAGATCAATGAGAAGGAAGAATGATAGAAACTCAGATAATGTGTAGCAGTAATTATACCTACCTCCTCCACTAAGAGAATAACCAATTGTTGTTGCTTTAATAGCATGAAAGCAGAATAAACGAGAACCATAAAGCCCAATTTTAAATAAATTTGGGGGGAAAGATAGAAAATTAAGGGGCTGCCTATCATCTGGCTTTTATAACCAAGTAGAGGACCCAAGGAAAAGAGCCCTGTCTTCTGCAGAGATATGGTCTCCGAATGTATAGCTAAGGTTTTCATTGGGTCTCCTGGGCTCACACATTCCCATTGTTTATAAGATTGCATGTCCAGTGGCAGTGGCCAGAGTTCCCTGAACAATTCACCAGATACAGGATCTCTGAGCACTCCTTGTGAAATGGTACTCAGTTGTAGGTGCAAGCCAAAGGGCAGGGAGAATGAGATGGGAAACTGGTTGTCAGGTTCAAGTGAACTGCTCAACCACAGCTTGGCCCTACTTTCTCCATCCTTAAGTCCCATTCCACCTGAGACAGCACTGATAGAAAAGGCTATACAGATAGTGCAGTTGCTTCTAGGCACTACCATCTCTCCATGGACAGGAGCTTCACCACCCCCGGCACCCTCTCCCCATAGCAAGCAATTCATAGGAATGAGGGTTCCAAAACTAGTGTGCCAGATATACAGAAGGATGGATGGAGATCTCAAAGTTACCACCACTGTGTCTCTGTCCCAGACGGAAGACTATGGGGTCTTCAATATATCTTCAAGGGACAGCTTGAAATTAAATCACTATTTTCCAAGAGTAAAGGTGGAAATTCCAGAGTTGAACAGGGCATTAGGTAAACACTGGCAGAACTCAGTCTACTGAGTTTCAAGCATCATGAGGCCAGGAGAGCATGCTCAGAAGGGTGCACTTAACACATTTGGGAGAGGTGGGTCTTATGTTCATGGGGTCATTGGGAGCCTCATCTCAGTCCTTCTCTGCCTTCTTGCACTTTTGGATTCAGGTAACAGGGGAGGGACACTCCCAGATGCCTCCTGACCTACCTTCCCCCATGCCCTTAATAAAGTCTCTGCATTCCTGTAACTATCAATTTGTCTTTGAACCAATCATTGCAAAAGAGACACAAAAACTTGGATTCAGCATCTGGCCTCCAGACTCATCAGTGCCTGTAAAATTGATGTCCTGATTGTTTGCCCTGAAAGGTATTTTTCCCCTTCATGCCTTCTTTTGTCTCTCTCTTTCTTTCCTGACATTTATTTCTTTCTAGGTGAAGAGCTCTTTTCTGTTCTCACTATATTGGGGATGTTGTATTTTCTGCTTAGCTATTTGAGTATGCCTTCTAGTTTGGGTCTAAATTTCTTTGTTGGACCACTCTAGAGATCATATACTTTTTTTGTTGTTCTTTATCTGAGACAACATCAAACTCCAGCTCCTTTATCTTTTGTCTATCTAACATAACTGATTTGTAAGTTCTACCTCTCCTCAGGTTCAACCATTGAAATTAAGCTTTTGTCACCTCTCCCATTGCTGTTTCACTCAATATATTCACAGCCTGTTTCTCTGTATTCATATTTATGGTTCTCTGTTAAGACATTCATATTCATATTGCACCTGCTTTGTCAGAGATTGCCTAGGCAGTAGCAAACAAGGCAGACTTGGTCTCTGCTTTCCTGGAGCCAGAAATGAAATAAACAGTTGTAGAGATACACTTATAAATGTTTTTGTTGAGTGCTATCAAAGATAGCCCATAATAAACATGACCAGAAGAAAGCCTAATTTACATTTGTAGGATCACTGAACACTTCCTCCATGCACTGAGATCCAAACTTCGGAACACCATGCTCAAAGGCCATGAAGAAGAACACTTGGCATTGCATGGTAACAAATAAGGCTGGTAGAGCTGGCCGAAAGTCGGAGTGGGAAGGTGGAGAAGAATGCAGAGCCCAGGCTGTACAAAACCCCGAGAGTCTGGTAAAATCAGACACTTTGGTTCTGAATGCAATGGAAAGCCATTAGTGCTGTCCCCCTGGCACAGACATGCCCAGGTTAGGGGAGGTGTTAGACTATCACATGGATGAAGACTGTTGGACTCCATGGGGCTGCATTTTGCCATGTACAAGCTACATACCTTTGAACAAGACTCACTCAGATTCTGTGCATTGGTTCTCATTCTCACAGGAGGTGGGATACTGTGTGTTTTATGAGTCAGTAGATGTAATGTTCATATTAAGTTCCTGCTTCATAGAAAGTACTGTGTGAAGGTCATGGTGATGCTAAGGTCAGTAGTGGATGGGATGGCCTATCTGAGAGACTCAGTATCTGCTACCTGGAGGAGCAGTTGTAAGACCAGGTATGTCAAGGAAAGAAGGTAACTCTTGAAGGGGAACTAATTTTTCACTAGTCCAAGAGACAGATGTTGTTGTAGTTGACCCACATGGCAGTAAAAGGGGTGGAGAGAAGTTAATAGGTTAGAAATATATTTGGGAGATGGAATCAATAGGCTGGGTGATTGATTGACTGTAAAGTTGAGGGTGAGAGATCTGTCAAGGGTGACTTTCCCCTGGCTTGATTGACTAAATGTATAGAGTAACATCAAGAAAGCAGAAGGTGAGTTTTCAGAGAAAAGAGTTAGAACTATTTTTTTTTCAGAACTTGATGAATATGCAGGTAAAAAATGCAAAGGAGAATTCTGAGACAGAGAAATACATTTAATACATTTTAGCAGTGAGATTGAATTCCACAATAGCTCTTCAGTTATAATCAAAAGATAAGAGGGCCTACGATTAAGAGCTAGGAAACCTGAATATTTAGGAGTTGAGCACAGTATAAAAGATAGACACATTTTTTGGTTAGTTGTGAGTAGCACATAATAAAATAATAATGCTAGGTGGTGGTGGCGCACACCTTTAATCTCAACACTTGGGAGGCAGAGGCAGGCAGATTTCTGAGTTCAAGGCCAGCCTGGTCTACAGAGCGAGTTCCAGGACAGCTAGGGCTTAACAGAGAAACCCTGTCTCAAAAAACCAAAAACCAAACAAACAAACAAACCAAAAACTTGGTGTATATACAGCATGCAAAGTCCTTATGCTATCCAAGATTGATGTTAATGGGGGCTGATTTCATCTTCACAATGACCCCGTTCAAAAGAAAGTGAAGGTGTACTGGTCCCATTTTACAAGCATGGCAAAGGAAACAGGCTATCTGATTTCCTTTCATTTAGCAAACACTAGATTACTTACACAAAATATTCATAATGCAATTTTTGGCAACTTTTTATAATTATAAAATGGATGCTGTCATATCTACTCATTATTTAGGTAGATATTTTTTGTTTATGATAAAGAAATATGGGCTAAGAATTTGTTCACAGGCATCAAGTCAAAGGATGGAATTTTTATGACTAATATGCACATAGAATTTTGGATATGACTTGTTTATTACACAGTGGAATCTAAAGTATGCAATAAGGATTTATTTCCTGACTCAGATCCAGTTGCTGACCACTCAAAAGCCAGTACTATGGGAGAAATCAGTGGGGAGGAAATCAATTTTCTTTAATGGCTATTCTTAAAGATGAAGGCCTTTACCCTCCAATGTTTCTCTTAGGGAATGCTGGAAAACAATGGGATTCTGTAGGAGAGAAAGAGAACATGGGATCAATAAGCAAGAAGGCTAAAGGGAATCTTCCTTCTATCCAGTACACCCCTCTCCCATCTCTGGTTAGAATGCTACATCCCAATAGACTTTGACCTCCTAGGGCCTACTTTCTTCAGATAGATATATTGTTTTTCCTGCAGGTTAAGCAATACAGTAATTTGCATGCTTTGTGTTGACACAAAGTGGGGAAATACAATGAGAGTGCTGCACAATCTGATGTCATTTGTAAGACCCCAGATTTAGGGAGGTCTATAAATATAAAGAAAAACTGTTTAAAGGGTAATATGTTAATCGTTTAGGTGTGGCTTCCTACTAGAATTTAGAATGCTGAGCAAAGGAAGGGTAATTAACCTTGCAAAAGACAACTCACTATTAACATTCTCAGTTACCAGAGCTCACTTGAATGTTGCTTCAGTCTAGATCACCATTGGCTCTCAAAAGTCATCCACAGACTGATACATACCATTAGCGTCACTTGAGAACTCTCCAGAAAAAAAACAAATACAGTGGATTTATCTTTGTTTTACTGATTCAGATACTTTGATATGTCCCTGTAATGCCTTCCTCAGCATTATACTGGTGTCTATACAGTCCTAGATTAGAACTTCACTCTTTATGCTGCAGGATTCCTGCCCCTGTGTCCTAACTCTTACCTCTCAGGGAGGAGCAAGGATCTCAAAAATTTTAAGTTTGCTTTTTAACTCTTAAGTTTCAATTTTGAATAATGATAAAAGCATGTCTATGATATATTCATTTTAACAGGTACAGCTTAAGTGCCTAATATCTACAACTCTGCTAACTAGATAAATAAAAAAAGACCTACTTAACACAATCCAATTTGAGAAATTGAAGGCAACTAAATTTATATTATCATAATTGTCTTCTCACTAGTGTATCTTTCTCATGGATATCTCAAAGTCTTTGTAAAATACTCCTATTCCTAAAAGGCATGGAAGGTAAATAGTATTGCTCTCTGCCAGGTGGGTAGGAGAAGGAAACGGGAGCTGTACAGGAAATTCCAGATGTCAGAATTGCAGCTGTTTCTTCATCTTCCTTGGTGATATAAAATTGCTTACTCTATCTGAGTCATCCTAGGATCTATGATTGAATACCACCCCCATTTCCTTTTATTTTAGTTATCACCTTAGGTTTGCACTATTGTGTGTAATTTTAAATTAATCATTATACTCAGATGCCTAATTTTGGTTAGTACTTTAATTATGAAGTCATTTTGGCTTTTAGATGAGTTACAGCTGAAGTAATGAACAGTATTTACTTTCATTAATGACAAGTTTCATTCTTCTTCCCTTCCACTTTAACCATAATGACAGCTTTCAAAATGGGTGAAAAAACTCAATTAAGAGAAAATGCTATAAGCCCTGCTGGTTGCAGAAGGAGAAGAGCTGGAATTGGAATCATGGTAAGATTGATGTATAAGTCAGAGATCCTTGAGGATCGTTTTCAACAGGGGGTCTTTAGTGGACTGATGGAGTAAGGCCTGTTACCTTCTACCAGCTCTATCAGGGACAAGAATTCCAACCTGGGTCCCTGTGTTTGAAATAACTTCTTTGGGGAAATATAGTGCTTTAAATGTCAACTGATCGAGAGCTGGGGTGATGGCTTAATGGATATGTGTGCTTCCTGCATAAGCATGAAGACCTAAGTTCAAATCCCCAGCACAATCAATGAAGCTTTTTCTTTAAGACACTTTTGCCTGCTTTTTATTCTATAGTAAAAGCCAAGATCCAGCAGGTCTAGAGCATGTGCTTCCCGTTAAGTCCCAGAAACCCAGGACAAATGGCTAATTGTGGTGCCTATTAACATGCTAGCCAGCTCTCCCAGTGTCCACTCAGTGCTTGTGGGTCCTCTCAGCTCTCTCTCCCAGCATCCTTCAGTACCTGTGGCTTCTCCCAGTACTTCTCAACCTGCCCCCTACCCTAAATCTCTCCTTCCCAGGCCCAGGCTTCAACTTCCCTAAAGCCAGCCTGATCCCTGTGTAATCCAGCCATTTTGACCATGCTGGTCTCTTGGCCTCTTGGCCTAGGCCACCTCGTGGTCAGTGGCTCCTCTCTTGCTCTCTCTTTCCCTCTCTCCTCCTATGGTCCTGTTTATTCTGCCCGCCATGTTCAGCCTGAATTCTTCCTTGTGTCTGCTTTCTCTCTTATATCTACAATAAAAATCTTCTCTGTACTTTAGAAATAGACATGTCGTCCCCCCTTTTACTTCACGTTTTCATTCACAAGTCTTCTAAGTGACTCTGCTAGTAGGGAATGGAGAAAGGAGGATATGCATGCTATCATTCATTTTGACCATTTATAAATGTTTTCCATCTTGTAGGTACTTTGAGTTGTTTCATATTCAATAGAAAATACCGCATTATAACAGCTTCATTGTTGTTGTTTGCCTTTGAGGGAGTATTAAAGTGGCCTCAGTTTGTAGCCAACCCTCCCCTTAAACTTCCAACCCTCCTGCTTCAACCCTTAAAGAAGTCTTGAGATAACAAGTGTGTATCACCACACTGGGATATGGAAAATGACTGCTTTTTTTTTTTTTTTTTTTTTTTTTTTTTTAATAAGAGAAAGATATACTTCAATGAAGTTGACCATATGTCTCTCTCATGGTGCATCAGGGTCCACAGCACTGATACTGAGGGAGTATGCTTTCTGAAAGGCTGCTACTACCCCTCATGAGCAGGTGAGACTTGAGACTTAGCCACTCCCATCTCACCTATGTTAAACAGAGAGTATAGCAGCACCGGTTTTGTGGAACTGTGCTGAATGAGTGCTCTGGTACATACTGTGTCAGAATGGGTTGTTTATGGCTGTTGTTCCTCAGCATTAAAGCATCGACATCCTTATTACTCATGAAAATGCTATGCGAACTCAATTTCAGGTTCTTTTGGTGAAATAGAAGTAGACCATTTTCTAAGCAAATACATTATTCATACATGATGTCAGGGATGTTTTGTGACTTCCCTAAAAGAAAATACACATTGAAAGAAGTATCATTGTGGAAATAAACACAGAGCAATTGAAAACAAGCAAGGCCTGTTTATTTAGATATTGCGAAACAATGAGGTCAGTACATTTTCTTGTGTTTCTGTAAGAGGTCCAAGGCAGGTGGGGGTGAGGGGTAGGAACCTGATAAAAGATAAAGGGAAATCTCCAGCTGAGGCCCAGGTAGAGTTTGTTGCCCTGGGAGAACTGGCGGATTGAAGCCTTCTGTGTGATTGGGTAGGGGGCACACTTGGCCTTTTCCGATTGTCTCTAAGAATTTAAGTACAAACTAGGAAGGCTGTCAGTAATAAATGAGTACTTACCACCCTGAGCCAGTTGTCTCCAAGACTGCCAGGTTTACTGATTGTTGGTTGAATCAGAAAGTGTCCTTATTGGAATATGACTGCTGGCATTTTAACTTTCTATCTAGCTGGTATAAACAGGGTGATTTCCTAGTTATTGCTGTAATTCTTAAGTCATAATCAGCTCTACATATCCTCTGTTTTATGTTAGGCTCCCATTTTGCTATTCTTTTTTAGAAATAGAACATGATATGGCTAACAGGGCCCATCTCATCACTAATTCAAAATGTCTGACACTTGTACTTAGAACTTCTGCTACTTGCAGCAAGAGTAGAGGTGGTTCATGCCTATAAACATCAGCTTCACAGGAGGCTGAGTCAGGAGGAGGTCTGTAAAGGAAAGGCCAGTCTGGGCTGCATAGCATGATCTGACCTTTACAGAAATAATAAATAAATAAATACATGCAAATTAAAATATCTTCCTAGATGTAATAGCACTGTATTGATTTTACAAAAATACTCTGATAGTAGTTTCTAATTAGTAATTTCATATGGAGTTGATTTCAGACCTCATTTGAATGGGTCATATTTTTCTTTCTTCCCACTAGGTATATAGTAAGAATTTCCTTAGTTTCATATACAATTTTAATACATTTAACTAATAATTCTATGCTCTTGGTGTGGAAGGCTAACAAGTTAGATCATTCCAAAGGACAGAATATTAGGAAGTGATTTACTAATGCCTTCGGGGGTTGAAGTATATAGTTATTTTACTCTTTGTATAGTTTATTTAAGATGGGTAATTGGCTTCTGTAACTAGATTCAACCAACTATAGACTGGAAATACTCACTTAAAACTTGTATCTGTCCTGAGCATGTGGAGAATTATGCCTTGTCCTTATTCACTAAACAAGAGGTGTGACAACACTGCTTAGCATTATGGGAGCATTTCTATCTTATCAGATACCAGAAATAATCTAGAAGTAATTTTAAATGTACAGAAAAAAATGTTCACAGGTTACATGCAACCACTTTACCATTTTCTGTAAAAGACTTGAGAATCCATAGAGTTTGATGTCCAGAGGGAAGAAAGGAAGTTTCTGGAACCAATCTTTTGTGGATTCTGAGGGAGAAGATTAAAGTTTTTCTAAATATGATTTTTATGATTGAACTGTATTCCTATAATGCTCTGTTATATGCCAAGCCTTTACTTGTGGTGATGCCACACACATCTGCTCACCCCAGGTAGGGAGCTAATGACAGACAGGTAGTATCAGATTCCAACTTGGTAAACCAATGAGTTTTACTGAGATTGTTGACTGGAGTAGGGGTGAGGGATTACTTTCAGGAGTAGAAGTGACTCATAGAAAGCTGCATTATCGAAACCCTTCCCAGCATGGGTGACAGCTCACAAAAACCTGAGAACCTGGAGCATACTACACAGTCTAAAGACAGATCAAAAGTTTGGAGAATGTCCTTTTTAAGTGACTCAGTTGATCTACACCTCTTCTGGAGGTGGTTGGTTGATTTTCTGCTTTTTCAAAGTAGCTGGTCTGCTCTCAGACTCTTCTTTGCAGCTTCAGCTTGTCTGAGAGTAGCTGTTAGCTGTGTTCATTGCTTACTTTGGGAAGGCAGGGCCTAGTGAAACTGGTCAGATTCAGGGACTTCCTGAAGCTGTTTTGAGATGTTTTAAGGAGTTTCCTTTGGAAAGGAGATGATTCACTCTGAGGAAAATAGTACACAACAGGCTCTGATAGGGAGGATTCCAGAACATATTAATTTATGGAGATTAACTTGTAAAGAAGTCAAATTTGACAAAGAACAAGCCACCAAGGAAAACTAAGAGTTAATTGTTTCCATGTAATGATTCATTGTGGAATTGCTCTGATGTGGCATTTAAATCTGTCCTCTTCTGCTGCATATCTTGCCTTGAGGGTATTAGTCTGTTATGCAGATGACTAAAAGCTGCTAAGGCAGAAGATTTGCTATACCAAAGGAGTAAAGAGGTCCTGTTACTTGGAATTACTTGGGAAATTTATATCTCTGGGTGTCATGAAGATAAATAAGGCTAGCTTAGTACTTAGTTTTCATACTGTATCCTCCAAGCTGAGAATTTTCCTCCTGGCTCTTTTGTGTAAACTTGCTTTATGTAAGAAGTCAGAGTACTCAATACTTTTAGAAAAGAAAGAGATTAGGGGGAGAAACTCTTCCACAAATTTCCAGTTTCAGGTAAAGAACTTTGGACCCATGGAGGCCATTTGCTCTTTTTGTGTTCATACATCGAGTTACCAGCAAATTCCTGAGCAGAGATCAGTTTTGTGTTCTGTACTGAGAAGTTGCTGTGTCACTCTGAAAGTAAGTGAGTAGCATTTCAATTATGTTGCCTTATGGACACACACGCCTTTAATGTAAGTATGTATATATAAATGCATATTAAACAATCCTTTGAGTCTCTAACCTAGATAACGTTATAGAGAAATGACAGAAATATTTTTCTCTATCCTGAAAGAGAAGATTCCTCACTGTAAAGCTTTTGGTCTTGTGAAATATGGTAGACCTTGGCCATCCAAATGTATGTGTACTTTGGATAGTACCTGATGATCTCAATGATGATCAAAAAGAAAGAAACAAAACAACAACAGAAAAGAAAACAAGAGTGCAGAAGTCAGACCATGATCTCATGTAAAAGTGAGCTCATATCTGACTATAATTAGATGTCTTCCCAGAATTAACATTTCTGTAGCTAAGGCTGCTCTTGAATCTTTTGTCTTGTAGTTGTAGCAAACAGGAAAGCAAAACCTATGAGAACTGCAGAAAATTTGGCCCTCATTTGCATGGTCCAACTCCACTGGTGAGCATGCAGATGCCGGATGCCACTGAGTAGGGCAGAGAGACTGGCCTGAGTGCCAGTGTGCCTAGCTGTCTCCATGGAAACCCAGTCAGCATCTGTGGGTGATGGTTCATTGAGGAGACACACCTGCAGCTCTTAAGTCTAAGCACATTTGCTGCTTCCACTCACTTCATTCACAGCTTTTTATTAAATGAGTCAATTTGTCACCACTGACTCCCTCAGCAGAAGCCCCCAGTTCTGATCTGAAGGGAAAAAGAATAAAAATTTTAACTTTAAAATTTTTCAGAGACTCAGAGTAGGTACCAAAGATGCTGTAGATGAAACAAAACACAGGGCAGCCCTCTCTGGATTGAATGACTTAATTATTCAGGCTGCTTCTGTCTAGTTCTCTCCTCTCCTCTCTCTCTCTCTCTCTCTCTCTCTCTCTCTCTCTCTCTCTCTCTCTCTCTCTCTCTCTTTCTCTCTCTTTCCCTCTCTGAGATATTTTGACTATTTGTGTCACTTAAGTCACTAATAGAAGACAGCACGTGATACTTCCATGGTATTCCTGTGACTCCTGGATATGTTTAATGTTTACTGATAGTTTCTTTTATGGTCTGAATAAATACAGAATACCCTATGTAGTTTCATGTATTACTAGTTTGAACATCAGCTCATGTGGCTTCTTTAGAATGTTCTAAGAAGTTAGGAGGTTGGAGCTACCTGAAGGAAATAGATCATCAGAGGCAGGTCCGTTGAAGTATATTGTCCCTGCCTCCTTATCTATTTATCTGCTTCCTGTTTACAATTAAGTAAACAATGTCCTCTGTCACATGTCCCCATTACCATATCTAACTGCCCAACTTCTTGATACCAAGTGACCACAGGCTGAACTTTGGCAAATTGTGATCTAAAATTAATTCCTTTCTTACTTAAGTTGTTCTCCCAGGCACTGTGGACACAGCAACAATAAAACTTAATAATGCATATAACAGAAACGCTCTTTTAACTGAAAGATGATTTTCTTCTTGATTAAAAAAAAAGTACCCCAAGTATTTTCTCTTTCGTGTCAGATTTCCATATTATGTTCTGAAGAGCTACTCATAGCCCTGGCACGTAGATCTCTGGCTGTAGGTCATAGTTATCATATAATGAAGTGTTCTATAAAGAAACAAAACCAATTAACATACATGCACAGAGAATCAGATCACAAAATTCTAGAAGCTGGTAAATCTTGAAGTCAGCAGGTGGCAACCTGGAGACTCAGTGTAGTGTGGAGGTTTAGTTGATACTAAAGGATAGCAGACTGAGGCAGAACTAATCTCCTAGTTGGGGTCTAAGGCATATAGAGACCAATTTCTGAGTCACAGTGCTAGGTAGGGGTTCTTACTTGGATTGTTTGAGCTCCTCAGACTTTGAATTGACTAGATGAGATTCACCTTGGTCAGAGAAGATAAACTACTTTGCTCAAGTCTCCTGATTGAGATATGGAAACTACAAGGCACTCCAAATATAATGTTCAGCCAAGTGTATCAGTGCTCTGTGGCCATGTCCATCTGACACATGAAACATACCTTTACCCATCCTCATTGGACTGTTTTGAAAACAGTCTTTACTAATAGGTGGGGCTTAATAAGTCACAACAAAGTCTTTCTGTAAAGGAACAGGGCTTACAAAAATAGGGGAAAAGTCAAATAAGGAGGTAAAAGTTCTTATGTTTCACAATATGGCTTTATAACTTATGCTACAGTTTCCAGTTAGCCCTTCTTTCCAAGCTTTTGTAGTCAGGAATTTAAAATACATATACTTTTTCTTGTTTCCTGGGTAAGGCAATGTTTTTTGTAATTAATTGGTTATTATTTACTTCTTTAAAATGAACTAACTCAGCCAGTCCCTCCAGCATTTGCCCAATTGTGGCAGAAAAGAAAATGCTGCAAAACCAACACTAATTAAGTCTTCTCACCTCTTTCTTTCCCATGGACTTCGATTGTTTATAAGTTTTCATTGAAACCCCACATGCTCCTATTTGTGGCTAACTTGGACCTCTGCTACACTGCATTCAGATTTATGAACTAATGAATGTGCAAGAGCAGGTTCTTGATTTTTTTTTAATCTGAGATTCTCTTGTTATCTGCTTCTAAACTCCTCATAGCATTAAGCAGCGGCCATAGCCGTTTACTCAGATATCCAGCTTGGAAGAGGGATATAAAAACGGGTATTTTCCAGGAAAAAAAAAAAGGCCTGAAGGGGAGATAAATCATCCATTGTTAATATACAAGGCTGAAAATCCCTTGAAAGCCCCATAGAAAAGCTTCTGTCTGTGGTCCTTCTACTTTTGGCACCTGCTGATCCTACTCATAACCCCTCACATTCATTACAGCTCGCAAAGCCCTCTCAGTGTCTTATGTACAATGTGGGGCAGGGATCGACATCGTTAATTAATGTTGCAAACTACAGCAAACGAATGGACTCATGTCCATGGTACAGAAGGTCAGGAGAGGCTTGTGCCCTTGTTTGTTTACTGAGCTCCACCATGATTAGCTAAGACCTGATAATGTGTTTTGATGGGCACTGTGATGACAAATTTGGATTGTAGAAGCATTTATACTCCTTTTCCTAGATGACAACCAGAACAATAACAACACACACACATGCACATGCTCGACATCAAAGTCAGAGAAGCAGTTTCTGAATGTTAAACTAAGCCAATAAAAAATAAAATAGGCAAGAAAGAAACACAAAGAAGAAAGGCGAGCTGGCGTGCATGAACAAGAGCTGCAAAGGTTAAGAACAGAAGGAGAATCAGAGAACAGTTTGGTCTGTCAGGAATGAATTAATCAGACCATTAAACACATCTTTTAATCTAAAGTATCCCTTTCATTTCTGTACGTGTAAAACCAAGTGATGGAGAGCTGATGGCAGTACCTGCCATTGCTTCTTATGTGTTTTACACAGACGGAGTTCTGGGCCTCATTAGCATTCCAGCAGGCAAGGCAACACAGGCAGACTGATTCCAACTCTAATGGAAGAGTCTGGGCAACCCAAAAGCCTCTCTGCCTCTCTTAGCTTGGTTAAAAAGCACCAAGGAAATCTGTCTATTATCTAATATAATCAATCTATCTGTCATCTATCATCACTTATTTTAGAAAAAGTACTAACTCTGTTAAGAGAACTCCTAGCCCCACCTCTCCATAAAGTACCAAAGACCATCCATTCATATATGATTATTCATATATTATTTTCAACAAATACTTATCATATAATGTATTGTTATATATATATATGCATATATATATATATATTATTTGTTATGATTGATTATATAGTTTATGGAAATACAAGGATATCTAGGAGCCAGTGAGTGTACTTTAAAGCTAAAAGCTAATGTCTTCTCTAAGTGTGTACACATTTTATAAAGTGTTCCCAGATTCTTGCAAGGTGTTTGTATCATGTATATTAGAACTTAAAGAAATAGGTAAGTTACAAGATTAGGACATTATTAGGGCATAATTGTACATCTGAATCAGATGCAAAGAAGATTCAATTAAATACATATTGCTATTTGTATCTAAAAGTACCCTCTTGTTGAAAGAAGTAGGCATGGGAGTTAAGGAAGGGGTACTCCATCTTGCATCCTGGCTCCCATAGGAAGTATGGATGGGCAGCCATCTTTCTTTCTTGCCTTTTTCTTTTCCCCATCTGTGAAATGGATCCCATCACTTTAATGGCTCCTCTGGTAGTGGCATCCTTAAGAAAGAATTAGAGCAACATGAGCAGTTTCATTAAAAAGATGAGAAAGTCATTGCCAAAACAGTACTGTAAAATTCCAGAGAAAACCAAGAATGAATAAAATGACTGACTTTACCTTGCTGTGCAAACAATCTTTCTGTCTAGATAATTGTTGTGACTTTTCCTGCTTGACCTTTGTACCCGATTTTTAATGTTCCTCCAACTCATGATTTTTAATTTGACTCCCCATCCTTTTCATTTTTTATGTCCTATGTATGCCTATTTGTAAGGAACTAAACTTCCAAATAGGTGAACAAGAAAACTCTTGCTTGAATAAGCCAGTATGCATACTGGCAGGTGAAGGGAAGGCGGAATGAACACTTCAGCCACTGCGTGCCTGGGGCCGGCACAGTCTGCCTAAAGCCCAATTTAGCAGGGTTCTTGGAAATGGTCATTTTCAGGAGCTATTTGATTAATGCTAACACAGAACACTTGGCAAGCCAGTGGAAAAATAGACCCTTTATGGGAAGCTGTCAGACATAACATGCTTCCTCTCCCAGCTTATCTAACCACGCCTGTGTTTCAGGGTTGCTAGGGCTGCTGTCCTGCAGATCTCCTAAATTACTGCTGGCCAGTCCTTGGAGAGAACATAAACCTCTTCTCCCAGGAAACAAAGGGAGACAGTTGGCTTGAGTCTCTCCTAGAATTTACTACCCCTCATGCTGATTCAGAGATGAGGCATGTCAGATGGAAGGACTGGGCTTTTCCATGTCCCTCCCTGACCCTAGTGAAGCTGAAAGGAAGTGGGGAGGCTTATGTCATCATGGGTCCATAAAAGAACCAAACTAGTTCCAAGGTGGCCTGTGGTCTACCTTTAAATAGTCCAGAAAGTACAAGAGTCGGTCCAGTTTCAAATAAAAAAACCCTCTAATCCCCACAAATTGGCTCCCATCCTTCCTCCTTGTCTTTCCACCTCCACCTCCTTTCCCACTCTTTGCCACCCGTTTTTGGAATCTTACAAGATTAAGTAGACAATTTATCTCCTCAGCACTGAATTTTAAAGGGAACAACTAACTGTGCGATCACATTATTAATATTTATATCCTGTCACAGAATGTTGACAGATTAATTATGCAACATAGTATAAGAGCCAGCAGGCAACAGGGGTGAGCTGGACACTAACAAAGTTCATGTATTAATAGGTAAACCCATGGGGTTTACTGTAAGCTTTTGGGAGCTCTATACCCTAGTCCCTTCATATGCTACCCATTGCCTTCTCTCCACCATTTAGGATGCCCATCTTGTTATTTTCAAAGCCTTTGCATGGATACCCACACGGGAACTCACTGGGAGTTAACTTACTGAGCAAACACTTGTAATGCAGTGTGACAGAGTAGAAATGAGAAACATTCTAGAGTGTACACTCCCAGAAGTGAGTTCCTCACCAAGGCTCCATTTTTGAATGCAATCATCATTTACCAGGAAGGACCTAAACACAGAAATGGCAAAGTGGGGTTCAGGCCTTCAAAAGCTTTCCTTTAGTTGAGGAAACAAAGTAGCCATTTGGTGTTGGAGCATGATCAGGGTAATGTGAGAAGTCTGCAGCTTAATCAGGTTGCTTCTCAGGACCTTGAGTTCTTTTGGTGGTGATAGGGCTAATGAGGAGATCTCTGTAGAATTCAAACTCCCTTTAATGAAGGAGTGGCAATGTTTCTGTTGGGTTTTTGCCTGGTCTTGGTCAAAGTAAACAGCTTCAAAGGTACAAAGCCACTTCATAAAACAGAAAGGCATGTTTACTATAGTATTTCTCATATAGACATTGTTTGTAGACAGAAAATGCTTAGACATATTGTTATTAACTCACATAACAAATATTAAATAACATATTTAGAGATGTCCTGAAGAGAATCAGAGTGAATGTGAACAGAATTATATGACTGTGTTTTCTTGCATTCGGTTGGTTGTTATTTCTCTGTTCTTTGGCTTGAGTTTAGTTGCTGGACCCAACAATATGTCATCCTGTAGTTAAGGTGGACAACTACATTTCTACCCTGTGGTACAGCTAGTGTCCCATAATGTAGACCCCCCCCCAGTGAATCACATGCTTAGATTAAAAGCCATATCATATGGTTAACCTTGATAGTCAACTGGGTTATATTGAAAGCTGCCAGGGTGTGACTGTGAGGGTATTTGCAGAGGACTAGGTACCATGGACAGTGTAGTGGTGAGTGGATTAATCTATTCAAGTAGATTACTGGGAGGAAATGAAACAGAGGAAGCTAGGGCATGGATGGAGAATGTAAGTCACTTGGAGCCGCGTCCTATCAAACTGTGCTTTGTACTGTTCTCTTCTTGTCATTAGTCCTGGCCATCATTTTTTATTAGATGTTTTCTTTATTTACATTGCAAATTTTATCCCCTCCAGAAAGCCCCTTTATTCCATCCCCCTCTCCCTGCTCACTAACCCACCCACTCCCACTTCCTTGTCTTGGCATTCCCCTACACTGGGGCATCAAACTTTCACAAGACCAAGAGTTTCTCCTCTCATTGATGTCCCACAAGGCCATCCTCTGCTACATATGTGGCTGGAACCATAGGTCCCTCCATGTGTACTCTTTGGTTGATAGTTTAGATCCTGGAAGCTCTAGGAGTACTGGTTGGTTCATATTGTTGTTCCTCCTATGAGCTGCAAACCCTGTTAGCTCCTTGGGTTCTTTATCTAGCTCCTCCATTTGTGCTCAGTTAAATGGATGGCTGTGAGCATCCACTTCTGTATTAGTCAGGCACTGGCAGAACCTCTCAGGAGTCAGCTATGTCAAGTTCCTGTCAGTAAGCACTTGTTGACATCCACAATAGTGCCTAGGTTGGACAACTGTATATGGGATAGGTCCCTAGGTGGGACAGTCACTGGATGGCCTTTCCTTGAGTTTCTACCCCAACTTTGTCTCTGTATTTCCTACCATGAGTATTTTGATCCTCCTTCTAAGAAGGACTGAAGTATCCACACTGTGATCTTCCTTTTTGAGCTTCACATGGTCTGTGAATTGTATCTTAGGTATTCTGAACTTCTGGGCTAATATCCACTTATCAGTGAGTGCATGCCATGTGTGTTCTTTTGTGATTGGGTTACCTCACTCAGGATGATATTCTCCAGATCCATCCATTTCCCCAAGAACTTCATGAATTCATCTTTTTTTAAATAGCTGAGTAGTACTCCATTGTGTAAATGTACCACATTTTCTGTATCCATTCCTCTGTTGAGGGACATCTGGGTTCTTTCCAGCTTCTAGATCTTATAAATAAAGCTGCTAAGAACATAGTGGAGCATGTTGGAACATCTTCTGGGTATATGCCCAGAGTGATATAACTGGGTCCTCAGGTAGTACTATGTCCAATTTCCTGAGGAACTGCCAAACTGATTTCCAGAGGTGTTGTACCAGCTTGCAATCCCACTAGTGATGAATGAGTGTTCCTCTTTCTCCACATCCTCATCAGCATCTACTGTCACCTGAGTTTTTGATCTTAGGCATTCTGACTATGTGAGGTGGAATCTCAGGGTTGTTTTGATTTGCATTTCCCTGATGACTGAGGATGTTGAACATTTTTTAATGTGCTTCTTAGCCATTGGGTATTCATCAGTTGAGAATTGTTTGTTTAGCTCTGTACCCCATTTTTAATAGGGTTATTTGATTCTCTGGAGTCTTAACTTCTTGAGTTCTTTATATATATTGGACATTAGCCCTCTATAGAATATAGGGTTGGTAAAGATCTTTTCCTACTCTGTTGGTTGCCATTTTGTCCTATTGAAGAAAGCAAAATATCACTATTTGCAGATGATATGATAGTATACTTAAGTGACCCAAAAATTCCACCAGAGAACTCCTAAACCTGATAAACAACTTTAGCAGAGTGGCTGGATACAAAATTAACTCAAACAAATCAGTGGCCTTCCTCTTCTCAAAGGATAAAGAGGCCGATAAAGAAATTAGGGAAACAACACCTTTCACAATTGTCACAAATAATATAAAATATCTTGGTGTGACTTTAACTAAGCAAGTGAAAGATCTGTATGACAGGAACTTCAAGTCCCTGGCCATCATAATACAAACTTCTCTGCTATCCTGCACTGCCCACTTTGAATTGACACCTGAGAAACTGTGAGCAAAGATAAATAAGTTGCTTTTATCAGGTATGACCAATAGGCATGACTGTGTTCTATAAGTCTCTGCATAGTTTCTCTGCTCTGTCATTCCATAGCATCTATGACAGTGCTGACTAATAATCAGCCACATTGCTGTTGGTGAGAAGACTCAGCATCTAAATGCACTTGCACAAAAGCTGGCAGCTAGAGTTTGATCCACAGAAGGATAACTGATTCCTATAAGTTATCCTCTGACCTATACACACACACACACACACACACACACACACACACACACACACACACATACACACCATGGCACATGCATACACACTAATTCATATACATACACAAAAGCTGTAGTAAGGATAACAACTGCAGCAACAACAACAAAACCACCTATATTAGTGGGAGTAGAAATCTTAGTGGTAGGATATCACTGTCCTCTTCACAGGAGACTGTTGTGAAACTTTCATGTGGTGATTGTCATAGAGCCAGGGAGGCTTGGGAGATGAGTGTGTAGTTTATCATTGTTCCTCTCTGTCAATTTCTGTATATGCATTTTTCTGGTTATTCAAAAATGATTAGGTAATTCTCTAGAGACATTTACTTGAACCAATTGGTTATCAGGTCACATAACAAAAAATGGTTGCAATCATACATCAAATCAGTTCTGGGTGTGATATATCTTATAATCATGCAATGCAAATAATGTCACCCAATAGGTGATCGGACCTTCAATGTCACCAAGCAGAACTCGAGCTACACGTAGCTATGATAGACTTAAATCAGCCCTTTAATCATGATCCTCTGCTGTGGTCACCACTGACACACTTTCCAAGCCAAGATGAAAGCACAGAATCATGCTGTGCCAAAACATAGAGTCAACTGATTAAATTAACCATTGAATCATATTTGAAAATCATCCACAGATTAAAAGAAAAGGTGTCAAGTGTATGAACAAAGGCAATTTTCTCATATTCTTTCTGACACTCGTGTTTTCTGCAGGCTCACCTGTCATCAGCCACATTTGTGAGGGTGGATTAGAGAGAGTTAAATGCTCTATGATATAGTCCCTCCCAACCAAAGTGAACTGGGATGAGGATTATGAGAATAACAACTGGCTGTGCTGAAATGTATTTGTTTTTTAAACAAGTCCCACTGTATATAGCTACACACAGCACCACTCCCAAACTCCCATGCCTAATGCTCAGGAATCATTGTGGAAAAGGGGGAAGAAAGGCTGTAAGAACCAGATGAACAGGGGGTTCTCTATGAGACTGGATATCCTAGGAATGTCATAAACCCATAAAGTCTCACCAACAAGACTGCCTAAACCTAAGGACAATAATAGACACACTGACATGGATGTGACAAGAAAAGCCCAGATGATTCAACACCACACAAAGAACTACAGATAACTGAAGACTGCTGAGAACAGCAAAATGCTCTTCTCCAGGGACGAGCCCATAATGTGTTCCTTATTCAACAAAAAACGGTCAGCCCTGAGAACATACGTACAACTACGTTTATATGGGCTGTTCAGGATGTACTTAAGTATTTAGAAATATACATATAAACTGTTAATGAAAAAAGAGACCGTGGATTTGAAGGGAAAAAGGGAGGGTTGGAAGGTAAATGCTATACTTAAAATCTTAAAAAATAAGACAAATATGTTTTGTAAAGGACGTCCTCATTATTTGCTGCATGTGGCTGTAGTTCCTTGCTTATGGCTGCTATGCACACTGCCATGGAGACACATAAACAAGTCTTGTATGAAGCATCAGAGTCTTTGGAGAAACAGGGTAGTGATGAAAGTCATAAGGATAGTGTCCCGTTTTCCTTTCTTGATTCTCTGGGAAAATACCCTGGCAAAAGCAATTTAAGGAAAAACAGGTTTGTTTGAACTTTTGGTTCAAGGTACAGTCCATCTTGAAGGGGAAATCCAGGCAGGAGGAGCTTGAAGTAGTTGCCTCTTTTACACCCACACTCAGCAAACAAAGAGAAAATGAATGGAGGCTCAGTTACCTTTCTCCATGTTATACAGACCAGGATTTCCTGCCTAGAGAATGGCCCTGCATATAAATATGGGTTTACCCTGTCAATGAACATAATCAAGATAATTTTCTACAAGCATGCCCAGAGACCCTCTTCCCAAGTGACTCTAGACTCTGCCTGGTTGACAATTAACCCTAAACATCGCAGACACAAGCTACTAACAGTGGATGAACAGCACAGGAAAGGAAAGTTAATCCTCCCTGCTAGCTGACATGGTGACACACACCTGTAATCACAGCACCTGCAGAGCACAGACAGGAGAATGAAGGTTTGAATGTATTTTAGAGACCATGTCTCAAAAAGAAAATGAAATCTGCTTCTTGAAAATAGACCCCTTGTTAGCTGAGACACATTTTCATAGAGAGCCCCCCTCTGAAATTTTGAGATTATAGATGGGCAAATTAATCCCATTCTAGAAGCAGAACACGAGGATCGCCAAAGCTTTAGCTGTGAGTGCCCAGACTAAAGGGACCAGATATTTTTTAAAGTGCCAAGCTCTAGATCCCAAGCTTAATGTTCTACCTCATCATCTGTTTGTTTCAGTGCTTATTGTTATTGGCCAGGGCTTGTGTGGTAAGTAGAACAACCTGTAGCCAATGTACTGTATCTTTAGAGGTAGTTTATTGCTCACCAGCTATTAAAATGTTGCTTACTGCATTAGTAAAAAGTAATAAAGTTAAGAAGTGGGGCTTCTTACAGTCCTTGGATGAAATCAGCAGGACAGTCTGAGTGGGCTGCATATTTTGAATTTCTGAGAGATGCATTTGGATGAGATAACTTATTAGGACAGTGGTTCTCACCCTTCCTAATACTGTGACCCCTTCATACAGTTCGTGATGTTGTGGGAACCCCCAACTATAAAATTACTTTTCTTTTTATGCCGTAGCTGTAATTTTGCTACTGTTATGAAACATAGTGTTAATATTTATGGAGATAGAGATTTGCCAGAGGGGTTGTGATCCACAAGGAGAGAGCCACTGTTTTAGGAGGATCTTTGTTAGGCTGGGCCCTGGAGAAACTTAACATTTGAGTACAGCCTATTTTAAATGAGCCACACTATAGGTAAAATGTGACAATATGATACAAGATCTACCCAGGCAGGCTGTGTTGTAGGATGAGATTATTGAAAGTCAAATCTTTCCAATTCTACAAGGACTGTGGATTAGTGAAAGCCACTAACTGACAGTCTTCGCTTCCTCTGTCTTCACAGGCATCAAATAACATGTGCATGGCAAGAATCTGCCTATTTAGAACTCCTATGGAATTGATAGAGTTATTTTTAAATACATTTAGGTCCAGTGGACTCCCTTAAACCTGTTGTGACACAGTCAGAGCCATGAGAAAGGAAGAAGAGGACACACAAATTAAAGAGATAGAGAAAAAGAGAACTTCCAGAAGAAAGAGTCCACAGACTAGGACTGAGCATGTAACACCTAAGCTAAGGAGAGAGGACCATAGTGGGTTCCCTGTGAATTGGGCACCAAGTCCATTTTCAATAGTAAAGAAAGCTCTAGAATGTGGGTGCAGAGCAGTTTCTACATAGAGTGGGCTCACCAATGTGAAGGTTAATTATGAGGCAAGAAGATGCCCCCATGAGGTAAGGTTTTCTGTGGCTGCTTTTTGTTGGCATCTCCAGGAGAGTGTGAGTACAGAAGAGGCCCTTTGATAACCACATTGGCAGCCATAGACTCTCCCTGTGGTCCAGCAGGTTAATGTACCACTGCCAGCCCTCCAGAGTGAGGCAATCAGAAGCACGGCTTGATAGAAATAAAATGCAGTGTGGGGCTGAGAAGGGAAGTCTGCAGTTGGTAGTTCAGCTCCTGGCAAAACTCTCCTCCAATCAAGCCCTCCCTGGAAGGCAGTATTAGCAGAGTGGCTTAGGGGCACCTGTGATGCTGAGATTAATCTCTCCTTTTTGTTTTCTTTCCGGTCTATCTGGGCACTGCTGAGTGCAAGAATTTATGTTGGCTTCCTTCCTAGAAGGGAGCTACAGGCTGCAGAAAGAGGAAGAGTCATCATATGTCACCTCTCCCAGTGTCTCTGTGGCTGTCAGTCTGTTGCTCTGCCCCTCCTTGCCCATCAGCTCTCCTTTCTACATTCTTCTGTGATGTGGTGCTGTGTCTCCCAACAGAGCAATGGTAACAGCGCTGATACCCCACCCACAAAGGCGCTTTCTTCTCTCCTGGTATGTCAGCTCAGGCTTCCTAGAGGGAAATTAAGTGACTGGAAGGAAAGAGAACTGGGGCTTTGATCACATGTCACTGTGGGGCCAAAGCTTCTTCCAACCCTTTGCAGACATCTGTAGCAAGTTATCTAATGTCATGGGAACTATCTTTAGGGGCAATTTTTGAAATGTTAAACAACCACTATCCCACAGTGCCTTGCAGCATTTGATTTAAGCGGTAGAGTCATTTTCTGAAAAATAAAAACCTCAGTGTAATGAACTAGTGGATGGGCTCCTACTGTTTAGGAATGGAAAGGCTAAAGAAGTTTACAGTCAGCACTCCTCACTTGGGGATCACCCCACACATACCATCCTGGGTGTGGGGGTAACAAAGGGACCCTTACCCCATGTGCACACCCTCCTGGGTGGTTGGTTGGTTGTGTAGGTGGGATAGCAGATGTCACCTAGCCCCAGAAGTTTTTCCACCGGAAGTCTAGGGCTGAATCTTCTAAATTATTGAAGTGGCTCTTTCCCAGCACATATCTGACTATTAATCACCATGGCATGCTGAACACCACTTGTGACTTTTTTCATGTTCTTTCCAGGCTGGTTGCAATTAGGTTATGCTTTTAGATCTTAGAGCTTTGATAATAAGGTTCTTAGTATTCTGGAGAAGGGCTTAGGCAAAAATAGTGCTTGCTAGTAATTTCTTCCTATTTCTGCTGGGTCCAGTGGCAGAGAAGTGACTTCACAGTAGTATTTTTTTCCCCCAGTATGTTGATGCCTAGGAAAACAGCAAAGGCCTTTCAGACCTAAAAATCAGTATCCTAGAAAATGCTATCCACCCTTAAATGGATGCTGACATCCCAAGGAGAAGTCTGGGCTTGAGGGGTGTAGGGGAGGATACAGAAGCAGAGATCCTATTCCTCTCTCCTATCCTGGTTGCTTCCACATTCCACTGAGCTGAGCCCAGCTATGCTCCATTTATAAGAAACAGCGTGCTAGTGTCTATCTCATGTTCTGTTAAATAGATGTGCGATGTCACCCCTATTTATTATAACAGCACAAAACTCTTGCCTGAAGAGTCACCTTGACGAGACATGGATTCTGGTGAAGAATCACAACCTGAAAGCTAGAGAAGCATAAAATAGAGCTTGGAGTTTATATGCTATGCGTTTTCATTGACTTTTTATGTGGCCTTTTGGAGAATTAGATTTCCATTTTGTTATTGCTAATTGATGGAGTTTCGCAGATTTACTGGGAAATAGGACATAGGCAGAAAGTGCAGTGTATGTGAAAGATCTCACACAAACTTTTACAGGGATTAGTGTGTTCAGAGGAAGACAATAGGATTAATTGCTCATACCTCGCTTCTCACTGATACCTTTTTCTGGCTCCAGAGTCAGTAATAAGAACCATTGGTACACTGAACTGCATTTTTCTTGTTGAATTATCAACTAATTGATTTATTACAGACATGGCCTTTCTACTTTCTGTTCCTGAGCATCCTGCAGTGAGGTTTGTTACCTTCTTGGCCTTGTTTATGCCTCCCAATTGTGAAAGGAACTGGAAACTTAGCACTCAGCAGATGGGGAAGATGCATTCTATAGATATGAAAGCTTTGTTGGTTAAATGCCACTCTCTTCTGAGATGGATGGCTCCCAAGACCCTGATAGTTTTTGAAATCTTCTCTAAATAACCTCTTTTTTCCATGCTAACACAGGGTTCAGTGGAGAAAGGTTATTTTCAGTGCTCTCAAGGTTAAAGTTGGTTACTCTTCCAGATGGCATCTATCTGGTTCTTGGGATTATTATTGAGCCTCCCTGTGATCAAGACTCCTAGTACCAAGAATAACAAGAAGTGGAAGCTAGCCATACTGAAGACATCTAGAGATTAAAGGGTCAAGTCTAGACTATATTGTCTATCACAATTCTGCTATGGTAACCCCAGGAAAAACAAATTCACTCTCAGGAAAGCTCATCATCTCCATTTCCTGTTGCATCAGTCATTCATCTCCTGAGTCCTCCTATCTTCTTCTTCTCTGTGCAACTTTCCTTGTTATTGTCATTATTTCCAGACTTATTTATATAGTGGCTGACCCTATTCCAGCTGCCACAAGGTATAGCAAGTTCCTTGGAGCTGCTTTCAAAATGCCCTCATTGGCAACTGGTGCAAGAGAACCAGGCTTAAAATGAAAAGGGTGAGCTCTGCATTAGCTTAACCTTAGAACTTGCAGCTTTGTGATCTCTAGTTCAGCTAACCTTGCAGGAAAGCAGGTGTGGCTTGCCATTTCTGAGAATGTTGCGAATAGGCAAATGGAACCCCAGCAGTACTTTGACTGTTAAGTCAACTCCATGTGCTCGCTCAGTGCTGGATACACACATACCAGACATGCCTGTGCTTTCATTTAGTTCCCCAATCCCAGTTACACATTGAGGACTTATATTTCAAATACTTAATACGCACAGGAAAGATCTTGAGGTACAGGAGGCAGTGTTTTTGTTTGTGTTTGTCTGTTTTGGTTTGCATTTAACGTTTGGAAGGTTGACTCCACCATGAGAGAGGAAGCCTGTGGTAAATGTATTTCTCTTGAGTTGCTGAGTTCTAGCATGAAATGATCGTACATTGTAACTCTAATCAAAAACTGTGTAAATGCCTAGATAGTTCCTCATTCAATACATTTATCACATCTTTTTCTGTAGACCCCAATAACACTAGGTGAAGTTCTCCCCACCCATCTCCAGTGCGATAACAGCTACCACAAACCCACTCAGCAAAACAGCCTGGCCCCTCAAGGGAGCACTTTTGGTATTGACCTTAAAGAGCAACTTCAGTCAGGAGAAAAGAAGCTCAATTGTTCATAAACCCGACATTTATTACTTGGACATTCTTTCTCCACTGCACAAGCTGCTCTTTACAATTTTATCAAATAAAATGCTGCTTTCATTGCTGCCCCACTTTCTCCATTGGCTGCTCCCCCCGGCCCCACCTGTGGGCTTGGAATGGCTTAGTAGTGCAAAGCTTAGGGCCATCACTCAGAAAGGCAGGACTCCTGAGTAAGGGCCAGGCAGATGTCCAGAGCAGGTGTGTGCTCTGGTTTTCTTCTTTTATTTATGAGGCAGTTGTTGAGTAAGAAGGTAAATAATCGTGGCTTCCCATTTTGAAAAGCTTTGACTTGCGTTGGCATTTTCTCGGTTGCCAGGGTAAAGCAGAATGCAGAATAAATCTAGCACAAGCATTCTAAGGTCCAAAATGGTTAACCAATCATAGCAACTCAGTAGTTGTCTCTCTTCTGAAAGGATGATCAGATGGAGGTAGTGTACATGTACATAGATCTCTGCTTTTAATTTACAAGCCCTCTAAAATGCAAACTCCGAGTGCCTCCATCTTGCTTCCACAGAGCACAATTTAAAGAATGGATAGCCAACATGTCAGGTCACATTTGTTTGATATTATAAAGAGAGAGACTTTGGGGTGCATCCTTCTCAAGTTTGAATCATAGATGGTCTTTAGGGACTCTTACATGACCTAAAGAGAGGAGAGTATAGTTGCAGAATGTTAGTAATAATAATATAAACATATAATAAAAGTCTATAGGTAGACTTCAATAGAATGTGCTGATAACTTTTTATAGGAAAAATATCTACATTAGCGATGATTCATAAACAGTGATAAGTACTGTAAGTAGACCTAAACCTACAATTTACCTTCACTTGACTTTAAAGAGAGCCTTTTCTTTGTGAATGGATCACCTGGATAAGAATTGGTATCTTTTTTTAGTAGCCAAAACTCAGAACTTGTCACTGATGAAGTCTGATTTGGATTTCATTAAAGTCAGTCACAGGGGTGAAGGTTCTTAATTATGAAGCAATATTTCTAGAGTTTTATGATTTCTTTCTCTACTTTATTTTTCCCACACTTTGTTCAACTTCAGGTCCCCCCTTCCCATCTTATTTTATTGAATTATTGCAAGATATTCTGCTTAGTTTCTGAAGAGACAGAAACTGTACCTTTGTCCTCATATTATGTCATTAGATGAGGGACTTGAGTAAATATACAACTAAAGGAGACTATGTGCTTCCTAACAACAAGCATGGGGAAAGTTGAAATGGGCTCTGGGTAAGCACATGGCTCCATTTATAAATGCCTTGGAGGCTGGGTTGACCAAGGAAATGGGAGATAGTACAGAAATCCAATGCATGGCAGACCATGACTGCATGACTGACAGGGTGAGCACAGAGTACAGGTAACTGAGCACGTCAGTCAAGGGGAAGACAAGCAGAAATCAATCAAGAGAGCTGTTAAAGCATGCTCAACTTGGAATCAGGCTTTCTGAATTCACATGGTAATATTAGCTGTTGACCTCTGACAAATCTCACAACTTATTGGATCTTTTATTTATTCATGTGGAGAACGAGGTCCTACCTCACTAACTTGCACAATCACACACTTGCATACCACTTGGGACCCTTTAAGAAGATCAAAAAAACTAATATATATGCTTGTCCTGCTAACTATAGACAGTCTGAAAATATATACTTCATGTCAACTTTTCATTTTAAAATAGTTTCATATACATAAAAAAATTGTGGGCGTATCACAGACCCACTTACAAGACTGGCTGAGTATTATCATTTCTGTGGATGGAGAGATGGATGAATGGATAAGTAGATGAATAGATAGATAGATATAGATCAAACATCTAGCACGTAGAGTAATCAAAATTCTTCTGGCCACAATTTTAGATTTAGCTGAAGACATTGTGCCCTTTCTCTCAATATTCAGTGCTGATTTCCTAACAGCAAAATATTCTCTTACAATTTTAAAAATCACACTATTTAATCTTGATATAAGATTATTGCTTAAGACACAGCAGTCATTAGAAAATTTTCAATACTATTGTTCTTTATAACTTTCTATGCTATCCTGAATCTGAGACAGGGTCACACTGTCCCTTCACAACTACCATAGCTCTTTAGTCTTGTGGTCTGTTTTTTATTTTCTTCTAAAACATTGAAATTTTTAAATAGAATATCCTTATATGACCTCACTATCTGGATTTTCCAAATATTTACATGCTGAAACCCTAATCCTCAATATTAGGATATTAAGAGGTGTGGCCTTTGGGATATTATTAGATCATAAGGGCAGAATCTGGGTGATGGGACTAGTGCCCTATATGATGGGGTAGAGAGGGATGTCATTGCATTTCTTTTTTTTGTTGTTGTTGCTTTGTTTTGTTTTTGTGAGACAGGGTTTCTCTGTATAGCCCTGGCTGTCCTGGAACTCATTCTGTAGACCAGGCTGGCCTCAAAATTAGAAATCTGCCTGCCTCTGCCTCCCAAGTGCTGGGATTAAAGGCCTGTGCCACCAATGCCCGGTTGTCACTGCATTTCTTAGCACTAGACAATGTTGTGCTGCTGTGTCTTTGTGTCTGGATTCAAGCTAGTCATTTTGTGGCACAAATCTGTGATGAGTCATTTGTGGTGCATTGTATCACAAGGCACAGATCTGTTTGTCTCCTTATTGGTGATGCTATCAGAACCCTCTTGATTAAGATTGTCAATGATGATTCTTCACTGTGTTGATACTATGTTTTCTATTGGAATAAGTAAGTAATCTCCTAAAATATATTTTGAGACTATGTAAATAATTTGCCTCTGTCAAGTTTTTACCTACTAGCTTTAGCATCCACTTATGATTTGTATATTCACTGTTACTAAACTCTGAAGTGTAAAGACAGCCACCATTAGAAAGGTGAATGGACAGAATTGACCTGGTAAGATGCTCCAGGGAAGGGGGTTTGGGAACAACTGAAAACTGGAAGGCATTCCCCTCATCAGACTTTCTTTGGTCATAAGCTTAGAATGAGGAAATTTTAATTGTGGTTGACCTAGAAAATGAGAGAGTACATGATGCTCTACATTAAGTACTTCCCTTTGAAGACCCTTCTACCAGTCATTGCTTTTCTCCACCAGTATAGCTTGTATAGCCTCAATGAAAGCCATTTTGCTTATCACAGCTATTCTCTACCAATCCAGAAATTGCATGTTCAACCTGCTGGAGCTTCTTTTCCATGTTTTTTTATTCTACCTGCTTGGAAAGTACTATCTCCAGAAACTGATGACACCATTGACCGACTGCATGACTCTATACAGCAGACTTCTGTATAGACAGTGCATTCTTTAGATGGGTGATGTGGTAGAGTTTAACCTCCTGGGCACATTCTTCCCATCTAGGAATTGGGGGTTGTAAATATTGACTCCATAAGACTACTGGAAACTAGAAACTAATGATATATTAAAAGCCCTTCTCAGGTAGTACGTGTTTAGGAAACAGTGAATTCTCACTCTACTCCAGGGTTCCATGGAAGTCTTCTTCTTCATTTAGCAGAATTAAAGGTTGACTGACATACATACTTTCTCTCCTTAACTTCTTGCTCCTCCTTTATAGGGGAAGCAAGACTTACTGATCACTGAGTGTGTTATTCCCAGGCTGCAATGAAAGGCAATTAAGTTTAAAGCAGGCCTAGTCTGCCCCCGATATTGCCAAGTCTACATGGTAACATATCCTGATCTAGAAAGGCTTCTACAAGGCCACACAGTTGGGATGGGCTGTAGGCCATCTGTATCCTCATCTGAGCCATGGAGATGTTCAGTCTTGTTCTTTCCATTGTACTTTGGGGTCTTTCAGAATACAGTCACAGGATATTTATCATTGGCATTGCCAACCCCATCTCTGCTCAGGGAAGGTCACAGAACCTAACTAGGATGAAGGTAGGAGGAAGCCCAAAATTCATCTCCAACAGTAATGGCCACAGCTGTCACTTTCTTGATCTTCCTCCCCATTATGTTTCTGCTGTTCTCAATGACTGGAAGAAGAGGCAGGATGTAAGTAATAAGTAAAAGAAAAACACAGCCTATGGTATAATTATTAGTGAATGATAAACTTGTATTATTCAAAATGTTTCCCAAGGGAGGGATGTTTATGACACTATAGATCATAAAGCTAGATTTTTAGTGCAAGCACCTCAAATCCATGTGCTCCTATGGAAAGAAAGGGAGTAGAGACAGAGACTTCATCAAATTTTATGGGCTAGGTAACCTAAAATATGCAGAGGATAAACAAAAGAGAACTTAACTCAAACAATGTGGGAGGTCAAGACTGTCATCCAAGGTTGTCCTCTGACATGTGTGCCATGACAAACATACTACCACACTTTCACATTCAAATTCCACATACATAAATGCATACACACACACACACACACACAAATGTACAGAGAAGTAGATGGGCACACACACAAAAAAATAGCAAGAACACATTCAAAACACATAGGGCCAGCTTGATGGGCTATAAAATCTAAGGCGAATAGAGTTCAAACAAATTTAATAATTTATATATAATGCATTGTATAAAATAAAATATTATATTTTATGCATAAATAAATATCTGACATACAAGAAAACATCTAAACAAGTGTTGATAAAAGAAAATCACTTTCTTACGAAATATACGAAACACTGACATGAAGGAATGGTGGAGTTAGGGAAACAAAACCCCGCACATTATGATCAGCTAAAACCCAAGTCTGTCAGAACTGGAAGGTGGTGGGCTTCATATTGACAGGTATATTTATTAGCATTGAAATTTTATGTTCCAGAGCATAAATACATTATCTTTATGATATGATGAGAAATCCAAAGGGCAGAGAAAGAAATGGCTGAGTCAGAGCCAAAGGATACCTGACTAGTCTTCCAAGTTTTGGGGAATGACAGAGAGACCCATTAACAAGGTAATACTGTCTTAATGCAACTAATGACATGATGCCAAAGCTTTACCAACTAGAAACAGAGGCATTCAAGCAGTGTGGTGTGCTCTCTGACTTCTTCTGTTGCTCGTTTTTCTTTCTAAGTAAACATGGCTTACTCCTCTAAGCAGCATACATGATCATTATGTGCATCAGAAATAGCATCTCCCTAAACAGGCCTGCATCTAACTCTCATGGAATTCTTACTTAAGAGAAAAGTTTGATCATCAGAAGCTACAGAAAATAGTAGAAATAGTGACAATTTTCAAGTTGGGCAAATGTGGGTCTAAGTCAGACTCTTCTACATACTTGTTGACAAGCTTAGGAAATTCTTAGGGACTCTGGCTCTCAAGTTCCACTCTTACAAGAGAAGACAAACAATTGCCTTGTGATGTGGTTGAGTAGGTTCAGTCAAAAAACTGGTGTGAAAGCTGGAGAAAGGATGCAGAGTAACTTATTTGGGGGTACTCCGGAATTTAGTTATTTTAATCACTATGGAAATTATATTTTTAACTGCTGAGGAATCTTTTCAGAGGTATGTTCTTATTTAACTTTTAGGTGCATATATAGATTTGTGTATCATTTAGTACTTTTAGCTGTATATACAGATGTCTGTATCTTTTAGTTTGGGGGATAGCAGGCACAATAGCATATGTATAAAATACAGGGAACAAAGGATTTAAAAGTAACTGAGTTAGTCTTGGTGATTTCTTAACCATGAAGTGTTGAACCCAGCAAATCCTCACCTGCACTATCATGGTGATGATGAGGATAGTTGCTGATTGTGGTCATCACGGTTCTGCTGATGTTGAAATGATCATGATCATAGGGATGCTGGTGACAATCATGTCAGTGGTGATAGTGATCATGGTGATGGTGACAGTGATGATGATGGTGATATGTCATGACAATGATAAGGATACTGATGGAGATGATGGCAGTGGTCACAATGACAGAATATTGTGGTGATGTTGACATTATTTTTGTAAGAAGAAACATAACCCTCAGAATCTATATGGTTATTGTCTATTACTTTTTATCATGGTGGACAAAACCTGTAAGTCAGCATTAAATATCCTGGTATTCTATTACAGATTCCCTAGTCTATTCTCTCTTTATAATTAATTCTTTACTAGAGTCTTCTTATAATCACCCTAGTCACTGCTTTAATATTGAGAACAGCAGACTCCTTCAAAACCTATTTATGAAACTACATATATTTATACCTATATAATTGATAGTATCTTTTGCCTGTGCTGTCAGTTAGCTAAAATCAACTGTGATCTGAATAACATTAAATGGCAAATTCCAGAAACAAAGAAACAAAGTTATGGATTTCATATTGTTCCCAGTGTGTAGAAATGTTGAGCTGTCCTGCTTTGACCCCCTTGGGATATGAGTCATCCCTTTGCCCAATGAATCCTGCCCATTAGTCACTTAGTAGCCATTTCAGTTAGCAGATTAACTCCTAGGGCCACAATGCCATTGTCTAAGAAGCCCCTATTTTATTTATTAATGGTCCCAAGGTGTAAGAGGAGGGATGCTGGCCATTTTATTACAGTGTATTATTAATTATAGTTTTATTATTGTTCTCCATTACTATTAGTCATTGCTAATTTATGCCTAATGTATGAATTGTTCTTTATCACAAGAATGTATGTATATGATTAAATATGATATATATAGGATTTGGCACTGTCCAAAATTAAATGTATCCATTGGGAATCTTAGAACATATCCCTCATAGATAAGGGAGAGCTACTGTATATACAGTTAGAACTACTAGTGCTCTATATTTGCAGTTTCTACAACTGACCCATAAAAAAAAAAAAAGTCATCACTGCCTTGCTCATGAGGAAAGGGTATGAGTCACATTTGGAGTGCATCTAATGATTGAAACTAGCCTTCCCCAAGGAGGTCTTTCATTTACAGGATATTAAGTTCATGTCTTCACCTGCATTTGCCTCACAGCTGGTAAGATGTTCTTTTGCATGCTCTTAGCCACCTGCAGTGTGGCATGGCTGTATCCAAGGCCACTTCACTTTATTAAGGTGAGACATTCCTCATCAACATCAGCAATATGCTCTGGGGATGTAGGGAATGCTGAAACTGGCAACTGCTTTTATCTAAATTATAATTTTATTATTGGTTCTGTTATCCTACTCTGTTCTCTAGGACCAAACAAGTAGCCAAACAGTATTCTAGTTTACCTAATTAAACTGGAATGAGGAGAGGTAAGATAATCTATGGTTTACTTGATGAACGAATCTATGAACTATACAAATCATTCTACCCTTTAAAACAGGATCCCTTAAATTCATCCATTGTAATGTGCTCTTAGCCTTTTAAATGACCCCAGTGTATTAGTAAGTGATCTCTAGAAGTAAAGATTTGAGATATAAGGTATCCATTAAGTCAGATTTTAAATGGTAGCAACAGCAAAATCACACCTGAGAGCTAAGAACCTCAAAGTTAATTGATCCTTTGAGCTAGATGCTCAGAAGTTGGGGTAGCCACATTATCTTGTCTTTCACTGGGGAAAAAGAAAAGGTGTTGCTCACAATAATGGTAGTTGCTTAATCCACAAGGTTGAGTGTAAGTAGTCCCAGTCTGGTACTGGAAACCCGGAAGTTCCCTGGGGAGCTGTTGATCTCTAGTCTACAATGAAGACCTGGAAACACTGGTTCTCATAGTAGTGAAGGAATTAGCAACAACAACAAGGAAAATGGAACTCAGCATGAAGAGAGAAGGTCAAAAAAACAGAAGGTGAGACATCCTGCCTTCTGCCACAACCTTGATGTCTGGAGTGCTAAGGGGAGATACTGCCTATATTTGGGATGTATCAAGACAATTAGGATAGTTTTTCAGGTAAGGCTACCTACTCAGGTGATTCCAATTTGTGGTGAGTTGTCATTAAAAAACAAACAATAATAATTCAGCCCCTGGCAACAGCACACAAATCCTTCACTTTAAAACTCACCCCTTTATAAGGTACTCATGCCTATATATTAGATAAATAAAAAAATAAAGGATTAAAAATAATCTTAAAAACCATAACATTATTTTCTATAGCTTGTATTTATTTCATAATCCACTTTTAAAGATCCTTTTGATAGTCCTCAGAACTTCCAGGACTTTAAAGTCTCCTATCTATTAATTGTAAGCTCCTATTGTGGTGAATGTTCTCGATTGTCAACTTCACTATATCTGGAACTAAAACTCAAAAATGGAGGACACACCTGTGAGGGATTGTATATGTGTGTGTGTGTGTTTATTTTGAAATATGAAGATCACCTTCTAATCTTGATCTTTGAATTAAGAAGACATAACTTTAATCCATACATTTCAAGCTAGAAAAGACAAGCCTTTATTCTAGATCTTGAAGTGGGAAGGTACACCCTTAATCCAGGGCACACCTTCTGTTGGAAATCTATATGAAGACATGAAAGGAGGAAGCTTTTGCTCTTGGCCATCTTGCCCTCACCTGGCTAGCATGCCCAGCCCTTCACTGACATTAGAGTCTACTTCTTTGTGATTAGAGTATACTGAAGACCAGCTGAGACATCCAACCATGTGAATAAGCAATTACTAGATTCTTGGACTTTTTATTTATAGCCAGTCATTGTTGAATTAGCTGAACCACTGCCTGTGAGTAATTCTAATAAGTCTAGATTCATATATATATATATAGATAGATGGATAGACAGATAGATAGATACATGCATACATATATACATATTCTTTAAGCCCTCTTACTCTAAAAACCCTGACTAATAAACATATGAATTTCAAAACAATTTGCATAATTTAACATAATATGGTACCAAAAGAAAAAGTAATTTTCAAAGGAGAAAAAATAAAAGTAGAAAACAAGGCCATAGCACTGAGCAATTATACTGAAGCAGCCAGAGTGTATAGATATCCATAATGAGTACGGAAATTCAATATTTACTGATAATAAATCACCAAGAAATTTATGTAAAAGAAATTTCTTTGGTGCACATGCAAATTTACTGTTTATTAAAGATGAAAGCATGGTTGTATACAACTGAGATGGTTGTGCTTGCTTATTTTTACATAAAAATAAATCATTGAGCTGTGAAGATGGCTCAAAGCCCAGCACCCTGAGTTCAGATCATCAAAACCCACATAATTTCAATGTAGTTGAAAAAGTTCCTGTAAGACCCAGGTACCATTACTAGGAGATGAGAGGCTGAGACAAGAGAATCTCTAAATGCCTGTGGGCCAGCTAGCTTAGACAGTAAATTAACAGGAAAAGAGATCCTCTCTCAAACAAGATAAAAAGCAAGAACTGACACCCAATGTTGTTCTCTGGCCTTCATGTGTTCCCTCATATGTGTTTGTCATATGCCATGTTATGTGTGTTATGTGCCTGCATTGAAGCAAACAAATTCAACATAAGCTGGATATTTAATATTGTAGGACATAGGGAATCTTTAACTGTGTTCAGAGTTGATTAATACATTGATTTTATAACCATCAGTATTGAGGCTGCTGCTTTCACACAAAAGCTACAAACTGGCAGAAATGTGTTTAGGGCCATTTCAGAAATTGTTGGAAATTCCCTTCTAATCTCAAGTCCAAATTCACTAAATGGTTTTTTAAATTAAATTTTAGTCAGCAAGTGAAAAACAATCATTTTGGAAATCAAACATTCTCACATAGTACAACACAAAGATATACTAATTTGACACATGCTGAGGGCGGATGGTAGGAAATTAATACATCTTCATTTCATATAATAAAATCATTATGTTTTTATAAGAGCAGGAAAAATGTAGGTACAATAAAAATCACCATAGTTCATAACATACAATATCCTTGAACCCGAGCCAAGGTGTTTTAGGCAGCATTAGCTAATTTTGGGCAGCATGCAGATGCCATACACAAAGCAAAGAATGCATGCGTTCTCAGGACCACAGTTGAAACAAAGGATGACACCTGGGTGAACACTGGTAGAAAAACTTTGGCTTCATTACAAGTCTGACTTTGTATTAACATTTGGTCACTATAGGGTCAAAAACCTTTTACCCATGTTAACTTTTCCTATGTCCCACATTCAATTATATATGTGGTCACAACCCACAGTTAAAGAAGCTAGGGCTTATATTTGCAGTAGATTAATACCTTAACTTTAAAAACAAGACATAGAAACCCTAAAAGCTTTACTGAAAACTATATTTATTTTAAAAATGGTTCATTTATTTTTATTTTGAGTATAAGTATTTTGTACATATATGCATGTGATGGATCATTCCCATGAATATATATTTATATCTATCTATATAGATAAAGATATATAGATAGATAGATACCTCTCATGGTACCCACAGAGGCCTAAAGAGAGCACTGAGTTTTCTGCAGCTGGAGTTACAAATAGTTGTGAGCTGCCATGTGGATATTAGAAATAGAACTCAGGTCCTCTGAAAGAGCTATGAGTGCTCTTAACTTCTGAGCCATATCTCCTTTTGTCACCATGCTCTCTATTCACTTTTTAAAAAGTTTTCACTTACTTAAAAATGTACAAAAATATTAAATAACTTAATGAGATTTAAGATTGAGCAAAGGCAACTGTAAATTATGGTTTGGGAAAATGAATACTGAGTTAGGTTGTGGTTTTCATGTAAAATGCTCCTCAGAGGCTTATGTATCCAAACACTTGATACCCACTAGTGATCAAGTTTTGAGAAGTTGTAGAAACTTTAACAGATGGGGAGTTGTTGGAAGAAGGGGGTTGCTGGAGGGATGGACCTTGAGGGATAGAGCCTGCCCCATTTCTGGGTTGGGTCTTTCTGTTTCTTGATCTATTGAGAGGTAAACAGGTTACTGCTCACTCCTGTCCCTATGAAGCTACTTCAGCCACCATGCCTCCGCAGATAAGGTTATCTGTGAACCAGAAGCCAAATTAACCCTATCCTTCCTTATAGTATTTTTGTCAGGTGATCTGACAGTAATGAAAAATAAAACCTAATGTTGGTTTCTGAAGTGGGGCTTCTGCTGTTGAAAACATGACATATAGCCCATAGGATTTTGATGCATATGTTTTAAACTAAAGTTCCTTGGAGTTTCAAATGAAAGAAGTATCCAAGTACTATATGAGTAGCTTAATGAGCTATCATATTGGGAACGCAACAGACCAAAATGCTTGCCAGAAAAGGGGATAGTGAAGTCCATGTTCAGGAGCTTTCAGAGTTGAATAGAGAATCTATTAGGAATCTGGATAGAGACCATTCACATTATGTTATGAAAAAATATGCTGGTTTTACTCTGTTCATGTCTTAAAATTTGAATGAGACTAAATTTAGAAGTTATAGTCTAATTAACCTGGTAGAGGAAAATTCAATATAGCATAACATTCAGGCTAAAGTATGGTGGTTGCTGAATGCTTTTGATGAGGTTTACCATGAGAATTAAAATAAAAAACCTGAAATAAAAAATCTGAGAAGGGTACATAAATATATTTAAAATTGAATAACAGACAGACAAGGTGGGTACAGTTGATATACCTATAACTGTTATAAAGATTGATGTAATTAAAATGAAATTGTGGCTTTTAATGAGACAGATCCAAAGTGTACTGAAAGCAAGACTGTGCCCTTGAAAGCTCTAGACTATAACAATACAAATTCATTTGCAAAAGTTTCATCTGAAAGAAGTGTACTGACACAAATGACTACCTGAGTAGAGAGAGAGAGGCTGCAGATATACATTGAACTAACAGGTCTGCTTAGGGAAATGTGTTCTCAGGATTAGCTGTATACTTAGCCAAAGGTTGCTTCTGTTATGGTTCAAGGAGGCATGGCATAATCTAGCAGTAGAATCCAAAATCACCCATATGGTGGTGGTTTTGTAGATACACAAATTGGAAGATTTACAGAGTGATTGAAGTTTGCATTAAGGTTCTTGAAGAAAGTCAGTGAAGTCAAGCAATGTGCAAAAGAGTCAGAATATTTTTGTGAAATGCCCAAGCAAACAATACTGAAGCTACAAAAGTAAGGAAGCCTAACTTGCCTTGAGTCTCAGAAAAGACTTTGGATACTGGAGTCATATTGAGACTATTAAAGACTGATGACTTTTGATGTTGGACTGAGGCATTTTTCAATCTAAATTGGCCATGTGCACACAACTTGGTTAATCATAGGCTGATATAGAAGGGGGCTCTACTATTTTGATGAATTAACATAGTAATAGTAGTAAAGAAACTCCTGAAGACTTATTGTTACACCCATAGATTAGTGTATTTCAATGCTTATCAAACATGTTTCTTCTTGCTGCTGATGCCATTACAACAAAGATGTGTAAGTAGTCCATATTATAGAGTAAAACAATGTATAGTTAAGCACTGAATGGAACTTCTATATCATATCACTATTCCCAAAGCCCTGGGAGCATCAAGGGAAATTGGGCAGAAAGATTATAAGAACCAGAGATATTGGATGGCCACCAGTTAAGAGTATATAGGTAGCATTAAAGGACCTCCAAGGGATTAAAAGAATAGAGACACAAAATTAAATGAGTATGCAGTGGGGAGTCACTCTTAAGAGGAGATGGAAGACAAGGATAAATATAGTCAAAATATAGGTAGGAAATTTTCCCTAGGTGATCTTAGATCCTGTCAAACTGGCAATATCAACAATCACAGAACATGTTCAGATACTTTAGTAGCATATGAAGCTGTTCAAGGCTGCATTTCTTACCCCCATCTGCCTGCTTCTCACCTCCTCATCCCTAGAACAATATGTGTAAGGTTTTGGTAAACCCTCTTTACTTACTGCTTGCTCTTCAGAAGCTAACAGAGTCATTTCTGAGGGCTTTGAAGTCTCTTGTTTTTTCAAAGCTCATCATCACACGTCAGTACTCTAATTTGGCATCCACATCCACTTACATTCCCAACTCAATTCATGATCACATCAGTTTTGAAGCATTTTTGAGTCAGTTGGTCTCTACCTATACACCATCCTCCCTCACTGTTGTCTCCCTCCCTTTCCAACTCATTAGAATATCAGTGCTCCTTGAGTGTGGTTCACCTCTTTAAACTGTCTTCCTCTAATTAGTGGAATTTTTCAGCATTAAGAATGACCCCGTATTAGTCTTCTTATCCATAGAATGCATCTTTTGTTATCAGAATCTGGGACTGAAAAATGGGCTTTCTACGTGAGCTGTTCCTTGAAACTGTTTTTAAGTGGAGTTGACCTGCTCAGTACATTCACAGGATCAGATCTTAGTGGAAACTTGTTTGTGAAATGAGTAGTTGAAGGCTGATCTTGACTCTAGCTAGATCTTCTTTTTTCCTCCTACTAAGTGGGTCCCTTTCTTTGCTTACTAAAAAAAAAAAAAACCAAAACAAACAAACAAACAAAAACAAAAACAAAACCCAAAAAACAAAAATTGATGGGCAAAGTAGTATGATTGCCTTGGAAATTAGATATAAACAAACAAACAAAAAGGCATCTGAGAGTTAAAGGACTATTTTTTCCATTTTGCTTATGACATATTTTGAGTCAATGGCTAATCTTGGGCTATGGCCCATCAAGCCACAGAGTTTTTTAGTCCTCCAGCCTGTGGTTAGTTCTACCTCCTGTGTATGTAATGCCTCTGATTACATACCAGCTTCTGCCCCTAATAACCTCCACTGAATCATGTAGCTTATGTCTGCATATTTAGGTAAATATATTTTCTCTCCCTCCCCAACTTAGCTTTTTATTCTCCCCCTATGGAGTAGGTATAAATTTATAGACATGTATACAGGCATCTAGCTAGCTAAACACTACTTATATATAATAGACACTAAATTTTTATTGGCTAAAAGATGAAATGAATGAGTACAATTATATTTTTAACAGCACTCTCTTAGTATATTGTTCTTGGACTTTGCATCTCATATAATTCAGGAATACATTATGAAAATGAATCAGAATGAGGGAGATACACTTTAAATTAAATGAATTAAAAATGATTATTTAATTGCTCTCTGTGATGAGTGCTCTGAAATAGACATGCAAAGTGCAAGGAGAGTGTATTGGCAGGGTCCCTGAGATAGTCTGAAAGCCAGGAAAAGTGTGGCCTGTGGGACAGCCATTAGAAGGTCAGAGAGAAAGGTGAGGGATGACAGGTGGCAGGACTGGAGGATGGCTGGCAAAGAAGAGCCATGTGAAGAGAGAGACCATGCAGTTTATCATATAAACTCATCTCTTCATCCAAACTGAATTTGAGTACTAATAAATTATTGCACTGAAACCTGAGTCAAGTGTAGATACAAAGAGCAGGAAGGCCGCCACTACAATGGCCCTGAAAAGAGATGACTGGTGGCCATGATTAAAGCAGTGATGAGATGACAGTCAGAAGAGAGAGAGGAAGATAAATCTGACAGGGTTTAGAATGTGCACTCAGCAGGGTAGCCATGAGGCCTAACAGTTGCTCAGCAAGAGGTGTGTCTATCCTTCACAATTCCATCTGCATCACTATGAAGGTTGCCATTGTGCTACAGCACAATTTTGTGTCCATAACTGAAGATAAATGTATCCAGTTCATGGCAAAGCTGATTTTGTTTAAAGCATTAGGAATAAATTCTTTGTTCAGACTTGGATGGAAGCTAACAAAGCTCTACTCAACCTCTGGAGGATCAACAACCACAGATGCTTTTTTTCCTCTAGACCTTACTGGGGGAGTTTCCTTCTATGGCACTGAATTGAGTTTCTCTCCAAGGCTCCTCAACAAACAATTTACAGTGTAAATATATTTGTTGGCATGCAAATCACTGTACATTATGAGTCTTGATTAATATTATAATGTGTTGATGAAAGCCTGTAAGTGGTTCTTGGAACTAAGGTTTCAGACAAAGATGTGCTGTTTGGGTGCAGAATGTTTGTTGAATATTAGATTAGGCTTTTTGTTCCCTCTCTCTCTCTTTCTCTCTCTCTCTCTCTCT
>NW_022196906.1:22608179-22648563 GCF_008632895.1 Mastomys coucha
TCTCTCTCTCTCTCTCTCTCTCTCTTTCTCTCTCCCCCTTTCATTTTCAGAAGATACTTGGTGTGAGTGGTAACAAATTTCAAAATATACAATTAATAAAACCGATCTACCACCTAAATTGCACATAAACACTGCCTCCCCACCATGCTCACTTCAAGCCTGCTTTTGTGCCCACAGTCTGGGGCCTTTGGTTCAGCTATTTTGTCTTTGATTCAGCTATTTAGCCTTTGATTCATTGCAAGAATCCTGTCTCTAGAGAAGTATTATTCTATGGTATAGTGCACCTTTTAAATTTAGTATGTGAGTGTGTGTGTGTGTGTGTGTGTGCAGTGATTACTTAGTCCATAGTCAAATCCCCAGTCTGTACCCCTAGCAGACAGAGATAGTGATCCTGGTTTTGCTCTGAAATCTTTAACAGTAGCAATTCGGATGCACAGACACAGGTCTGCCAGACTTCCCACCTCTGGCAGCTATAAAAATGACTGGCACTTTTCCTTCACACACATAGCTGGAAGAACGACAATTTGACAGAGGGCTCACACATCCAGAAGCATGATGCAATAAGGAGCATCAGGCTTCGGACACAGTCAGCTCTGCTATCTAATAGTTGCCTGACTTATGACTCAGTTACATAGGGGCCCAAGTTTCAGTTTCCCATTTGGAAAGGAGGGTCAATAATTCCCATTTCCTGAATTTGAAGTGAGGATTAATCAAGATCTTGCATTTGAAGTGGCTTTCTCCATCACAAGAGAGAAAAGAATAAAAACAGAATGTGCTTGGTAAGTGGACTCTTTACTCTGTACAGTGCCTTGGCCTCAGGTTCACTAATATCATGGCAACAAATTCAGCATTTGAGGGAATGTCCTAAAGGTGGTTAATTTTAAGGTATCTAATGATCTCTGGGAATTACAAACAAAAATTTGTCTTCCACCTACATTGAATCGCCTTATGCAGATAGAAGCTTGTACTCTATGTTTTGATCTGCTTTCCTTTAAGGCTGTGACCTGGGTCACTCTGGATTTGGTACTCCAACTCCCTCAGTTGTCTGTGTCTGCATTCTAAGGGTCAGAGAACATTAGGAGCTTCTTAAGGACACCGTCATACTCTACATACTCAACAAGCTATTCAGAGAAAGGACCCAAAGCCAAAGAGAATGAAATTGACAATATGGAGAGATGGAGGAGTATGTTTTGGTAACAGAAGGCACACCAACTTTTCTTTTCTTTCTTTTTTTCTCATTGTTTTTATTGGATATTTTCTTTATTTATATTTCAAATGTTTCCCCCTTTCTAGATCTCCCCTTTGGAAACCCCCTATCCTACTTCATCCCTTGCCTCTATGAGGGTGTTCCACCACCCATTCACCCACTCCCATTTATGTAGGGAAAAGGCTGGGCACACTGACTTTTCAACCAAAGGAACACAGATCCATTGTCAGGTTTTGTTCTTATGAAATTGTGTGCCACACCCATACCCCTGCAAAGATCCTTGAGGAATGTCCCCTTCCCATGTCCTGCTCTCTAAATAACTTGTGAGTTATTAAAGCTGTTGGGTAGATGGTTCCATCGGTCCAGAAAACCTCCCATGGTCATTGCATAGAGAACATATTCTCATCTAATTAGGTGGATGTGGGGTATCTTTGATGGTAGAAAAAGAGTTCAATAGATGGAGTCTCTACAGTTTCTAAAATAACATACTGATTTTGTTCCTGCTTTTCCTCATTGAGAGCTCCCGATTTTCTTATTTTTAAGCACCAGAATTCTCAGCATCCAGGTCTGATTCTCTCCACTTCTGTGTTTATGCTGACCCCCTGATTATCTCATCAAATTTCATGACTTTTAGCACTATCTGTTAATCGCACAATTTTCCCTGAAATCCAAAGTTTTTTTGTTCATTTCTGTTTGAATGTCTAAAAGTTTTTTTAAGTTTTCCAAACTTGACTTGCCAATTCTTAACCTCTTGGGTCTCTAGATTGAAATGATCTCTACTACCCACTTTAGTACCCTGACAACCGGCTCCTGCTTTAATCTCCAAAGTCTCTCTGCTTGACAATTCCAATCTTCTTCTTGTTCAGCCATAAAGGAGTTCTACTTTTGACTGTCCTTTTATGTTGGGTACTCTCTATCAATTAAGGCAGTTATAACAGTACAATGAAGAAGGTGTCTGTAAACAACTGAAATTCATATGTTACCATTCTAGAGAACAGAATTCTGAGAAACTGGTATAAGCATAATCCAACTCTGATGAATGCCTTCCTCCCGATTGCAGGCATCTGTCTTCTTGTTGAACTAAAGGAGTAAGAGCATAAGGGTGCTCTTTGTCATAAGGGCAGTAATCTCACTGAAGAGGACTCTAGCCTCTTCATCTAATTGCTTTGCAAAAGCCACTGGGTTCTAGAATTTCACTAAGCAGATTTTTGTTTGACAGCTGGAAGACAAATAAGACAGTCTATGAACTATGCCACATACAACCTCAAATCCACATAGTACTATTCCTCCCTCATCTCAGTCACTCTGGTCCAAGTTCTTCTAGTACTTTTTTTCTGAAGGATGTGATCACTTTTCTCTGATTTTCCTGCTTCCATTCATAGTTCCCTCCATCAGACATGTTTCCAGCAGAGAAGAGCAACTCTGTCAAGTCAGAGAGTATCTCACATTCATTCTAGTTTAAAGACTCTCATTGGGTTTCCTTTTATGTTGTTGTTGGGCCTTTTGTTTCTTTTTTGTTTTGTTTTGTTATAATGAAGAGTCTAGTCCTAGGTTGCAGTTGGTCCTTGCACGATGCACAATTCCTCCATTGCTGTGATCAGCAGATATTATTTCCTGTCTTCATTGTTCTCTTCCCCTTGCTGAGTATTCTTCATTTCACCCAAGCACAGTCATGTCTTCAGCTATGAAGAAAACATGTATAAATGTTATTCTTCTAATATAATTTTTGTATCTACTTCCCAAAGCAGAGAATAAGTTCTGGGAAGCTGGATACATTGTTGCAGCCCCTGATCTCTATATAGTCATAGCACAGCACTTTTCAGAAAGCAGTCAATAAATATGTGTGAAGGGATGAAAAAAAGATACAGAGCACTAGATAGGAATTCATGAAGCCTGCTGGATGTAGGTCCACATGACCATGTAATATCAACTAAATTCCAACATTGCTTTATTCAGTGTTTTGTTGATTCATTCATGTTTCACACACATTCTAGGATCAATCATATGATACATTCATGGGAGAACCAATGTGGGGTAGTCTCAATATAACTATTGTCTTCAATCTCTCTCTCTCTCTCTCTCTCTCTCTCTCTCTCTCTCTCTCTCTCTCTTCCCCCCCCTCTGTGTATGTATTCAAAATTGAAGAATAAAAGAACATATATGATGGCCAAAATAGAAGAATCTTTTGGAGTAAGGAAAGGGTTGGTGAAAGAAAAAATATCAGCTCAAGATCCACAAGACCAAATTCTCAGCATAAAGGAGATTTACTTGCCCCAGATGGACAGAAGGTAGGGATAAGGGACAATGGCAGGAGACAGAGGGCAAGGGAGAAAGGGAAGGGAACAAAGGAGAGGGAAAAAAGGGGTAAGGGAGAGGGGTAAGGGGTGTTTGTACCCGAAGGAAAAAGGACTGCCTCTGGAGAGGGAGGAGACATGGTACATAGGAAAATGGCAGTTTACAAAAGTACAAAGGGAAAGCCCATGTTAGGTTGAGGTCTGTAATTTTAATTGGGCATATTAACTAGGCGAGGCAAAGGGGGCTTTTGTTTGCTGTACTTCAATAATTTGATACCTAGACATTCATAGCCTCCAGAGAAGAGATTGACCATATAAGATAATAAACTTCCGGGGTAGCTCCAGGAATATATAATCTAATGGTTTTTAGCAAAGCAGAGGGAATTGGGTAGAAGGACGATCTCTCAAGCTGACCAGGGTCTTTTCATTTGGTGTAGTATGATGCTAACTCTTGTAAGAATGTGCTTGCTAACCCTATTATATATCCTTAATTTAATAAAAGAGCACAGTGTTAACCCCCACTTCAGAGGATGAGTTGGTCTTGATGATGATGCTAACACCCTTTTAGCTCTAGATCAATGAGAATGACCTGGTTATCTTTTATCTTTCGTGATTTTATCTTCTCTTCAGATGCCTATTTTCTGAGGTGGTGTTGCCTTTCACCTCAGACACAAAGTGAAGCATGTCCTTACTTTCTGGACATTAGAGGACTAAAGAAGATATTCTGGTTTGATATACAGAATTGCATTTTTACTGGGCTCTACTTGGAATCCACTGTTTTCTGTGATGGGACTATATTTCCTCAGAGTGCTTGAGTAACCAAAAATGCTGTGTGTTGGCATCCTATTTGACAATGTGACAAATTGCTACAGTCTATGGCCTTTTCTACTAAAGTAAATTCCACCTTTAAGACTTTCCAGAATCAGGCCCATCTCCCTCCTACAGTTCTTTGTCTGTTGTCATAGTCCCAAAAGACCCTCTCATACTTCCTTGACCAACTGACTTAGGTATACACACCTAAGTTACACCTTTTTCCATGAGTCCTGCAGTTCCTAAACTATATGGACTTCTTTTCTGCCCCAAATGCCAACATCCTTCTTACTCAGTTTTTCCCACGTGCTCATTTATCTTCACTTCCTCCTTTGCTCAATGTTCTCAACCACAAACTTGGAGCCTCGAATTATTTCACTTTTCCATTTCAGCAACACTGAAATTGTACCAGGAGCTAGTAATGATCCCAATTAGGTTCTAACATGCACATTGCTTACATTATTTTGTTTAATTGTCCTAGCCATTTGATGCAGGTCTTCCTGTTGTTACCATCCTTTGAATAGGAAAGCAAGGCCCAGATCTTGCTCAAAGCCAGCTAATCAGTGGATGGTGGAGCAACTCATCACCTAAGGCTTTGTTTTTGCCTTTTAAAGGTAGTCCATTATCTCAAGTTTGTCTCATTGCTTTTTGGAGTATCAAGCTTGTTGAAAGACCTCAACATAAAACCTTGAATCAGCTCTAATTGTGAGATGCTCCATAATTGAAGCAGCATCAGTCAGGATACAGTTAAACTCTAGAACAGGGGTTTGGGGAATCATATTACTGGGGTGGATAACAAGAGGCTTATTGGATATATTCTGCCTGGGAACCCTGATCCTGACCTCTGGCTTGCTCACTGTATTTGGGCCTTGATGGGCTACACAGGGCAGCAGCACAGCCTCCTAGAAAAAAAAAAGGACCTTTTAAACTTTACAGACACTTGGGTTTGAACCCCAGATCTAAGGCTCTGCTGGACCCTGAATAAAGATCAGCTTCTGAAAGATATAACGAAGGTGGGAGAGTGGGAAACACAAAAGGTAATGAGACCCCCTCTAGTCACAAAGGTGTGCAGGAGATTAAAAGAGATCACCTGTGTGGGACCTTTAACATGGTTCCTGGTATGTGGGTCATGCCTCACACCTGTGCTTGCTTTCTTTACAAAGGGTCTTAAACAGACTCTTCAAGAATGGTGAAGGAGAGGCCCCAGGTATGCCCTTTGTTTACTCAGGCTTTGTCCTGAACATTATGGGGAGTCTTGTACAACACCATTTTCTCCCTGTATGCTTCGTGGATTCTGGAAGGCTATGATCGGCAAGACAAGAAAATCCTCTCTCTCTCTCTCTCCTCTCTTTCTCTCCACACATACACGCGCGCGCGCGCACACACACACACACACACACACACACACACACACACACATATATATATATATATATACAGGTATATAATATATATATAATATATATATATGTATATATATAACATATATATAACCTCTTTGGAGGAGGTTGGGGAGGCAGAGCAAATAAAAAAGTATTGGCCACTGCTGCTGAATAGGATTTGACTCTACCCTTGGCCTACATAACTGTTACCTCTGTGTAAATTTACTTGAGCATCTGATGGCAACCAGTATCACTATCTTTTGATATGTCTGCTTGGATCCCAGGTTTGAAGGCAGGAAGATCCTCATGAAAGCTTCTGTTGCTGTATTTCTCTACTAAGTACAGTTTCACTGCAGTCTCTACACCACTTAGCTGACCCTGAAAGTCTAACCACAATCTCATAGAAGCTGCTTCTACCTGGCATGACACCTTCCTCCTTAATTACCTACAGTCACACATTCAAGGGGCAATGGCTCGGAGACTCTGAAACCTTCATTGCTGAGGAAGTGGTTGGGAAGATGGGGAAAAATCCTCAAGAAAAAGAGAGAGAGAGAGCATAAGACCATTGTCCTTTTCTTTTCTGTGCTTTCTTAGAGACAGCAGGGCCTTTTGCATTACTTTTAAATGGTTGCCAGGGAAACAGAGCAAGAGAGAGGAGAAAGGTTATATGGATACTGGCTAGAACTAATGTGCTTTTTAAAAACATGAACTGACAAGTGCTTAAGACTTCAGAGGTTCTGGGAGCATCTCATTTTCAAAGTTCGCCTTATCAGAGCCTCAAGTATCTTCATCTGATCATTAACAATGTTTTAATCACATATAAACTACAATTCATCTCCATCAAAGACTGGTACTGATGGGTTTTATGAAGCATGGCCTCATAAGTGAACTCTTATTGGGTTCTTGGGATGAGGTGTTTGACATGCTGGACCACAGCTCCTGAGGCTTTGGCATAAAGGATCTTGATTCTGTAGGTCTCATCCCTAGTTGCCTCTTCCTGTAAGTCAGTCTGAAATCACTAAAATAAACTCATGCCAGGGGTGCCACTCTGTACTGTAGTGACAATTTTGGAATTTTGGTTTCTGAAAAAGCACAGAAAACATTATAAGAAAGTGTTTTCATTTTAATCAAAGATGTGGAATATTGGACTGCTTCAGATTGTCCACAGCAGTTGACTATGATTTGCCTTGTGCTGTCAGGGCCATGATTTTGCTAGTTGCAGATAGTTTATGGGATTGTGTGATGCTGGGAATTCTGGAAGTTTCCAGGGGATATATAAATGCTAAGGCTCTGAGAGGCAAGGTGGGTTATTGGTTATTGGCTGTTTATTATTGGTTGTTGTCGGTCAAGTTTTGCTAAGTTGCTCTGTGCAAAGAAGAAGACAAGAGAAGAAGGAATAGATATCAGGACAGTGAAGACCAAACTTGTCCCAAGTAACTCAGTGCCCTTAATCAGCAGGAAGTATTCTAAAGATAACTTTGACTTTTGTCTTTTCTGTACTGTTTCCTCTTTTATCTATCATTGGGGGTTAAAAGGCAGGCAAAGGGTAGGAGAAAGAAGAACCCACTAATTAGCAAAAGGAGGCTATACTGTGTGGTAAAATTTGGGAGAGGGTCCGATGAGGAAAGCAGTTGGTAAAAAGGCATATATGTACACCATGATTCTGAGTATTTTCCCTCATGTGGTGTGGTACACAAGGTACTGTCTGCTTTTCCTTGTATTGAATATTCATTAGGCCCAATAACTTTAGTGAACAATCAACTTTCATTCAAACTTAGTTCCACTACTCTAGTCTTAAGTTAGTACCTATTGATTACTGGGGAAACTTCCATTTTATATTTTCTGTCTCTGTATTTATTTACTGAGTTTGTACTGTAATCATTTGTCAGTGTTAGTTTATTGTCTTGAACTCCTAGGTATTTCAAATTAAAATCTTGTGTGTGATCAACATCTGTATGCAGGCTGACTGTTGGCCAATGAAGAGCAGACTACTTGGTGCTCATATAAACCCTTTCTAAGTGCTTATTGCTGTCTCGGTAACAGTCAAAGTCAACATAACAGTTAGCTTTGGGATTCCCATTGATTATTTTTCACTAATGCTCATGGTATCCTAGCCGACTCCGTTCATGGGTAGAGGTACCTTTGACATTTACAATGAGCCAAAAAACAATTATCAGGAAAAGACTGAATCCTGAAAATATTAGGATGGGTCAGTTTAAGAAACTAGAGTTGGCCACTGGATACAAAGATAAAGGTAATGAAGGGGAACCTTGGTGAGTACTGAATGCTCCAGCCTCAGTTCCTAGGAAGGAAAGTGCTCAAAAGATGGGTCAGGAACAATGGGCCAGAAGTGATGAGCTAATACATCAAGGGCAAGTGACTTACCCCACATCATTAGAGGAACAGCAACATAAGGACATATTTTCTGTTACCAAATCTTTTACATATGCTCTACTTCTTCTGTACAAGCCATATTACTTTTAAAATTGCAGTGACTGCTAACTCTGGGCAGAATGGGCAAATGAGACTTTGGAACTAAGAGCAGATGCTAACTCCAAGGTTCTCAGTACGAGGTGATCTGAGTAGGTACATGTGATTCAAAGTGTTATGCCTTGCATATAATACAGTGTGTTGAAAAGACCTTTCATCTAGGAGAATGGTCTTCTCATACTCTCTTGCTCTTGAATGTGAGCTGAATTTGTTGCAAAATAAAAAAGAATATAGGCACTTTGGTCCTTGTGCAGTTACTACAGAACAATTATGGGGAATTTAAAATATGCTTTAAGTATGACAATGGGAAGGGAGCTCAACATAAAGTCATAATGCTTGGCTTCAGTGTATGTTCCCTGTTCTGAAGAATGTAGAGTGAAATTAAAAGGTACATGCTTGACCAACTCATGTCTTATTCTTTATTCTGATATAGAAATCTGACTTTTCTTTTAGATTACCAAATAGAAGTTCTTACATCAAGGAGATATGAAGGACAATTTCTTTTTTGCAGAACTATTTTCAGGATAGAAAATTTTATGATCTCACTGATTACATTTGTACACTTGCTAAAAATATTTTCAAGCAAAATGTCTGTGATCTTTTCTGATCTGTGCCCTGTCTCATAATTTCTCCTTCTTGGAGGGCTTTTGGGGGAGATGTCAAAAGATTAATGAGGAGAGTGTATTGCTTTGGGATTGAATGTTCCAGTTCCTAGCACATCCCAATGTAGAAATCTAGTGGAGTTGAAATGGGGTGTGCATGTCCTTAATGGTGCTTCCTACTGCCTTTTGATCCTAAATCTTAAGTATGTGCCATTTGCCATATGGCTCTGTGGCTGGAAGTAATAACCACTAATGTCAAACAGAGAAGAAGGGGCGATCCAACAACAAGGTCTTGGCTCAGCTTACCAATTCCTGAATGTAAAGTGGAAGAAAACCTACTCAAGTGCAAGGCATTTTAACATACCAGAACCTGCCTACTGGGGACCTAGATCCATCATTATCTGACCAGTCCTGTTGAAGACTCCATTTGTCTCTATAGTAATAAGGATAAGAAGGGAGCTTAAGGCAGAATGCAAATGTAGAGGGAACATTTACTGTGTACCATGGTTGTTTACTTTCAAGTCTGCCCTAACAAGTTCTGAATTACTGATATATATTTATCAGTAATATATACTACTTTATATACTATATTTTACATATGTTAGTATTTTGACAAACATGCATATATTTTGTAAATGTATAATATATAACATTGTGAATCATCAGAACTTTTACATTGCTCTATCTTAGCTGGTCAGGGAACTATAATGAAAATGCAGAGTGGCTTCAACAGATTTATTTTTCATTACTTCTATGGTTAAGAAGCCCAAGGCCAAGACTCTAGCAGTTCTAGTGTTTGATGAAATCTACCTTCTGGTTTATAGACTTCTGCCTTCTGGTCATGAACTTATGTGGTTGAGAGAATGTGTTATAGTTTTTTCTTCCTTCCCCATCTTGGGAACATCATCGTCATGGCCAAAATATTTTCATAAAACTTATCAACTAATATCATTTTATTGAGAGATAGTGCTTTACTTTATGAGTTTTCATAGACACCAACACTTGGTGCCTACCAAATATCAAGTCTCTGCTGATATATCTGAAAAGGCTGTTGGTTATCTGCCTCATGGAACTGGCACTTAATATCACTTACCTAATATTCACAGTCCTGATAATCACATAAGCATCCTGTACCATTTACTAAAGTAATTCATTTTCTAATGATTATAATAATATGAATTTCAAAATGAATGATTATCTTAAAAATATTCAGAACAATGCCATTGTTTTGGTACTTTTAATGATGAGAATTGAAATGGAAAGATTAAAATGATTTACATTATTTTATGATAGAGCAAAGTGTACATTGAGCTTTACACAGTCCCTCATTTAATTCACATAACTGTTCTAAGAGCTTAGCCTTCCCATCATTCAATGAGAGAAGAGACCCAGACACATTACTGAGGGTACACAGAGATTGAGCTGGGATGACAGCTCACATTATTATAAATTCCAAAATCCTGCTGTCTCTCATATTCTAAAGCATCAGACTTAGTATTTATACTTCCTGGGAAGAAGGGGGGTATTGGAGGAAGGATGGTAGTTTTCTGTAAGAGTGTCTAAGTTTGTTCTCAGGTACTTCACTATGGTTGGCCACCTAAATTTTGGACAGGGAAAATTGTACACACTTCAGGATATATTGGATTGCTTGCACCTGGTATTCCCACAGGTACTGCTAATCTTGATGCAATCAAGAGGCAAAATGCATATGGAAATGAATTCTGTCTTAACTGTGTTGATGAGAAGTAACTGCTGGATCTGAATCTTGAAGTTTTATATCATGGTGTCTCTATTCTTCTGTAGGTCCTGTGAGCACCTTTTAAGAGGGAAACAGATTCCATGTATCATTTTATCTTAAGATACATATTTTACATAAAAGAAAAAAATGTCAATAACTACTTTGGGGGAAAAAGAACCTGGTGACCAATACCTGTGGAGACCTACAAGTTGAATGTTTTATTTGTTTGTTAGTAATGCTATTCTTCTGTGGAACTATGTTTATTTTTAAAGAATTATGAAGGATGAAATTAATTTTATTTTGAGACTATTTTAAGTAGTTTTGGCTCTGTGGAGAAACTCTGGCAAATTATGAAACACACCTTGGGAATCACTGCCCTACATAAAGTAGCAAGGTGATAGGTGCTACATAACTGTAATAAATTATTCTGAGAGGACTCCTGGGCCTTTCCTCTCCACCAGTGCACATGGCACAGAAGTAGTTTGAAGGAACACTGAAGAATGTCTCAGGGCAGAAAAGCTTAACACCTGGGGCCACTTTTCCTACCAATATCCAAGTAGTTATATTTAGCACCAAATCCATTTACACAAGTAATATGCATTTATACAATGTAGACATTACATTATACACATTTATGATGTGCCAGACAAGATGGACTTTAGGAAAGATGCAGTGAACCACATTTATCCAGGACTTGCCTCACCATGGGCTCCAGAGCAAAGGAGCAGATGTTAGTTTAAAGACTCAAAACAGAGACCTCGTGCGTAAGAAACTGCTTTTTACTTCTTCAGTTAAGATGCAGGCAGTCTCAGTAAGTCCAGTCTGATTTTAACATCATTTTCTGATCATATACATTGACATATTTTCATAGCATTTGATGCTTCAGAGATTATGAACATAATAGAAGAGGTATATACATAAGCAAAACCCAAATTAAAAATACCATCTTATTACCCAATGTGTTCTTATAGTATAAACTTAATAGGTATTGTGGAAATACTTTGCTGAAGCAAAAGAGATGAAGTGGTCAAGTTATACCAAACTCAATAGTAAAGATGATGGGGGACAAAGGAGCTTCGCATCTGTTTTGTTATGATGCTGGGAGAGTCAGTAGACACCCATGAAACGGATGACGATGATGATGATGATGATGATGATGATGATGAAGCAGCAACTTTACACTCCAGTATACATAAAAGAACATTATTTAAAAATTCAAAATACTACTATGGATTCTATTTTACCTTTTCTTTTCAATCTACTTAGCATACATCTGTCTTTCCTCATATCTGCCACTAATATATATGCCAATATACACAATATACGAACAGAATCTTAGCCAGACATAGTAGTGCAGGTCTGCAGATCTGTAGGACCAGTTATTCAGAAGGTGAGGCAGGGAAATTTTAAGTCTAAAGTCTGAGACATCATGTCTACAAGCACATACACACACGCATACACATACACACACACACACACACACACACACACACACACACACACACATTTGTGTGCATGTATGTTATCCTGGTTGGCTGCCTATTAACAAGTGAGATTTCCAGGAGGTGGTTATTAGACTATGATTAGCCCTTCTACTGCATCTTGTGCCTTCAGAGCAACCCTGCTCAAGGATATATCTGGTGTCAGGTGCTTGTGGTGTTCCCCTTCCAAGCATCACATCTGGTTATGAAATTAACTCCAGTGAGGGGAGGAAATAATATAACTTTTTGTGGTGGTTTGAATGAAAATGCCCCCATAGGCTCATAGGGAGTGACACTATTAAATGGTGTGGCCTTACTGGGGAAGGTATGATTGTGCAAATGAAGTATGTCACTGGGGGCGGGCTTTGAGATTTCAGTTGCTCAAGCCAGGTCCAGTGTCACTATTCCTGCTGCCTTTGGATGCAGATGCATAACTCTCAGATACTTCTCTGGCACCATGTTTATCTGCATGCTACCATGCTTCCTGTCATGATGACAGTGGAATAAATCTCTGAATGGTGAACCTGTCCCCTAATAAATGTTAAGAATTGCCATGGTGTCTCTTCACAGCAACAGAAACCCTAACTAAGACAACTTTTCATCAAGCTTGTTATTTTTAGTACATGAGACACTGCAAAGCAGTCTAACAAAGAGTGATTAACAAGATAAAACCATGGAAATTTTATTTACAAATGCATCCACATGGAAGACACTCGGTAACAATGACTCAAGAGACTGGATTTAAGTGGCATCTTTTTATTTTTATTCAAAATTTTTGGCAGGACTACAGATGGGACCCTGGACTGCCTATATTCTAAATGGGTACTCTGCCAGTTAGCAAACAACTATAGTCCATACAAATGTGACAAGCCAGAGGTAAATGGACTTAGATTAAAGGACAGTTTATTATAAAGAGGTATATGTATGTCCCATGAGCCACATGAGTCCCGTGTGACTAATGGAAGCAAAGGATCATTTTAGAAGGGTTTGTTTGCCAAAACCCCAGTAAGAATGTCTTGTTTTGATTCCCATTATTGTTACCACTTGTGGATATTTTCCCCCTTTGGAAAGTTTCCAATACAAGGTTGAATGTACAATGAGTCGGTAGGCTTTTGATGGTGGTGGTGGTGGTGGTGGTGTGAGAGTGTGGTTAATATTTAAAATCTCATTAATACCTGGGGGATATTCTTTTACTGAGCCACATCCCACGTCTTTGTTGGTTTTTCAATTAATACAAAATAGTTGATTTAACCAACTATTAAAATATTTTAAAATATTTAAAACCAAATATTTTAAAAATCTAATTAAAAATTAAAGACAAGAGACTTTAAAACAAGTGATTTTAAAACTTCCCTTAAGGGCTACAACTGGTACTTTCAAGACATGGGGTGTAGGAAATAAGTGCAGTATGACACATTCAGCACTTAACTTCTGGGGAATGTAGGCCATTGTTTTATTTCAAGGGTGCTGCAGTGAGAAGCATAGCTACATGAGATTGGGGAAGGATAAGTTGTGTATTTCCCTGGGCTGGTCTCTATCCACGTTATGACATTCAAAAACCAGGGAGTGTTCTCAATGGAGTTGTCTACTTGAAATATTCTTTGGAGACTTCAAATGGGAAAACACAGCAGGAGGTTTCTGTTAGTGGAGGCTGTATATACTGGTATGTATGAATGAGGTTGGGTAATCCTTCACAGATGATCTCACACTTGTCAGTTGCTTAGAATTTTCAGGTCCTGTGTATGAAGTTGCTATGCTTAAAATCATGCTCAGAGGAATGACAACAAAAGTAAGCCAACATTTGAGAAACTCTGACTTTAGAAGTTCAACATGAAACAATTTCTTTAAGATTTGGAAAGGCACCCATGAGCTTTGTGGATTAGCTTTGATTATTAGGCATTAAGCCCTGCTGACTTGGCATGTTGTCAAAGAATAGACACAAGAGTTGAGGTTGGATTCTGGTCTCCTTGTTTCTTTGTTGTTCAAATACAGACAATTTGCATAGCTGCTCACCCTCTGCCCTGCCAGCTGCTTGTTCATTTAGCCCAACAGAGTGTGGTTTAGGTATCTTAAGGTGTGTAGGCTTCCTGAGGAGTTCTGACCAATACATAGTAAGGAACAGAGAGTATGAGGACAGTGTAGAGAAGTGAAATATGGAAAAGCCTTTAAACTGCTTTCAGATTGTAGAGGCATTTATGCCTTTTATGGCATTACCAATATTACCATTCCTACGCTAAACTCTATTGAATTCAAAATATAAATAGCAACATTCCAATGCCCACCTCCCTTACCTTTTTTCTCTTTCAGCTAATGCCCACAGCATCCATGTCTAATCTGGAATAAATAGTTATGCTTTGTTGTTAGAAAATGTCCATAGGGAGCTGGGGAGATATTTCAGTTGGTAAAATCCTTGCTGAACAAGCATGAGGCCCTGAGTTTCATTTCCAGGGTACCTATTTAAAGCTAGCTGTTGTGGTATGACCGTATAATCCAGCATTGGGGGAAGAAGCTGGCTCCCTGGGGCTCACCTAGCCCCAGACTAGCCAACTTGGCTACTTCTGATGAGAGAGACCCTTCCGCAAAAACCAAGATGGAAGACATCTATGGAGTAATGACACCAAAGTTGTCTTGTGGTCCCTAAAGGTCTTTATATACCTCCTTGCACATTATATACACGTGTTCACATACATGGACTTGCATGAACACAGGTCTCACACACACACACACACAAACACACACACACACACACACACACACACACACACACACATACCACAAAGAAGGGCCTTCTTAACCCATTAATTTCATGCAAGAAACATTTTCCTAAGAAAATTACTTAAAAGCACAAGAAAATTCTCTGTATAGAATGATTTTTAATCAGTTCAAAAGTAAACTCAGCAGTATAGGGATGGCTAAATAAATTATTCTACATTTATTTGAGGAATTATTTTAAATAAAAATATGGAGAGTACATAGTGTTCTGTAAATGACTAGCAATCAGTAGAAGGGGAAATTATTTTACTTATGCTCCAGTTATGTGATTATTCACATTTACTGATCCACAAATAGTAACTTATATGATCTAATAGAGTATTGAACTGAGAAGATGCATCCTTTGAATTTTCTTTCTCATCTTTACAATTGCTGTTATATTTGTGAAACAACAAAAGCCAACATAAGTATTCTGAACACCACTCTAAGTATTACTTATTTTCTCTTATGAAAAAGAAATGTCCACCCATTTAAACCCCATTTTATGGCACTCTATGTTAATTTTAGTAAATGCTGATATGTTCACAACTCACCATCTCACACTTATGAAACCTCTGAAGTGTCTTGCTCTTCCTGGTCTTACAGTGATGCAGGTGACATCAGCAATCACATGGACAAAACAGAAGCTTGATTTTGACAGATTCTAACAAACACCAAGGAGCAAAATACAGTTGCAGCATTCTTTTCTCAGCCACAAAATGATTGTCTCATCATCTTGGAATTGTAGTAACTATTGCTATACTTTTCACTGTGGGAATTAGTGTCTTTAAAGTACAATTAGTGTCTCATTTAGTGTCTTGTATCAGGCATCAAGAAACAGCTTAACTTTGTGACTCTAGCTCAGACCCCCAGGAGGTGATAGTCAGTATATTCTATGGGGCAGCAGTAATAAAGGGTCGGCTACCACTAGAGGAACACTCCCACATATGCAACCAAATTGATATTGAAGTGTTGACTGTTAGAAAGAGCCTTCTGATGAGTCTGTCACCTTAAGCTTTTCAGAGCCTGGTACTTTCCATACTTTGGAAGTTCAGCAAGTTAAAAGGTTTAGTTCCTCTCCACCATATGAACACACCCATAAGTTTAATGATGTCCACCTTTTCTTTTCAAGCATACAAAAACAATGTGACTCTTGTGTTCCAAGTCTAATCTTCCCTCCTACTATTAACCTTCTCATTCATGTCCTGGAGGTTCCTGGCCCATCAACTCTCTCCTCTGGCTTTTATTCATCCCTCATGAGTGTGAGACCTTTCTTCTCTCTGTGCAGTGGTGGAACATGCCCTTGGGAGGCAGAGGCAGATGGATCTCTGTAGGTTCAAGGACAACCTGGTCTACAGAGTGAGTTCCAAGACAACCAGGGCTATATTGAGAAATCCTGTCTCAAAAACTGTGGGGAGTGGAGGGGGAAGAGAGAGAAAGAGAGAGAGAGAGAGAGAGAGAGAGAGAGAGAGAGAGAGAGAGAGAGAGAGAGAGAGAGAGAGAGAGAGAGAGAGAGAGAGAGAGATATCTTAAAAAAGACATGTCTTCTAACTGAACACTCTGATTTCAGATATGTCTTTAAAAGTGATTTCAGCCAGGGGCTCTATATTTTTTCAGTAATCCTTTTGCTAAAGGTTTGTTCACTAAAACATATTATCCTCATGAATAGTTTTAATTTTTGTATGTTTTTATATAAAACAAAACATAGCCAGCTATGGTGGTATACACGTTTAATAACAGCACATGGAGAAAAGAGCCAGACTGTTTCTGTTGAGTTTGAAGCCAATCTGGTTTCAAACAATGAGTTCCAAGCCAGATGAATTATTAACAATATGCCACCTCTCTCATTTTCTTCTATATGTTATTTTTCAAAGAGTGAAAGAAACAAAGGAGAAAGATATATAAGAAATTAAAGCTATCTGCCTATTACTTTCTTAACATATTTTATCTCATTATTTAAGAAAGTATATTGAAAAATACACTTTTATTGATTGTTTGAAAAATTGAAATATGAATACAATGTGTTTTGCTCACATTCACCCCAACTTCTATCACAAACTCTCCCCTGATCTATCCTACCACATTCCCTCAATTTCCTGTATTGCATTAAAAAGATAACTCCTTGAATCCAGTTTATACTGCCTATATATTCATGAGTCATCTACTGGAGAATGGTGGTTGACCAAGAGGAATTATATATCCTTAAAGGAACCAGACTCTTCCAACTCCAGAAGCTGTCAACTGTCAGCAGCAGGCAACTAGTGCTGATATGAGTTCATGAAAAAAGGTGCTGCTGTGTCCCAAATTGCTACACTCCAGTCCCCCTTGAACTCTGATCCTTAGATTATTTCTGTTGACACTCTTCTAACATGGTCCCTAGAAACTTGGCAGAAGCACTTGATACAGACATGCCATTTGTGCCTGAGCATTCCGTAGACACTTATTCTCTGTATTTTGACTAGTTGTGAGTTTCTGTGCTAATTGTCATTCATTGCACAAAGAGCTTCAATAATATATGAGTATAGAGATACAGATCTAGAAGGTAGTTCAATACTGTATCCACTTAGTAAAATAATGGTAGTAAGTTTACCCTGTGGGCTGTGAACTACAAACCATCTTTCTTGGCTGGATTTATAATACCATGTATGTGTCTTTTCATGTGGTGTAGGCTTTTAATCCAACTAGAAAGCCATTGTACCACAACATATTTGCCACGACTGAATTCCTAGGACTATCTTACTACCATGAACATTATTATAGCTCACAGGTTCACAGTTTAGTAAGACCATTGATGATATTTCTGCCACAGCCTGCATAGCATCTTCCAGTATTTTTTTAAAACCAATCACTATGGAGAAAACTTTATAGTCAGTGTCAACTTGGTATCTCCCAATTCTGTGACCAAAGTGTGTGCTGTCTTCATCAATAGGGTCTTATCATCAAAGCCTGGCAGAGAAATCAAGTGCAAATGAAAGAGCCTATGATGTTGGGTGTCTCTGGCGCATCCATGACTAATGAGTCAAGGCAACCTATACTTGGCACATGGCTTTGTATTCAGCAATCTATTGCTTTGGGGATGATCATTACCATCTATGTAGGATGACTCCAACTCAACTAATATATATGTATAGATGAATGAGTATATACATATGCTCAACCACCCCCACACCCACACCCATGTACATATTTAGCTTATATAATCATAAGTTTCCATATGGCTTTTCAAACAACTTGTTAGATTTTCCTCCCTAGGTCTTCTTCTGTCTTACCCCTATCCCTCTCCCCATGTAAACCTCTCTCCTCATTACTCCATCTTTCCCCTGCATATAACCTGTACTCTTTTATCCTCTCTCCCTTAAGATCTTTCTTCCCTGTCTCCACCAGTGACCCCTTTCAAGTCTCCTGGATTCACCATGTGTCCCTACTTAAGTACACAAATCTAAAGATTAACAATTACAATCCATCTATGAATAAGAATGTGTGATATTTGCCAATAGAATAGGGACAAAATCTTTGCCAGCCACACATCTGACAGAGAATTAGTACCTAGAACAAGCCAAGAATTAAACAAAACTAGACACCAATAAAACAAAACAATTCAAACTACTAAGAAGGATATGGAACAGAAGAGAATGTTTCTTAAAGGATTATATATACATAAATGATAGGAAATATCTTTAAAGGTATTTGTCATCCTAATCCATCATGGAAATGCATGATCAAACTGAGATTTTGTCTTCAGTAAGAATGGCTAAGAATAAGAAAATCAGAGTGTGAACTATTACACTCATGGAAAGCAGTGTGGCTCATTCTAAGAAAAAGTAGAAATGCATACACCATATAACATGCTATTTCACTCTTGAGCATATACACAAAGGAGGGTACATCTTACTACAGAGACATTCATATTCATTGCTGTTCTATTAGAAATAGCTAGGATAGAGGAACAGCTTTGATGTCCATCAACTAATGAACAGATAATGAAAATGTACTTATACATACACAATTGAATTTTATTCAGCTGTAGAGAGAAATGGAATTATAAAATTTGCAGGTAAGTGGATGGAACTGTCAAACATTGTACTGAGTAAGGTAACCCAGACCCAGAAAGACTATTGTTTAAAATTGAGTGATTCTCTTTCTGGATTTTCTACTCTCAATAATTCTATTTCTGCTGCATGTTCCTTGCCCTCCTATTTCTGTTCTACTTGTCGATTCCACTAAAAATGCTTCTGAGAAAGTTAACATTATCTTCTAAATGTCAGATCCAGTGGATGCTTCTCAGCCCTTATCATTTGAGAACTTTCTTCTTTATTGGCTGCTCTCCATCTTCTCCTTTAAAAATATATTTATTTCCCCCCACTTCCTCTCTCTCTCTTGACTGTGTGTGTGTGTGTGTGTGTGTGTGTGTGTGCATGTATTCAGTCCACAGTGCATGTGTGTCTGTCAGAGGATAGCTCTCAGGATTTAGTTCTCTCCTATCACCATGGGATCTAACTCAGGTTGCTGGGGTTAGTGACAGCCATCTCTTCTGCCCTGTCATCTCCTCTATCCATGAACAAGGGCTCATTGTTGGCTGCTTTAAAAGGCAACTTCTTGGAGGAAGAGCTGTTGGGGCAAGTAAAACTTAGAGATCAAAGAGGATAGAGTTTCTCACCAACAAAGACCATCTTCCCTGGGTTGTAAATACAGGACTATGTAGAAAATATTAGGGAGGTCTATCAGATAGAGGGCTGGCAGGGTAGCAGAGTCCAGGGTGCTGATGAGTGACAAGTGTTGTCATCGATTCATAGACACCACGAATGCCATGGGTTTTATGACGTTAAGGAAAAGTTACTGATTTCATTGTTTTATGGTGCCTGTCTTATTAGAACTTTCTCCCAGAAGTAGTTAATTTGGTTGTTGTTATTAAGGTAGGAAAGACATCGTTTTCATGGAGAAAGGGGGAAGACAGTGAAGGATTGACTTTTCTAGAGGACCAAGAAAGAGAAAAGCAAATTTTCTCCACCAGTGGATAGAGGACAAAGCATTCTCTGGGGGAACTGTCTAACCTGGGAGGTAGCTTCAGGTAGAGGTCTTCCGCAAGGTCTGTAGGGATGAATTCAAAGCAACTGGAACTTCTAGTTTTCACTCCAGACTCCCTCGAGTAACAGTTTCTTACAAATCAATCATCTCTCAAGTTTCTTTCTGCTTTGAACATGTCTCCATGCCCCATTCTTGAGCTTCGGCTTCTAACTTTTCTTGTTCTACTCCTGTTTTCATCAAGATCAATTTTCTACTCTCATTGGTTCTACTCTCATTGGAATACCATTGGTTCAAGTGCTGTCTTATGTTGATGACCATCACATGTACCTCACAAGATTAGATCTCTCTCCTGAGATGGTGGGCTTGTGCAGTTTTAGAGGAAGCCCAGATTTCCAGCTCCAAATCAACTGCCAAAGCCTCCCCATCAGTTATTTCCTCCGTAACTTCTTTGTCTATTTACTGAAGTTAGTGTGGTTAGAACCTAAGATTTGTCTCTGAATCTTTTCTTCACATGTCATCCACTCTTGAGCTATCATTGAAGCCAGTAACATTTGCTATTAAATAATATTAGCATGAGTATTAGCATATATTTATTGTGAAGGAAGATGGGTTTCATCCTGAAAACATATCCAAATGTATGATGTGCTATGCTCATATTTAGACTCTGTTACCATTTTCTCTATCCTCTAATAATCTCCCTTCTATTTTAATTCATATTGATTTATTCAATAAAGTTTTAAAATCATTATTTTTTAAAATTTCATACTATAACTTAATTCAGGAATTTGTTGCCTCTCACTCAAATTTTATAAGAAACAATGTCTTTTCTAGGTCTCTGTCCAAAGACAATCTTTTTACCCCTTATCATGTCTTGCCATGGACTTTCATGACTCCTCACAAATGCAGAGCAATTCTCTTTGTACATGGAATGGTCTCATTGAAACAGTCTCTGCTACAACATGTGCAGCTTTTCACATCACTAGAAAATTTAAATTAATCTTTTTGGTGCATTTGGCAGTCTGACCTATGCCTTGGTAGCCACCCTGATGGTTCACTCCTCCACCCCTTGCCACCCACACCCCTACTTGATAATGTTGTTAAGCATAGTTACTTGTCAATCCCTACACTCATTTGACGCTTTTGTTCTTTCTCCAATTGCTCTTCCTAGATGATCCTGCCTGAAATTCTATAATTTAACTGTCTACTCATTTGCAGGAACCAGTTCAAAAGTCATGGTTTTTGGGAACTTTTGCCTTATCCCGTGTCAGGGTTAGATGACCTTTGATGTGCTAACATTCTTTGACTGTCTCATGTATAACATGGAGATGCACAAGCTTGCCACTGCCTCACAGGGTCTCCAGGATATGTGGTTGAATTAAATAAATGTGTTAATTATAGTGATGCGTACATCTATATAAATAACTCATCTTTTCTTCATAAACTGGCTTATATTTTATCATTTATGAAGCACTGAACTGGTACATTTCTCTGAGTTTTGTCAGATAACCAATATTTTAGGTATTTAGACTAAAATTTACTTGGGTTCGACTTACCATCAGATTTATTAGGAAAGTTGACCCTTCTAGCAATTATTAAGAGTCCTTTAAATTCATTTACTACTAGACAAGAGTGACTATTTAAATTTAAATGTAAATTGATTAAAATATTTACATGTGTTTCTGGGACTCAGTAAGAACTTGTGGTCACCCTAAAGGAAAACCCCAATTGTGGGTGCTTTGTTACTACAGGGGACAGCATAGCTCTAGGTTAAAATAACAGTAACAGCAACACTCAGATATGTAACAAAAAAACATACCTGTTAATCTTCCATCCAAGTCTCAGCTTGACCTGAGCTGATCTTTCAGATTTTACCCTTTTAAGTTGGCCAGATGCATATCACCAGTTCCAAGTTAAGTCTGTAAATGTGCACTTCGTATGATGTTATTGGTCAGTTAATAACCAGCTTTAGGCCTGAAGTCTCTTGGATGCCAGCCAGCTCAGGTCTTAGAGGCTAGTTCTTGGAGCTCCTCTTTCCTGGCCGGATTTTGGTACTTGTTGGACATTTCTTTTTGCATGCATTTTGGATGAGCCTGGTTACGAATAAAAGACATTTACACTTGAACTGAGTAAGCATTCTCACTTGCCATAGTCCAGGTACCAGATCAGCTCTGTTCTACTGAGAGTCTTCTCTGTGACCATAGTCACTCAGGTGACCTTCTAGATGCGAATTGAGTTTCTCTGCTACCAAAATTACATTTAACAGAAAAGAACATCAGAGAGAGACAGAGATAGAAATTTGTATATGAGACTTATTAGAGTGAGTTGTTGGTTATGGTCTGACTAGTCTAATAATGGCTGTCTTCTGATGGAAAATCTAGTAATACACTAGGGGCTAAGTCCACAGGACTGATGTCTCAGTTGCTCTTCAGTAAACTCTAAATCCTGAAGAAGTAGGCACTAATGCCAGTGAAAGAAGGAACTTGCGAGAGTGAGGGCAAGCAGGCAAAGAACCAGCTTTTCCTTCTTCCATGTCATTTAAATAATATACCAGTAGAAGGCGTGGCCCAGTTAAAGGTGGATTTTCCCACCTCCAAAGATCTGGATTTAGGGCGGGTCTTTCAACTTCATAGGATTTAATCAAGAAAAGTCCCTCACAGGTGTACCCAGCTGCTTGGGATTTAGTTAATTCCAGATATAGTCAAGTTGACAACCAAGAATAGGCATCAAAGTAACTTAGAAAGTCTCTCCTGAAAAAGTGTATTTTATACACTACAAGAACTTTTGTTATCACTAGGAGTTGCGCTTCTGTCTTCTAATCTTCTCTGGGGAGCATGAGAGCTGGGTACCTTCTTCAATTTGCACTCAATGGTAGTTGACTGCACTTGTAAGCATTTGAATGTAAGTCGTGTGCACTAATAATTTAATATCATCCACCATCCTCAGCTTTATAACTTTTTTCTTTATCCGACTAGATCATGACAGTGGCAGAAATGACATAGCTTTCATGGCAGGCTGAATGAAACCAGAAACTGATACTTTGCTAGGACATAATTTGGAAGAATAGCGTAACCCATCTCAACTTCATTTTTAAATAGTATCCATAATCTCTGCTCATCAGAGTTATCAAAAGAATTAAATGTGGGTTGACTGTACATAGCAAGAGTATTATTTAATTAATTCAACAAATATTTAGCAAGCAATGACTTGATGTCTAGTTCTACTCATTCAAGGCACTTTGTTTACAGTAGACAGAGGTCACACCCCTGTTATTAGGGATCTACATTCAAGTGAGGAGGAGGCTTCAAAATACAAGCAAATCCCTTATGGGCTTAAGAATGCTAGAAAATAGTCATTAGCCCTAGTAACTATTGATGTGATTACTGTTTCAGAGGTTGTTTTGTGGTCCCTTCTGCTAGTATCTCTCCTATTTCTCCAGACCAGGAGTTTGTTCCTTGTAGCTCTAAAAGCCAGACAATACTTTATACAGATTTCAGAGCATCAGATTGCCCTTCAAGCTGGCATTACTCCACTTAAAAGAGAGGTCAGGTATAGAGAAGGAATGATTTATGTGACTTCTGCCAACAAGTAAGACACTCTCTGCATATTCTCCAGTAAGTCACAATTCTTTTCTGCCAGAGGTTCAGGGTACCTGGCTGAGGTAAATAGGTATGCAGCACATTCCTGGTGGGTTGGCTGTATCCACACAGGCATTTCAAGGGACCCTTAACAGTTTAGGAAGGGGTCATACATGGGCCTGTCCCAACAATTCCCTGTAAGTTAAGTATGCATGCTAATCTTGAAGGGTCCTGCTGAGATGTATGCAAAATCCATTCATTCTCCCTCACTCCAGCATCATCAAGGACCAGCTCTGGTTCTCTCTACTGTCAGAGAGGTCATTGCAGACATTGTAAAATGCAGATGTTGAGCTGGGCAGTGGTGGCACATGCTTTTAATCCAAGCACTTGGTAGGCAGAGACAGGCAGATTTCTGAGTTAGGGCCAGCTTGTTCTACAGAATGAGTTCCAGGACAACTAAGGTTACAAAGAGAAACTTTGTTTCAAAAACAGAACAAAACAAGACAAACAAACTAACAAAATAGCACAACAAACAAACAACAACAAATACCCCAATGCTGAGGACTTATTTTGCAGCCACTAAATTGTAATTTCTTACTCTGCATTAAAATGCCTTCAAAGATGCTTAGACTGTGCACAGCATTACACAGCTGAGGTTAATGTGGATAAGATATGTTCTAGAGGCTGCAGGTGATACTAGACATCAGGTCCTCCCATGACAAAGACTCTCAGTACCCAGGAAAAACCTGGCTATCCTCTTCTGAGGAATAGTGTCTGGCACACAGGAGGGTAGGGTTTGCTGAATTAGTGATCAGATAAGTAATGGAAGTGATAGGCCTAGGTGAGAGCTGGATTGTTGGTGGCAAACATTGGAGCTTCACTCAGAACCCCATGTTTTGTAGTCCACTTGCCAAGCTAGTTAGGTGACTCTAAGAGAGTGACCTTGACCCCTTTGGGATACATTCCTTTCCTTGGAAAAGGAACTCTCCTTAATACCCATGTTGCAGGGATGAGGAGAGGTTGGTGTCTGTGCATGTGTCATGGTTGGTGACAGTGTCTGGTTTACAGTGAGTTCTAATCAGTATTAGCAATTAGCATGGTGAGGCCTAGTGATGAATGTGAGCTTTGTGCTAGGGGCTTCAAAAGCATTTCAGATTGCTGGGCTCACTCTGCAAGGGCTCAGTGTAGACCCTGTACCTAGGGCACAAGAAAATGAACATAGAATCCCTTTATGCTGAGAAAGAAGAGGAGGAGATAGAGAGGGAGAAGGGTAGGATGAAAGGTACACCAGGCATGAGGCCCTGTCCTTTACTTCTGCCAATGAACTTTAACTTAAGGAATAAGAAATGGCCCAAAATGCCCCTGTCTATCTATCTATCTATCTATCTATCTATCTATCTATCTATCTATCTATCATCTATCTATCTATCTATCTATCTATCTATCTATCTATCTATCTATCTTTCATAAAGACATCTACATCCTTAGTCTCTTCCTGCTCTTTCATGGTCCTTCTTCTAGCTACAGCAGGACTTTATCTAGCCATCAGTTTGCCAGCCCCACCTACACCCAAATCACTGAAGCACTTATTCAGCACAGAGAGAGGAATCTGTTCAGCATTTCCTCCATAGCTGGAAAGAATCTTACAGGTCACATGCTTAGACTAAAACTTCAGAATTACAATTGCACCACTATATTATTTTTTTTAATGGAACTTAATGTTTGCCTCAAGTTTTCATCCTGCCTGGCAGCTAAAATATATTCCATCAATTCAGAACATACAGGGTCACACAGGCGATTTATCTCCACCCTTCTGGCTTTCTCTTTTGGTGTTACAGAGTTTGCTTTTTATCTCACCCTAGCCTGGCTGTAATCTCTTGATGTATCTTATGCTGCTGTGGTCTTGAGTACTTGACCCAAAATGTCCTTGAGACACTTAAAGGATTCCTGTAGTTCCCTGGCACAGGCACTTAAATGTCAGAATACTGCAATAGCCCTCCAGGGATGCATCCTGCCTTCCATACCTCCCATGTGTCCATCTCTGAAGGGCAACTCATAGCCTGAAAACTGACTTTCCATTTGCTATATGCCCCCTTCACCCCTACTTCTTCTGGGAATGGGATTCTTACCTCAGGAGCTGAGGGAAAAGAGGGGACACTCCTCCTTCTAGAATAGATGGATATAAAATCTGCTTTAGAATCTCTATGCCTAAGGATCAAGGTAGTGATTTCCTTTGCATTTCTGCTGTTAACAATGCCTGGAGGCCAGGCATCTGCAGCCTCAAGAAAGGGGATAAGGACAGATAAGAAGGGAGAAGGGAAATGAAAGTAGCTGGATTTAATCAGAAATGAAATTAAGGATAAATATTCCCAATATTCTGCCACACCTTTCAAGGTAAAACTGCCCCTGGAATGGTTGAGTGTTTGTTACATGACAGCTTGTGCTAAGTGTTGTGTTCATAATTGGCTCTTCTATTTTCACAGTCGTCTTAAGAGGCACAAAGTATTACTAAGGGGCTTAGGAAGTGTAATTAACTTTCTTGCATTATACAGTAGTCAGTGACAGAGCCTGGATCCTACTCCAACCAGCTTGGCTAGAAGCCCATGCTTTTAACTGCTCTGTTCTCATGACTCTCCTCACATGATAAGTACAGGAACACAAGACAAAACCAAGCAGACACACATTTTCAAAAGCTTAAATTGGCTATTAATGTATAAACTTGGTAAGTAAATGCATATTGTTAATAACTGTGGACATTCTCTGTGTAAAGGCTCGCTTCACTCTCAATACAAGAGTCAGTTACCAAAAAAAAAAAAAAAAAAAAAAAAAAAAGAGTCAGTTATCTACATCTTTGTTCTGTTTCCTCAGTAGATCTGTATATCAGGTTTGAAAAAGAAACGAGGACATGACTGCTCCAAGGTATTGGGGGAAGAGAAGGTTTTACTTTGGGTATGTGGGAGAGAACAGCCAGAAGCACTAGAAGGGTCCAGAGTGGGGGAGAGAAAATAGCAGATCTAACCTGGCCAGCAGACTCAACCAGGCTGTGAATGGAGACAGTGAAGGAGAGAGGGAGGAAGACCGAGTGTTCCAAGAGAGTGTGTGACTGAAACAGTAGGGTTATACTGGGAGAAGAAGCTGGGGTAGGGAAGCAAAGGTTCTGGGCTAGGTGAGCTTGGAGGCCAAGCAGACAGTTTGGTGTGCTAATAGGCACCACAGTTAGCCATCTATCCTGGGTTTCTTCAAGACTGAACAAGGTTCTCTTCAGATAATATATATGGTCAGGTCCTCTCTTGTTTTAGAATGGTCCATTCTCTGTGACTTCATGGAGGTATCTCTGGAATACCATTTCTGAAGCAGCTTGAAGCATTTCCACCCATCTCTCAGTAGATCCTTGATACCTTCTCATGGAACTGTGGGCGATCCAAAACATGAGGTGAAACCTTCATGGATAGAGGTTAAAGTAAGGTTGCACAAGACAGAGCTATCTAACTGAACTAATTTCATCCCCCTCCCTTTATCCCTCCCTTCTCTCTCATCCTCTCTGTCATTTTATTTTATTTTTTTATTTTTTATTTTTGGAGGTGTAAGTGAATTTTTATTGGGAAGGAAGTTGTCAACTTAAACAGCAGCAAATGAAGAATGCATAAGGAAACTCCCTGTTGTCACAAACAGATGTAACCTCCAGAATATGTGACACAGGAGACATTTCAATCTGTGACCCCAAGCCTGGATGCATTAAGCACTTTCCCATTCAATCTAACACTTCTGGATTCCTAAAAAGGAATTTATAATAAGAGCATGGAAAAGTCACTTCTGAAAGGAAACCCCCAAGAAGGTTCAGAAAAGGAATGTAGAAATCAAGAAGTTACTGTTACAATTACTTTAAATTGTAATGCACTACATTTCCATATCTTCACAGTAATACAAAACACAGTCTCTCGCAGAACTGGTTCAGATTACTTAAATACCAACTGTGCTGTCAGTCCTCTACCCAGTGTCTGGAAGTTACTCGTGGTTATATGAAATGAAGCTATTGATACTTTTCTACAGCCGTAACTGCACACCAGGAAGGTGGAGACAACACAAACCAAGGGATGGAGTTTTCCCAAAAGCTGTAGTGTGAAAAGACTATAAACAGTTGATCCCATACACATGAATGGGCTTCCTTGCTAGAGGAAATCCAAGTGGAATAAGGAATGGAGATGTAAAAAGGTGTTCTTGAGGGGAAAGAGGTTGGTGCCCTGGATGCCTTTAGTTTTCGGCCCCCTCCGCTGTATCACATTCTTCTCCTGCACTGTCTGATGTCCATAATGTTAAGTTGTCTCTAAGCAACTGCATGATCAGGGTGCTGTCTTTGTAGGAGTCTTCGTTCAGTGTATCAGGCTCTGCGATGGCCTCATCAAAAGCCGTTTTAGCCAGTGTGCAGGCAAGCTCTGGATTATTAAGGATCTCATAGTAAAATACAGAAAAGTTAAGAGCCAGCCCCAGGCGGATTGGATGCGTAGGTTGCTTCTCTTTCTTGCTTATATCAAATGCCTCTTGGTAGGCTCCTTGGGAATTTTCTATTGTTTGTTTTTGATCATCACCACAAGCTACTTCAGCAAGATACCGGAAATAATCTCCCTTCATTTTCAGATAGAAGACCTTACTCTCTGGATTAGTTGCATTGGCTATTAGATACTTATCCAACAATTCCAGGACCGTGGTGCAGATGGACGTCAGCTCTGACTCCACTTTCTCCTGATAGTCTTTGATCAGCTGCAACTTCTTGTCGGAGGTGTCGGTCTTGTGCTCGATCGGCTCGAGATGACCCTCTAGGCGGACCTGCGGCCCCCGACCACGTTCTTGTAGGCCACCGACAGCAAGTTGCGCTCCTCGTTGTACAGCTTGGCGCCCTGCTCCGTCACGGCTTTCATGCAGGTGGCCATGTCGTCGTAGCGCTCGGCATGCTCGGCCAGTTTAGCCTTCTGGATCAGCTTGGTCTTCTCCATGGCGAGCGAGGGCGAGCGCCTAGCCGGATCCGGAATCCTTCTTCTAGTCTCCACGGCCGCGACCTGAGTCCTCTCTGTCATTTTAGATTAACATACTGTTTTGTTCAGCTCTGGCATTTGAAAAAAAAATATGTTTCCTTTCTTTCTAAAAATAAACCTTCGAAAATAGATATGCCATGGACAATGAAAGAACGTACAGTCTCTTTTGCGGTCAACATATAAATATTCCCACTTTAAAACATAAAGACAATCAACCAGCTTCCAGCACTTACCTCTTTGGTTAGCCTTCCCCTCCACTTCTACCCACCTTCCTTGGCTTCTGCATGTGCTGAGAGCCCAGGCTGTTTATGCTCCCTTCTTCTTCCACAGTTACCACTGAGTGAGCCTTGATGACACCCCTCCAGGGCACCTACTTACACTTGCTGTGGGCTGAGGTGCCTATTGAACATATCAAAGGGGACTCTGAGTGCAAAGTTCTCTTTGCCTCTCTCAGTCCTTACCTGTGGCAGGGCTCTTCTGGCTGGCATACTTCACCTTCCCTCCTCAAATTTCTCCAGTCCAGGGGATGAGCTGCCCTTCCCCCAGCCTCTCTTCTCTATATTATTCAACATTTTGATTACTGGTCCTCTTTTGGACCTTCTAGGCTTCCTGGCTGCTGCACTTGTTTTTCCTTTCTCCCTTCTCCTCCTCCCTCTTTTCACATATCTCAGAATCATACTCACTCTAGATTCTCTCAGAGTTCCTGTCCTCTGGCTGTGTCTCTCTTTTATCTATGATAAACTTTCTCCTTCACCATACCCAGGAGCAATCATGTCCCTTTTTTTATTTCCTATTTTCATCTATCTGTTGCCAAATCCTTTCCTCTTTCTTTCCTTCTTTCCTTCTTCCTTCCTTTCTTCCTTCCTTTCTTTCTTCCTTCCTTCCTTTCTTTCTTCCTTTCTTTCTTTTATCTCTTTCTCCATCCAGCTACTTTGCATGCCTCTTTCGAAAAGGACTCTTTGTCAGGCATCTGTCCAGCATGCTCCAAGAGGCCATCTCTTTGCCTGTCATTCCCTTAGTAGACTGTTCCTTTGCACACCATCAAACATTTGCATTGGTGATTCCTGTTCTCTTGTCTTGTTTTCATCTAGCTGAGTCAGGACACATAGAGGTCCCAGCTTTTATAATGACTTCCCAGTCTCCCAGCAGGTTTAAAGATACCTCATTCATGGCATTGGGTGCAGACATATCACACTAAGTGCCTCACAGACACAGGCTCTCTCTACTATACTGTGACCTCCTGAAGAATTCTTATCATTGTGTCTACAGGGCAGATAAGACTCTGGTATTAATGGGAATGAATAAATGAATGAATGAATGAATGAATGATAGAAAAGTGAAATTATAGATTACAAAGCATCCATTAGAATGGGCAAACTTCCTGAAAAGAAACACAGTTCACATGAAGGGTTTAGAACTTCAGTTTTATTTGAATGGCTTCTGGTCAAATTATCTGAGACCATTTTAATTTATTTATCTAGAATTGTGTTGTTATTTGGTCTCACTCTATAATTCTTTAGGTGAAGCTATTAGAAAAGACTGACAGGCATGTGTTGAATTGTGGTTATTTAAAAAATGTCTACATATACAATGTAACATCATTATTGTGTGACATTTAAGGAGAATATTATAAATAGGTCACCATTGACTATGCTGTATCTCCAGCTAATTTTCTTGCCAGTTATCTCAATAATTGGATCCTGGGCCAGTCTTTAACAGAAGGAGACTTGACAATAAAATGGATATTTAGAAACTGTCTCTCCATAATTCTATCTGGAATAAGTCCTTGGTAAATAGTGAGCCAATTAGAGGCAGATGTGCTGGTGAGGTTTTAAAAGACATACCGATGAACATGCAAAGACTTTTAAATGCCTGGGTTCAACAGGAACTTTGATGTAACTATCTCATTTGGAGAAATCTAGTCTTTTTAATTGCAAGGAGATTCTAAAAACTTTAGGGCAATAGATAGAGGAGTGTGGAATCCACAAAGAATGATCATCATTTTGGGGCACAAGGTAAAAGTTGAGAACCCACTACCCACAAGAATAGTCAGAGCTCCCTTCAAGGGAAGGATGGCCCAGGCAGGCTGGCTGGTGGCTCCGTTTCATATTTCAACTATGTATATGACTCAGGACTTGATCTTCTGTCCCTATAAAATGTGAACTGATCAATGTTTCTCTCATAGGCTAGATCCCCTAGAAGTTGGCATATAAAATGTAGAACACTGAGGAATTGATATTTATTCACTCTGTAAAGTGATTTCTGTTCTGTGATATACATCTTCACTCTGAGCTGTGCCTTGACTTTGGTACATACAAGGAAAAGAGAGAGGCATAAAGCTAGATGGTCTGATAGTTTCAGTGTCTTTACCACATTAGGCATTTCATGGATTCATCCCAGACCTTTCTAGAAGTATATATGACAGGGAAAATGACCATTCCAGGGTAGAGCTTGTCCTCCTTTAAGAGAGCTCATCTGTATATTAGCCAGGAGAACCAGGACCCTGTTTCTTCAATACCATCTGGTGATGTTGGAAGAGGGCCCTGACAGACCTTTGTTAGAAGGAGACAACATTTTCAGCATTTTATTAGCATTCGAGCTGATTTCTGAGCAGGTGACTCACTCTCTGCCCCTTCTGGACTCTCCATGGGTAGACTTGGAGGTGGGATGTGTATTTATTTGTGGGCTGAAGGTCTGAGAAGGAAACGACCAGGAGGAAGGGAGCAGGAGCGTATGTTCTCTCAGCTGCCCTTCTGGATCCTCTTACGATGGAAGTGTGGCAGAGCATGCAAGCAATACTTCTGTTTGTAGCTCTGCCATATTATTATTTTTATAGTAACAATAATAATGTAGGAGCAACCTCATTGTAGCTATGAAAACTGACCCCTTATATTTGGACCTGTGGCATGTGACCTCTGGTTACTGTCTCATTCTCTCAAACAGCTGCAAATTACAGAGGTCAAGCTGTTACTGTGCCTTCTCCAATACCATCCAAAGCAAACCTACAAGCAAACCCTTTGCCAGAATTCATGGCTTCACAGCACATGGGCAATGGTCTAATTCTCTGTCTTACTCAAAAGCCTTCTGTTCTTCCAAAGGAGAATGACACTACCTCTGACTGAACAGAAAAGTGTATGATAGAGATCTTCCCAGCCCCTTGTTCAGGCCAGGTGCACACCAGAGCCTTATCAGGAGCTACCAGTTAGGGTCCTGTCTGGAGTTGTGCTCTAGGGACCTCTAATTTCTCCACCAAATTGCCTGTCTTAGGAAGAAGTTTAGTACTACAGAGCCAGAAGTAGGAGTCTTGGCTTTGCACTTCCTCCCACAGTGTGCAAGGAGTCTGAGCCATATGTCCAGATGGTCATCTTCCCAGAACAGTGAAAACAGGATATTTTTGGTCTGGTAGATGATTTCCTTTTCACTAAGACTCTACCCTCTTCATATGCTATCACCCTTCTTGCCAGTTGGTATAGAATAAGCCCTGGGTTAAGGCAAATAAATAAGAACCCAGGAGTTTTGCTTACTAAACTTGTTCTCATGTGGGTCCCACTAGCTGTCATGCACAGTGAGGTCATTAGTATCCTAGGCATTCAGGAACATAGGAATCTTCAGACCATTTAGGTGGATCATCTGATTGCCACATGAGAGAGTTCCATCCAGGTATGCCACCAGGGTTGTTTGAAAAGGAGCTAGTGGAGTGGGGTGACATAAATTTACTAGTGAGGGATTATGTTCTCTCAGATGCCTCATTTAAAGGATTTTTCTCTCATCAGGAAGATGCATCAATGTGCAAGAATTAAAAGCATCCCCTATAGGGCTTCAGAATTTATAATATGCTGTAATTTACTTTATATGTCTAATAGTAAACTTGAAACCTAATTTAGCTCTTTACTTTATAATAAAAAAAGTTTGAAAATGCTATTCTCAATCATAAAAGAATTCACCCCAATTTTAAAAGTTGTAGATATTATAACATAAGCCCACATATAGTACTAGGAATTATAATAAACAAAATTGTGGCTATTCTACTACCCATAGGAAAGTGGGGTCTTCTTAAGTGGCAGAGGCAGAGGACCAAGCCACATCCAGAGGAAGTGGGTGAAGGGGTATATGTGGCAAAGAGCAATGGTGCCTCAAAGTTCACAAACACACTCTTCCAATAAATTTGAGTGAACTCTGTCAGTAGTTCACAACCTTCTTAATGCTACAATTCTTTAATACAATTTCTCATGTTGTGGTGACCCTCAACCATAAAATTATTTTGTTGCTACTTTGTAACTATAATTTCACTACTATTATGAATCATAGTGAATATATATGTTATGCAGGATATCTGATATGTGGTCTTCAAAGAGGTTGTAGCCTACAGGTTGAGAACCATTGCTGTATAGCATGTCATGCTAATGCTATGATAGAAAGATTCTTCTCAAGAAAAGCAATCCCTCTGATAAAGACACAGGTAATTTCTTGCTTGACTTTAGGCCTTCTGCTTCATTTCTGGATGGAGAGAGCATTTCACCCACTATCCAGAGGATGATCTCAGAAGCTCATTGCATTGAGCATTCTCTACCTTCCTCTGCTGCCTGCAACTTCAATCTAATCCACCCTTCATCACTATGGGTCCTCTGAGAACCTTCAAGTTCTTTCTATCTTTTCCTATAGTCACCTACTTAAACTTTGCTGACCTTGCTGCCTTCTTCCTTTGTTTATATCCCTTGCTTCCCTAGCCTCTTCTCAGAACAAACATCCACAGTCAGACTTATCTAGTCACTTGCATTTCCTCACACTCAGTTTTTCTTGTAGTGAAGAACACAGTACTGAGAACTGTGTGTGATATGCTACCAAGTCACAAATCTTATTCTGGATCATGAAATTGTTAACTTTGTATCCAAAGAGGGGAAAACTTTCTGTTCTGTACAGCTGTGGCTTCAGGGAATGTATAGATTAATAATAAGTGGTATGTCTACCATGGGCTGTACATCAAGGTCAGTTTTGTAGACTTGGCTAACTTTAGGAAAGGAAAAACAATTTGACATGTGTTGGCTCATGGGTCTGTCAACAATGAACAGACCCATGGTTCCATGATGGTGTCCTTGGCACTCGAAACTATTAATAGTAATATGATTGTATTTATTTTGTAAATGTTATCATTTATAAAGCACTGTTTGTCATAATGACAAGATATATATCCAAATCATCCCAAATGTCTTAGTTTTCAGCTATGTGCTCATGACTAGAGCATATAGATCCTTTTCAGATATTTATTAACTAAAAATTATTCTTTCTGTGAATTATTTTCATGCCACATATTCATTTTTCTATTGAGATAGATTAAGACTATTTATAAGAAAACATTTTCCTTTTATTCTTCTTCAGGGGCACTTTAAATGTTTGTACAAAGGACTAAGGTGATCATGACCAGCATTAGCTGATGACAGGTCCTTAATCATTGACCATTTAATTTTACCTCTACCTGAAAATGCATCTTAAAAATAGAGAATTAAACTATAGAGACTTTTTTATATAAAACTTATGTCAGGTATTATGAAATAGTATGTATTAAATGTATATGAAATAGGAAAAGTGCATATTTCATAAAAAGATTTTATTAAATTATATCTCCCAGAAATAATTACCTTGAATTACATTTCTGATAAAATTTTATATACATCTAATTATTACTAGGTTCTTTTCCAGGGAATTGTAGTTGTTGTGAGGACCATGATATGATTGGACAGATGGATGGATGAATAGATAGATAGATAGATAGATAGAGAGAGAGAGAGAGAGAGAGAGAGAGAGAGAGATAGGATATAACTATTGTTGATAGATACATAGAAGATTAGGTTAGCTGAAAAATGATAAATGCATGACAAAGAGAGAGACAGACTGATGGTCAGGAGATGGATGGTGATAGATAATTGATAGCTAATGGAATTAGATAAGATCGGCAATAGGTAGATGGTTAATAGATGGTTGAAATAGATACTACAAACATGTATAGATAATAGATAGATGAACAGGTGACAGACAACAGATAGATATTCTTTTCTAGTATTGTAACTGGGGCTGTCTTTATTGGACACAGGTCCCCTCATCTGAATTTTATTTCCTGAACAATGCTCAACTTCTGGTATTAGTTCAACTATGATTTGAAGGGAGGGACAAGGACATGGCTGAATTGATTTTAAGGACCATAGTGTCATCATTAACTATTTGATGCAGGGGTAGTGGGTATTCAAGTGGTGGTGATAGCTAGGCATTATGTGGGAGTGCCTCCTTGCCTGGCCATTTCCTCTCCATTCTCTCTGTCTACCAAAAGATTTTATGTTAGAATCTACCTTGTGGATTGAGTTAATGTCTGCATAGATATTTAAAATATTTATTAACATTGGGTTTCCTTCTAAGAAACATGAATTCGAAAACTCAGCACTATGCCTCTCAAAAAGAACCTTCTATATATTATCAAACATGGTCATCCTGTTTGGATAGATTTGCATGTTTTTCTTGGTTGCTCACACAAACCTGTGTTATGATTCACTTCCCAATCTGACAGATGAGAAAGGGGAAGTGTCTCCCTTAGTTCATTTAGCTCTGAAGAAGTGCTGTGGACTGGTGGTTGAGGAAGTAATCTCTTCCTCAGCTGTGGAAGCTGGGAATATAAGATGAGGAGCACAGTATTATCCTGTCCTGACAAGGGGTGTCTTCTAGGCTGAACATGATTCAATTCTGTTTGGGTCCTCACCTGGCTAAAAGTAGGACATAAACACAAGTGTTTCTATTTCCTTTTATTGAGGTTCTCCACTCCAGAGACCTAATAACTGCCCCCCAAAAATACATCATTTTATATTGTCACCTAAGGGGTCACCATCTCAATATATAAATTTTAGAAAAGACACAAACACCCAGCCTATAAAGGGAAATTAGCAATGATGTGCAAATTGTTCAGGGTTAACATGGGCAGATGTGGTGATAAAAAAAAAAAAATCAAAGTCTCTCCTTTTCAAAGCCTGTGCTCCTGACACTATGGCTCCTTTTCAATTTATGAACAGCTCACAGGCATGTGTATATTCCCATGAATAATAAGCCTAATCTTTACTATGGAGCCTGTGCTTACTAGCTGCTCAGTGATTACATTCTGCTCAGATCACTGAGGGGGAGAGTCAACTAAGACAGGCCCTGAGTCACCTGCATGTGTTTTGATAAACAGGCCCATTGAGCAAGGGAGGGAGAAGATCCTGTAAGATCTAAAAGTAGGGGAGACTATGTTCCTGTGGAGGGTAGGTTGCTTGCTACCTGCCTCCCTGTTCAGAAGCAGGGAAGATATCCAGGACCCCATCAGGTGTCACTAGGATTCTAGGCAACACAGAAAGGTTTCTGGTCTTCCCTTGTCCCCAGAGTCCTTCTTCCTTTGCGCCATGAGCTGTTTTCTGCTCCATTTCCTCTCAGAGCCCTCAGCTCACCCTCAGAGCTCTCTGTTGTCTTCCCCATCATCCTAGCTGGAATAAAATATAACTGTGTCTGAAAAGTACAGAAATCAAAGCTCCCCTTGGGGATTTTTTTTCCGCTGTATCACCTGTCGAATTGAAAACTGGTGTGTCCTTGAAAAGATATGTATTTCAGGCCGCAGGGGTGCTAATTTGCAAGGCCCATTACTCAAATAAAACATTAAAAAGAGACTTCCCTACGCTGGTGCTCTCAGCCTGTTTCCACTCCAGCATCAACGGTACCAGCGATAGGTTTCCTGTCAAGCTTCAGAGCCCAAAGTCAAGATTTATCAATTGCTATTCTGACTCTAACTTTTGCACTTTCATTATGTCTTGGCATTGTGAACTCAGCCACAGCTATTCCAACTCCATCCAGGCCATTCCTTCTCATGCTTAAAGCTAATGTAAAAGACAAAGTGAGCTTGGAGAATGCCCCCAGGGGTCTGGGATGACCACTCTTCTGTATGACCAGCATCTTATGCAATGAGAATGAAAACCTTGCAGGTGATAACCAGACAGTTAGAAAGGATGCTCAGAGGTGCTCCTAGTACCCCAGGGTAGCCTTACAGTGCTTAGCTTTTCCATGACTCAGATGTTTTTAAACAAAGAGATCTTTATTGGTCCCACCAGCTCAAGAGGAAGATAAAAATTCTGCTGGAAATTCTGTCTTATGTTGTATTTTCATGAAGACTAAATTACATCATATTTATCCTTTTATGCTATGAATTAAATATTTACATATAACATAATTTCATAAACCTTCCCCAAAGTCTATGTAGCATGCTGCTCTGGGGAACATGAAATAAATGAATTAATCACTTCTCTGTCACTGTTTACTTAGGCTGTTTCGGCTGCAGTGTTAATGCTAATTTACCTTGCAGGCCAATTCAGGAAAAGGATCACTTTTATAGGACAAATTCCTTGAAATAGAAGCCCTGAGTCCCTAGCCATGAGTCTTCTAGAATCTTGGTAGCTATTTCCAGTAACTTTCCACAGATGCGGCACACATACAAATGACTTGTTACTTACATGATTCCTATAGACATCAAATGCCAAAAAATTTGGTGAGAAACTTGATCTCTCTGGCTAAGCCCAACTTAGGTACAAAATGTGAGAACTTAACATAGCAAAGAAGGAGAATTTGTGGTAGGATAGGAGATCTGGGGAGATTATTGCACCTTTATGTCTTAGGTCCTCTTCAGTGTTATGAGATATTTTTATACTTTCAAATTAATTAACATATGATATACTTTAGGTCACAGGAAAGTACCCTCAATACTGATAAAGAACATTCATTTTGCAAAAATACTTAGTGCTCTTTGCAGGGGAAGATATTCACCTTGCTGATAAATGGGATGGTTTCCCACCAAACCCTTCCTGGAAACTGAGAAAGGTGATTGCAATTTAGAGCAATTACGGCAAACTATTGCACCTGTAGAACTAGAGGCCATTATCCCGGAATCTTAGATGGATTAATTAATGAATCGGCAAATAAAGCGCATGATGAATTACGAAGCACGATATCATAATAATTTTATGATAAAGCATCTCTGTATGATATTACATTTCAGAATAAAATAGTAAAGAGCTCCTCAACATCTTAAAGGAACGCTTAAGTCTTTCCAGATAGAAGGCAAGAAACAAAGAGAAGAGGGGGCAAAGATGGAGGGGAAAGACATGCCTTTTTATTTTAACAGGAGGAGGACATGTTGGGAGTATAGTGGCCTGGGAGGCAAAGACACACTTTGTTTAATGCTGCACAATGCTACCAGGAAATGACATCAGTCACATCAGAATCAAGAGAAGGTACTTTAAGCGTATTTGGGCCAGCAGGATTTTAAATTCATTTTATAACCTTTTAATTTTGTTTCTTGGTAAACTATGTGTATTCCCCTCTCCTTCACTAGCCTCCAGTTCCCAGTACCTACGCACTACATCAAAACTGGAAACCCTGCAAGAAGGAGGAACTGAAATTGGTTTTCAGTGGGCCCGATTTCATGCTGAGCAGGAAACAGGAGCTCAGAGATGAATTGGAAGGCCACGCTTGTCAGCGAATGAAATGTGATGAACCTCTGAGTTTTATTGACATGCTGCTGCCGAGGAGCTGGCTACAGCTGCAGGAGTGCAGTCTCCTAATCCTGTGTTTTTGGGGTGTGAGTTGGACTCAGGGTATTCTGTTAGAAATGATACATATTTATTAGATGCTAGAGCTTAAAAGAGAGAAAAAATATGTCCAATGTCAGTCACCTTAACAACCAAACCTTTCTTTTATTGAAATAAAGAGACAATTTCACTGTGACAGCTCTGAACGGGAGTTGTGTTAAGTGATGACATTCCTTCTCTCCAGAGAGAAGCCAGGTGCTCCGTTTGGCCACTTGTTGGGGAGGAGAAATGTGGGGAAAAGTGGGATCATGTGTGGAGCATTTTATGGGTTCTAGAAAACCAGTCTGCAGCCCTGAGGATCCTGGAGTCCTGCTAATTATATCCCTCCTCTCTTTAGCCTAGCTGAAATCAGTTGCAAACAACATCTGAGCTCATTTTACTTGGTACATTTTTGTGTGATACGGTTGTACTCCCAAGCCTTTCTTCCTTTCTAGGAATGGCTTCCTGACACTCCCCAATAGACACCAGTCTTCACAAGTGAGAGACTATGAAAGTAAGGTACACTGAGGCAATGTAATGCTTCCAAGTTCCTTCAAATAGGTATAACAACCATAGAGCCAGAGAGAGATGGCGCATACCTAAGGCAGTCTTAATATTTGAACATTGTTACTTATAAACTAGTGTGTGTGGGGGGGAGAGGTGTGTCTGTACTGACAGAGCATGTATAATGTGTTTTGACAGACATACCAGTGACTCCATACAACTGGATCACTGCAATGTCCCTCTCCCAACACTGGTAACAACTCATAATAATTGCATCCCTGCAAATCTTGCAGGGCACTGCTCTGCTCAAGACTACCACAGCAATTTACCACCTATGTTAACCTCATGGAAAAGTCCTGAGGCTTGTATTTTGAACCTTGAAACTTTCAGTTTCCAAATGTGAGAAATGTACAGGCACATGTTCACCTATTTTCAGGAAGAAATGATAATGAAAGGACTAGGAAAAGAAGGAAGGGAATACCCTTTTGCTTGGGAACACATGTTTAGTATATGTGTGGCATATATGTATATATATACATGTGTATGTATATATATATATATATACACATATATATATTACACAGACATAATGTATGTCTCTATAAGCTAAAACATATGCATGCATGCCATCATAAATACATATATCACACAGATACACAGACACACATACTCATATACATACACACACATACACACTCACATATACACACATGCAAGTAGCATATGGTTTAATGATGTACACCAGACATAACTGCCAAGACACTGTCAACTGTCAGCTTTTTAAATCTAGACAGTCTTTCTCTGTGAGCAGGTTTCCCCCGAGGAAAAGAGAACACATCATAAGTAGTCCAAGTGGCCAGTGTGAGTAGCAAAGGCTGGCAACTTACTGTAAGCCTCTTGAGAAGTCTGTACCAAGGATCAGATTTGAACCCTCACATGCAGGCTTTAATTCCCAGTGCTGCAAGTTTCTGGGGAAAGGGAGGGTTGCTTTGCCCTGGATAGTGCTCTCTCATATTCTTGCCATCCAACGTCATTCTTTTTCCTAGGTTCTGCCCATTTATGTTTTTACAGTTATCTGAGATAATTTTGAGTGTTCATGTCATTTTTTTTCTTTTTTCTGAAGACAATGCTTTGAGCATTGCCTGGAGTTGAGATGAAAGAAGGGATGGGTTTCATCTCCTGGAACATGCCATTTTGTTGACTGTCTCTTTGATGCTTCCTTTAACATATCAATTTTAAGTTGTATAGCTGAGCCCTCAACCCCCTCTTAAGCACATATTATGCCTCTGTCTACCTCTCTGTCATCCATGTTGAGCAGGTTAGATTGATCCTGTGACTTAGCCACTTCCATCCCCTTATTCTTTGGTCTCTTCCCGAAATCCAACTATAGGGAAAGCCCCCCTTTTATCATGCTTTGTTCTGAGTCTTTATGCTTCTTCTGAGTCTTCTCATCTGACTTTCTTACTTCTTTGATTCTTTTTAGAGTCACTGCTAACAACATTTGGCAGCTGGAGAAGAGCTTTTGGATACTTTTACCCTTCTCAGCAAGATGCAGACACTCATGGGAAGAGCCCATGTTATCATCTTATTTGTCCTATATGCCATGTGTGTTGTCCATAACATAGTCATTTACTTATTGATTATTTTTTTGAGGAGACTATTCCTTCCTTCAGAAAGTTTATAACAAAATAAAACCCAAGAGCCCTAAAGTATAGTCCTGCCACACATGAACACATTAATTTTTTTCACTAAAGGGAAAGCCACACCAATAACAATGGGGATAGCATGTTGTCTTGGTGTGGAAACAACCCAGATGTCCCTCAACAGAGGAGTGGATACAGAAATTGTGCTACATCTACACAATGG
>NW_022196906.1:22649303-22717380 GCF_008632895.1 Mastomys coucha
GGAGGGGAAACTGGGAATGGAGAAATTTACATGTAAATAAAGAAAATATCTAAAAGAAAAAAAAATAAGTTTCTTAAAAAAAAAAAGATGGACCACTTTTGTGTAATTATATACTGCAGTGTTTGCAATGAGATGAATTTACTTACAGATGTATTTCTTATGACACTGCCTAATCATTGAGTGGCACATGATGGTGTGTATACCTATATCATGTTATCATTTGTCAGTGGTCTTTTCTAAAGCTAGAAAAATAAAGTTCTTCAAAGTAGAACTTTTTCATATTTCAGTTCCCACCCACATTCCATGTAATACGTGTTTATCAAAAAAGGTTTTAGATACCAGTTTACTTCAGCATTGGATCCTCACTATTATGCTCTTGTGCACTTAGATTATGAATAGGGAATGCTTATGAGATTACTGGCTATATTACAGATATTTAGTAAACATAAACATTCATTTCTTAATTGAGATAATATCATATGGTAATTTATTTAAATATATCCATGTATCTTATTAAAGTGATCCTGTGTTAAAAGTAATGCAGCTGGAGGCAAGTACCATTGATAAATGCTCATATTAGTGGGCAAAACTTTAATGAAACAGAGCATTTGCATAGCTTCAAAGTATCTTCTCCTGGTGTTTGTTAATAATGTTTTGTTTGGTTCTATGGATTGAACCTTAGGTCTTTTTATCTAAGCTTATCCTTTAATCCCAAGCTATACCCCCAGTACATTGACTTGCTTTTAATGATCTTGGATGTCCTTCTTTTGGAAGGAACTTAATTCATCTTCTTTATAGTCAGACTTTATATTCAGTCACTCTAAACAATTGAATGAAGCATGAAAAGTGAAGAGACATATAACTTCATAAAGTACAAAAACATGGCAGATGTCATAGGAGCCAAGATACCTGCATGCACATCACAGAGTTATGTGGGCTCATGCCTACTTTGATGAGATGGAGCAAGGACAAGCTCTGCTCTGTTTCCTGAATCTGACCATGAGAAAATATCTAATAGGCCAGGGGCTCTCTACAGAATACCTTGACTGTTATTTCAAAATCAAGAATGACAAATACCAGGATCCTTCTAAAGACTGAAAAATCCTTAGTGCCTAAGACAGATAAATGCAATGACATGGAAAAGAATGTCAAAGCTGGGAAATCTGAAAAATGTTGGCAGTTTAGTTAATGATACAATTCCCATGTTATTGCATTACTTGTGGTTATTAGGCTATGGCTACTTAACATTATGTCAAGACTATACAAGAATATTCTATATCATTGAATACCTTCATTAAGTCTAAAAGAAGTTCAAAGCAAAAAGGGTTGTTTTGTTTTGTTTTGGTTTGTTTTTTTCTAAAGATAACATACTGGAGAAAGATCCTGCTTGGCTGGATTCTCTTTGTATCATAAACCATACTGGATGCTGGTTTGCTTTCATTAGACAAAGCAGAGATATTCTATACAGGTAGGTGGAGTCACTAGGTGGTATACCAGAGGGTATGGATGGATATTTCTTTAAGTTAGAGCACACCTTGTTACAGAACTCTAAAGTAAGGAAGACTGTAAGTTTATTAAATATTTGCCTTCCTTCTCTCAAGGAAAGTAAAATCATGCAATCCAAGGCACTTGATCAAAAGCCAATGAAACCTGCTGCTCTATTTAAATATGCTAATGTGATGTCAGACATATATAAAATAAACCATACTCAGGCAAATACTATGATTCTCTCATTTGTAGAGTCATTATCTAAATGCATGTGTATGTGTATGCATGCAAACATCCATGGGTACATGTTGGTCATGACAGTAGAGAGGGAACTATGAGAAGAGCAAAGATCTTAAAGGAAGAGGAAGGGGGAAAAGATAAAATGATGGGATTGATGTGTCATGAAAGCAAAAATGAGGGTGATTTGGAAGGAGCTTGGGATACAAGAAGGAGGGGGTTAGGAAAGTGGGATGAAGTACTAGAGCAGGATTTGTTACTTTGCATTTACTAATTTTAAAAATTAATAAAAAAGAAATCATTTTAAATGCACCCCCTTTTGTATCTTTAATTTTGCTAGCACAATGTGTATGTAAAGAAAAAATGTTACTCATTTTGTGAAATTTTAAGAACAATCTGAAATTGCCCTATTCTAGTTGACTGACACAGTTTTTCCTCTCATCCTTTCCTCTGATTCATGAATTCTTAGAACTTAGAGGATGAAAATACATATTCATCTTCTCTAATTTCTCTGTTGCCAGAGTCTGAGTCAATCGTTTCTTCTAAACACCCACAGGTTAAGAAAGATCCAGGTGAGCTTTACCTGTATCCTAAAATAACCCAATTCTTGTTCACTAGTTTGATCAGACTTGAGTATAATGTAATAATGATGACCATACTTCATCCCAAACTGTACCTTAAGGAGAAATTTTGAAACTATGAAAGAGAATTTTTTCCTATTATTTAGGATGCTATTGTCTAAAACTACATGCCTTTACACTGGAGGGATTGCAAAGGAAATTAAAAAATAAATAAATAAAGAATGGTACCTTCTGGGAAGAAGGATCTTAATTCCTGTATGTTAAATCATTAACTTGGTGATCATCTGGACCATATAGGCCACAGATTTATAACTTCAGAGTCAGAAGGATCAGTAATGCTTTGGTCTAGTGAGGCAGTGTGGGAACCACTTTCCAATGTTTCTGGCATAGACTCATTCACCATTCCTTAGTGTTCACATAGCAGAAATACGGAATAAATAAATGTTGCAGGATGTAAGCACATCCCATCCATCATGCTGCATTTCCATGGTTGATTTTAGTGAAAGATGAACTTGCAATTTCTCTCATCTCAGAAATTCTACCTAGTGAGTTTACTCATCATCTCAGAATAAATCTCTTTTTTATATGGCAGCCTTTTATAGGTATGAACAGAATTGTCATATCTACCCCAGGTCAAATGTTTTCAGGATTAATATAGTTCTTTCATGAATTCCTTTATTACAAGGTTAATAGAAATATGCATATTAATTAATATTCCGCTTTAAGGGAGATGCTCAGAGCTGAGTACATTCTGAGTCATCATCAATTAGTGTGCAGTATGTTTGTTCACATTAGAATTGGAAGAGACATACAACCAATTTATACCCAGGACTAGACTGTACCATGTGCTATAAATGGCTACCCTCTATTAATTGACCTTAATTTGAGAAACAACCCCTCCCATTGGTCAAAACACAATGTCTTCAAGCCACTCCTCATTCTATGTGAATGATGTAATGTTATGGCTGTACAAGGAGTCCTCATTAGTGAGATGTAGATTTGTTCTTGACAGCATGGGGATCTTGGAGAAATTCAACTCAGTACAAGTTGCTAGAGTGTCTAAAGTAGGGTCTCAGACCTGAAAGGCTAAGCAGAATGCTGGCAGAAACTAGGCAGTCAATCCTTACTTCTTTCTCTCCTTCCTTAGTGTTTCTGTGAAGAGAAGTAATGTCATGTATTCCCTGACCTCCCACAGATGGTTCTTGTTACCATCTGGATAAACCATTCCATTGGGTTTTGGTTTTGAGCATCATTGCTACAGTTAAACATATTGCTGCACCCATGTCCTCTCCCACACAAAGCATCATCTATTCCATTAGCTATGTCAACTTTCTGCAGTCAATTCTCCCTCAGAACCCCCCTGATCCTTTTACCTGCAGAAACAGTATCTGACTATTTTATCATCTGGCTATTTCAATTAAATTACATTAAGAAAGCATACAGTAAGGTTAAAAATGATCACTATATCACTCCAACTTTCTTCCATCCCCAGAAGGTTAATTGAAAGGCGGCCATCTTGGCGACGTTTAGACAAATGAGGATAATTATGTGTTCTCCAGCTCCTTGCGAGGTTAATTGCTCAGATGTATGAAGCCTTGAAGAATAAAGAAAGAATAAATCAGAAAAAGGAATATGATCTGATCATATAATACTGTATATTCATGTACAACTCAAACAAATAAACCCCAAATTAGAAGAACTTGCTCAGTTGCATGGATGCATTGCCAGTTTACAAGGGTCAGACATGCAGACATCCTAAATCCATATACTCTGTTCAGGGCTCAGAAAGGGAGGGGGTAAAAAGTAAAGATACAAGATGGCTTCCAAGAGTTGATCAGGGCTAGGGAGCAGGCTTGTATAACAGAAGTTCACAGCATCATGTCAATGTGTTCAAGTAAACGTTGATTATTTTCCTCATAATCATCTCCTACCCTACTTTTCTTCCAGCAGCATCCCTTTAAACATCTAAGGAGAATGTAACAGAATCATAAACATAACAGCTCTAGAAAGTAGGAAAGACACAGGAGCTCTGGTACAATCTTTCCATCCACTTCTGCTATGGATAGAGAAAGACTGTCAGTCTGAAAGGTGTGAAACTCATTGACTCTACTACAGTGGCTCTCAACATTCCTAAACCTGCAATACTTTAAGCACATGTCTTCATGTTGTGGTGACCTCAACCATGAAATTATGCTGTTGCTACTTATTAACTGTAGTATTGCTACTGTCATTAGTCATAACATAAAAATCTGATATGCAGGATATCTGATATGTGACCCTCAAGGGGGTCACAATCCACAGGTTGAGAACCAAATATTTTGTAGCTTACTTACAATACACTCAGCTTTTTGGCTTTGCTTTTTATCCAGCTATTTCAAACCCATGATAAAGCAAACAGACATTGGAGTTAATTTTCAGTCAGTTCTGTTTGCTACCACTTATATGATGAAACTGTGCACAAGGGAACTGCTGCTTTGCCTGCATCTTTCTTTCCACTTCCCCGCCTCTGATGGCTGAACATTAACTTCCACTGAGTTAACCTTCTGTTTGTAACCGTATTTCCTGTTAGTGCTTTGTTTCTCCATAAATTCTAAAGGTTTAAAGTCAGTAAAGAGAATTTACATCAGAACTTTGTAAGTGGTACTTTCTGTGGAATAACTTTACTTCTCAATAGCTAGCATACAACTCTTTCTCAGCCATTTGAATTGAAATGTTCTTACCATTCAGGTCAAATGAATTGTTCTTTCATACTCCAATTAATTGCTCAAATTTATTCTACATTTCAGCTTGCTTCATTGCTTTGATCTTAATTTTTTTTCATTTGACCTGCTTATTCATAGTTTCTAAACAATTATATTTGCTTTGGCTCAGAAAATAAATACATGTATCTTCAACATATTCACAATGCCTTCTACCATTTCATTATTTGTTTTAGTATCATTGGATAAGAGGGTTGTTTTATGATTGCAGGAGAATCTGGGAAGATAATTTGGAGGACTAGAGATGTAATTTATGGAAACTACATTCTGAGAACTCAAGTGTTCCCAGAGCCACCAAACTCAATAGCATAAAGAAAGTTTTGTGGAGGTGTTTTTAAAAAGCTGTTGTCAGGCTACGGAGCTGCCTCAGAGGTTAAGAGCAATTGTTGCTGTTACAGGGGACCCAGATTTGATTTCCAGCTCCCACACGATGTCTGCCTATAACTCCAGACTGAGTGATCCAAAGCTCTTTTCTAACCTTCAAGGGAACCATAAGCACACATATACATGCAGGCAAAACCTTAATACACATAAAATAGATAAATCTGAAAAATATTGATTAACAAAAAGAAACCCTATCAACTCTGACTATTCTCAGCTTCTATAAACTCTTAGCTAGGCTTCCAGAGGTGGATCCAAGGCCATGGGTTCCCAGAAATGATTTTGTTTACTCTTTGAACATTTCATCAGATGCATTTTAATCATATTCATTACCCTCTCCTAACTCATATAAGATTCTCCCCCAGCTTTCTACTTATCCAATTCCATGTTCTTTCTTCCATTCAAAAACCATCAAACAAATAAAATGGTCAGCCAGTTTGTGTTAGACTGGCTAACTCTTGGCTGTGATTGATATACGGTGTGATCCTACATGGGCACTATTTTCTCTTTCTCAGCAACTGTCACCTGAAGACAGCTTCTTGGCTAGGGATAGGATTTTGTGCCCATGACCATTTCTCTCACCTGGGATTTTGCCTGACTTGAGCTTATGCAGATGTTATGTATGCTGTCACATTCTCAGTGAATTCATGTGTGTATTTCCCTTGTTGTATATAGAAAACAGTTTCTACCACCTCTGGTTCCTACAATATTTCTCCTCTCTTTTCCACATATATTCCTGAGCCTTGAGAGGAGAAGTATGATGTAGTTATTCCATTCCATCCTTAGCAGTTTAAGTCTCTCTTTCTTTACATATTGAAAAGTTATGTGATTTGCTGTTAATTACTATCTACTGCAAGAAGAACTTCTCTTATGAGGCTTAAGTAAGAGGTCCTGATCTATGGGTTATATAATGACATATAACTATGTCATTAGAAGCTATTTTATTGCTTTGCTCATTTAAGTGAATAAGTAGTAGTTTTTTACCCCAAGTCCATGATGTGTCTAGTCATAAGTTCTTGGCCTCACTGGCAGTGTCAGGTATGGGTTACATCTTGTGAGCCTTAAATCCAATTAAAAGGTGGTTTGCTACTCCAACAACACTGGTAACTTTATTGTTTCAGTGGCCATATCTTGCTCTCAGGTCATTTATTGTAGCTCACAGGGCTTGTAGCTGGGTGAGATTGACAATTTTTTTCCTCCAGTAGTATATATAAAACATATTCCAACATTATAAACACTAGCCAGTAGGAATAAAACTTCCATGTGAGTATCAGATAGATTTCTCCATGGTCTATGCTGTATGTAAAGTCTTCGGCAACAGGGTCTTAATTTTAGTTCTGAGGGATGGCCAATAGTGTTCAAAGTGGCTTGTCATGCTTGGGGAAGGGGTGTACAGAACCCCACAACATTTGTTTTGTCTTTTGGTTCAATGCTAAAGTGAACATATTAAAGGTATTTTGAGGGTTGTCACCAGCTTTTGGCCACAATGATTTCCAGGCATTCCGTGCTCTTGTTAGGACAATTCCATTGTCCCTGTTTTAATTATGTCATACTTTGATCCCCAGTTATCACCTTTGTCTCTAGTCTTATTTAATGCTAGTAAGACTATTTTCTTGGTTTTTATTTTTGTTTTTTGTTTTTTGTTTTTTGTTTTTTGTTTTTTTTTCGAGACAGGATTTCTCTGAGTAGCCCTGGCTGTCCTGGAATTCACTGTGTAGACCAGGCTGGCCTCGAACTCAGAAATCCTCTTGCCTCTGCCTCCCAAGTGCTGGGATTAAAGGCGTGTGTCACCACCGCCCAGCCTATTTTTTTGGTTTTTAACTTGTATTTTTTATCAGAATATCCTCATCTTGTTCAAAATATCTAAAATAATAGGGGCCTTTGAGTCCTTTATTATACAACTTTTTTCTTTTTTTTATTAGATACTTTCTTTATTTACATGTAAATTTCTCCTTTCCCAGTTTCTCCTCCAAAAAAACAAACCAAGAAACTAAAACAACAAAAACAAACCCCTGTTCCCTCCCCCTCCCCATGCCTGCTACCCCATCCTCTCCCACTTCCTGGCCCTTTTGAGAGGGTTGTTTGTTTTCACTTTAATTGTTGGTTCTTTCATTGACATAGAAGTTTGGTTTAAGTTGCTCATAGGTTCATTATGGAAAAGATTTGCTGACACAATGCCAGCCCATATGTTCCTAAACTCTACAGATCTATGATCCTGGGTACTTCATATAAATTCGGTATCCAGGATCACACTGCATTGCCATAATAGTCTCCATAACAACTCCATTATAGTGAACCATGGCACTATACTGAATCAGGTTTATACCCATCTCTGCAGATCACAGTGCTGGGCCTCCCTTATCATCAGCCCCTACTATAGTCTCAGGCTAAGGAATATCAGGTTGGCCTCTCTGAACTCAGATGAGACCCAAGTTCTATGATCATCACAATAAACAAGTGCTCAAGAGCTACCTCAGAAGACCCTAGTTGCAAGCTGATCTATATAAACCTAGCTATTAGACACATGTGTTTATAGCCAGGGGAACTGAAGTAGGTCATATAAGACCTCCAGTTTTAAGCTGACCTGTAGAACCTGAAGCTAACCTACAGGGATATTTGTACAAGTGGACTGCTAAAGGGTTTTTCTCTTAAGGAATGTTTGTAAGCATTGGAAGAAGAAACTAATTCATCTAATCTACACACATCAATATAAAGCCACAAGGGAACATGATACCATCAAAGGAAAAACATTGCACTAGCAACTGATTCTTAAAAATGGAAACCTGTGAGCCACTTGGGATAAAACTCAACATAATAAACTAAACTAAACTAAATAAACAACGTACATAAACATCTTAAAGAAGTTTAGTATACTATCAAGAACACAGATAAACATCTAAATAGACTAGGAAAAAATTATATGAACAAAACAAAAATTCAACCAAACTTCAGGAGCTATATGAAAACAACTGAATATGCATTCTGGATATTTAGAATCAATTGCTGAAATTAAAAATTATTTTTGTGAGCATTTTCAAAAGTAGATTCAAGCAGAGGAAAGAATTAGTAATCTTAAAAGCAAGTCATTTGAAATTGCTCAGTTACAGGAACTAAAAGAAAGAATGAATGAAGATACCTGGAGTATTTATTAAACCAACAAGCAAATCATACAGATTCTCTTCAATTTATAAAGAAAATGTGTCCCTAACAACCCATCATCATAGTTTAAAAACAGGTCAAAAATGGCCTAATGTAGCTAACCTATTGCGCATCATAGTTTAGTAATGGAGCACAGTACAGTGTTGAGTTTTAGCTTATCACACACATGACTGCATGCCTGATGACCGATAGCAGTGGATGGTTGCTTCTGCCTGTCATTATAGAAGACTAGCTCTGAGTACCACACTGTTTATGAATAGCCCCCAAAAGAATATAATTAAGTTAAAGGATTCTAGGGGGAATTTTGCTGAACACATACTTTTATGCCCTCCTAAAATAAAATAAAATAAAATGAAATTTTAAGCTAAGCCTCTGTAAGCTGAAAGTGGTCTACATCTCTTCTGTATGTATTCCAGAAGGAGCAAAGAAAGAGAAAGCAGAAGAAAGCATATTCAAAGACAAAACATGAGGGAAAAGTCTATAACTCTGGAGAGGGGAGTGAATATCACAATGAAGACAAAAATATTTTAATAAATCTAAACAAACATTAAGACACATATTAATTAGCCTCTCCAATCATATACCAAAAGGAAATTTTGAAAGCAGTGAGAAAAAGAGAAGCTGATCACACACAAAGAAACCCCTAATCTATAAGGTTAGTGGGAGAAACTGATATTTTTATCTCATGTAATGGTGTAATGATATATTTGAAAGTGTTATAAGAATAAAATTGTGGAATAAGAAGATTATATCTAGCAAAACTGTCTTTTGGGGATGCAGGAGAAGCAAAGACTTTCCATGAAAATAATTTTAAAATAGAATTATTATTAATAGATTTTTAAGAAAGAAATATTAAAGAAATTTCAGGTTAAAAATCTAAAAATTCTAAATAACAAAAGGTGTACAAAATTTTACTGGATACAAATCCCAAATGCTATAATAATTGTGCCCAGGGAGGGGGGATGCCCAGTGGGCCCCACCCACTCAGAGTAGAAGGGGAGGAGGGTGGAGGAAGGATAGTGGCAGGGGATGACTGGCAGGAAGCAGTGAGCAGGATGTAAAGAGAATAAATAAAAAATAAAATTAAATGAAAAAAGTAACTATAGATATAATAAGTTGATGAAGACAGTTTGATAAATACTGTGTAGATATATAAATTTATCTACATCATAAATTATGGGAACAAAAGTTAACATGTGTAGATAGATTTGGGAAGTTGAGGATGTTGCCAACATCAAGTAGAATGTTGTAAGTATCAGAATTTTATGTAAACCCACAGTACCCACAAAGAAAAGAATAGTGCATACAACAGATAAGATAAAAAAAAAGACTACATTGCTATGCACGAGATACAAATACAGACATAGATCATAAACCATTACATTACAAAAGAAAATTCTAAACAACAATAAAGGAACTATAAATCAGTCAAAAAGCAATTAAAATATCAGTAAGAAATTACTGCAGTTTAATCTAGTATAAAATAATTCTTAAATTTATCAGTCAAAAGCTATCGAATAGCTGGTAGGTAACAACAAAAATAAGAAAATGAACCAATTGAATGTTACCCACAAGATAGCTATGTAGTGTGATACATGAACTCTAAGTGAAGACATTGAAATATGCATTTCATGTTAATAGTAGCAAAAGGAAGAGAAAGTGCACATACTTCTACAAAATAAAATGGACTTTAAATTAAAATAAACTAATTCAAAAGACAATGAAGGTCAGAATCTACTGATAATGAGATCAATTCATTTATATATTAATTATAAACATGTGGGCACCTGGCACTTCGCAATATAAATATATTAACCTATTATTAACACCACAATAATTGCAAAAAGCTTCAGTGTGCCATTTAAAACAGAAATTCTAGTGGATATCATTTTATTTAACAAGCAGAATATACAATTACTTTTTTTTCCCTTGGTAGTAATCCAGAAATCTCCAGGATATATAATCCATTAACCTTATAAAACAACAAATTTAACACGATCAAAATAATGTGAAGTATTTTGACTAAAATAATTGGTATAAGGAAAATTGGAAAATTCCTAGATATATAGAAACTTTGAGGTATACAGGTAAAGAGTTAAGATATGCATAGCAGACTAAAACTGTACATGGACACTGACAACAAGGCCACAGAGTTAATTAAGGAAGAGTGAAGAAATATGGTGCAAGATACATAAAATGCATTTATACTATGCAAATGTGAGCAGGAAGATTCGTAAGTGTGGACATGTTTAAATCCTGGAAATAACCAACAAACAGTACATAACTCAAAAACTTATGTGCTGCAATGAAAATGATTTGAAAAAAATATATTTCCTTTATTATTTATATGAACATGTCTATAGTTCTTTTTTTATTAGATGTTTTCTTTATTTACAATATCTCCTTTCCCAGGTTCCCCTCCAAAAAATAAATAAAAAATAAATAAAATAAAATAAAATAAAACAAAAACTAAAACAATCCCTGTTCCCTCCCCCCTCCCCTGCTCACCATCCCACTCCCTCCTGCTTACTGGCCCTGGCATTCCCCTACACTGGGGCACAGAACCTTCACAGGGCCAAGATCCTCTCCTCCCATTGATGATTGACTTGGCTGTCCTCTGCTATACACATGCTGCTGGAGCCATCAGTCCTATTTTAAAGCCAAGTACACATAAGCATGACCAGAGGATTCCTTTTAGATGCTATCTAGAGGTAGATTTTTATTCTTAGAATTTGAATTTTCATTACAGTACATCTGCACTCAGTTTACTTTCCTTGGGCTCAGTTGATAAGATCATTTTAGATTTGTTTATAGCATTTTTCCTGTGGTATTTTATACTTCCTCCATCCTCATCCTTTAACACCCATGAGGAAAGATTGGCTGTCTAGATTGGCTTTGTCTGAATTTACAAATGAAGCTCTTATAACACTGATTATGGACCAATGATGTGATCTAACTCTATATCTTACATTAACTCATCAATCTTTAGACAAATCCCATGAAGTAGGCACTAGTGTTATTCTGTTTTCCCATATAATAAATTAAGGCACATGACATTAAGAGTAAGGTATGAGGCAACTGCAGTGTCCTGAGCTGAGTAGGTTAGCTCTATAGCAACCCACTTCAGTAACTGATTTGCCAAATATCAATTATTATCTTTATGTTGTGGTTCCAGGAGTTGCTCTGCTTGACAGCCATACATTACTTTTATAACAGTTCCATAATAGTTTTTGTTATGTAGGCTTATTGTTTCAACAATGGGCATGTTTTCATATTATCTTACTTTTATTTTATTATCTTAAATTTCTCAGAGTGAAGTCCAGAGATGCTTAATAGAAAAATATCCTCCCTTCCCATCATTTTTTGTGAAGCAATTACTACTACTATGAACTGATTTCAGGATTGCATTATCTTCAAATGCAAGAGCCAAGCAAACTTCCTGGTAGTTCATTTAACCTTAAAAGAGGATTGTTTGCAATTTTCTTGTTTGCTTGGATTACTATTGGCTGGTAGTGTTCTCCATGTCAAAGGTAGAAGAAGGCTTGGTGAAAAGCTGATTTATGGGTCCTCTTATACCTTCCTGATCTAACATCATCTTTACTTCCTATTTTCCTCCATGTCTCTGGCTTCCAATACACACTGCTCTGGAATTCTGTTTGGCAAGCTCACATATATTCTATAATATTATCTTGGGGTGTGGCTACTCCCTTTCCATATTTGCAAGATCTTATTGAATGTCCTGGTCTACCACATTTCTGCCTCCTGTGCTTGCTGGTGTTTTGTGCCTGTGCCTTTTATTCCCACCCTACCTTCCTGCTGCCTCATTATCACTTCAGGAAGGAGAAAGACTGATATATGTACTGGCTGATGTGTCCTGATTCAAGGTCTTCTGGTTTGTTTGAGAAGTAGATTTCCCTCATCCTATGTATCATTAAATGTGCATTCAGAACTACCAACTGCACTTTCCACATGTCAACTAAGCCTAACTTAGACTAATGAAGCTATTCAGTGCCTTTAGGAAAGCTCTCAGCATCTATCTCCTTCAAATAAGGCATCCTTCTGAATGAGTTATATAGGCTCTTGGAGTCTCAAGTTCACTCATATGCTGCTCCATTGCCCCCTTTAAATTACATGTTCCTTTTCATACTGCTCATGCTTTTATATTCCTACTTTTCATTTTCTTTCTTTTATTCCTTCCTTCCTTTCTTTTTTCTCCCTTTCTTTCTTTCTCTCTTTCTTTCTTTCTTTTTCTTCCTTCTTTCATTTCTTTCTTCTTTTCTTCCTTTTTCCCTCCCTCTCTTCTTCCTCCTCCTTCTCTTTCTCCTCCTCTTTTTTCTTGCCCTATCTCTCTCACTCTCTCTGTCTCTCTGTCTGTCTCTGTCTGTCTCTGTCTCTGTCTCTGTCTCTCTCTCTCTCTCTCTCTCTCTCTCTTCCCCTTATTTTGTTAGCCTAGAATGCACCATTGTGTCTTTACACCCTATTATGCTTTGAGACAATTTTTCTCCACCAAAATTTATGTTAAAATCTAATTGTGAACATAACAGTTTTAACAGGAGGTGGGACCTCCCAAGGGTAATTTTGTCATAAGGAATTTATATTCCTGGGAAGTTAAGGTTATTCTCATGAGAATGGTCAGTCAGGAGAGTAGGTTTGAATATGGTTAGTCAGCAGCCTTCCAGTGGTTTCTCTCACTGCATGACTCTTTTCTACACACACCCCTACACTTTTGCAGTTGTGACCTCATGGTCTTAGCATTCTCAAACTGTGAGCCAAATTAAACTGTATTTCCTTATTAGTTATCTAGTCTCAGCTACTACTGTTTGGCAACAGAAAATGAATGAAGACTTTTTTTCCACACACTAACAATAGTACTCTTTTTAAATGATTAAACAGTATATTGTATTATTACCTAGGAATGTTAACTTGATCTCTGCAGCCAAGACAAAAGGCAGTGGGCTGAAATGTTAAAATACTAGGACCCAGGGAGATCATTTTGGGGTCTCTCTCTCTCCCTTTCCCTCATTTTGCTCCATTTCTCTCCACATATGTTTGATAATTTTTACTCTAATTTATTGTAGTTCATTTGTGTGTTCCCATAATGCTGAAGTATCTTGGGAGGACAGGAATATGGCAGCAATTGAGGTTTATTTGGATGCCAAAGGCAAATAATAGACATTGTAGTAAGACCAAATGGAAGGAGCTTTTACTTGTGCTTTGGGCATCACAGGCATTGTCCTTTCTCTCTCTGTGCCACCATAGTTCTTGGCTTTTATTGCAAGCTGTGTGATTTTCTTGTCACAAGTTAACTACTCCCAACTCACTCATGCTTCTTCACCAGAGACTCAAACAAAGTTAAGAAACAGAAGTGACAGTAGCAGTTCCTGTGATGTAAAGCTCCCAGAATTCTTTGACAGATGACTACCTACCTCTCATTATGCAGATTTCAGTCCTACGATCAATTCTAGTTGCAAGGAAATCTGAAAAAAAATGTATTTTGTTTTGCACAATACCTGTCACTCACTCAGCACCACAGTGGTGTGTTTGTAGAAGACAGAAATTTTCAGGCATGGGAGGAAACACATTCTGTATGATAAGAAATCTCAGCTTTGAAAAAGTAGCTGTCCACAATTGGTGGCTACTGGCAGGGTGGGGGTGGGGAAGGACTCACTTTTCTTTAAGTGGCCACTGGGGAGTTTGACCATGTATCTATATGGACAACAGAGATTGTACTTTTTTCTTCTTCTTTTTTTTTATTCCTAGGGCATTGGGGGAAGCCACAGGGCATGGGTAAGATCTGGGAGAACTGAGAAGTGAAGGTGATTGGGATGCGTCATGTGAAATTCCTAACTAATTATTAAAAATTCTAGTAATCAATAAAATATTATGTAAAAAGAAAAGAAGAGACAAAGAAGGAAGGAAAGAAAGAAAGAAAGAAAGAAAGAAAGAAAGAAAGAAAGAAAGAAAGAAGAAGGAAGGAAGGAAGGAAGAAATGACATCACCAAGTTTCTTAGCTAACATATGGCCAGATTGTCAGACATTCCAGAAGGAAAATCAAATCCGGCTTCTAACAGCCATGCTGCAGGACATTTACTTTGTATTCTAATTTCTGGACCTAATCCAGCATGATAAACTGAAATAATGAATTGTGTGCTTTCTGTAGTTTGAGTTGAAGATTCTTATTACTGGGTCATGGCCATTTCCAGCCATTTTTATTTTCAATCTGAAACCAAATCACTGAGAGACAACTGTTCAGATGTGCCTACTCTCTCCGTGGTAGCTCCTTATTATTTATAGCCCAGAAAGAAGAGAATGAAATTTCAATTTCTAAAGGAAAATAAAAACAAATTATAGTAAACCTTCACAAGAGGGGAAAGGTGCTAGCTTGTCACCACTCCATTTCCTCAAATAGGTTATTTGATTTTGCTTAATTGTTGGTGAAATTTTCTCAAATTGGCAATTATAATCGGGAGCTGATTGCTTACCTAGGTAATTTACAGATTTCTCATTTGGCAAGAATCCTTCATAACATTTCCCATGAAGCAGGGCTTTAGCTTCCCTTAGCTGAAGTGTTTTTCTTACATATATTTTACATCTAGGAAGTCTTATTAGCTTTGTCCATGGGATGTTTGCATGCTATCTCTATTAACAATGTTTTTCTGATGAAATATAACAGTTGGGTTTTTAAATTTTTTTTTAATTACCTAGGGTCCCAGTGCTATTAATTATTTAATTTCCAAAGCAGACTAAATAATCAAGCTCAGGTCTAAATTTATCAAATTATTCTAGTAAAGATAAATCGTGTTTTGGTATAAGGTATGGATTTTAACTTTGATGCTGTCTTTTTCAACCCCCCATTTAACAGTTTCCCCACTTTCACTTGACAGTCTTGTCTGAAATCAAAGTTTAATTATTCTTATTTGCTCTTGGACTGTGTGTTAAGATAGAGTTTATCCAGCAGTCCAGCTGTTTTGAAGATAATTGGTGTAGAATTCAACCTGGTATAAAATAATCCTTCTGGGCACAGAGCCAAAGCAGGGACATATTCTCCAATGATACCAAACCCTCCGTTACTTGTAAGCCACAGATTTCCTACCTCAAGTCAAATACTGTGCATTGTAAAATAAAATTAAACACTTGAATTGTGAAGTATGATTTACATTTATAATAAGTATCTGCCTTAGGAAATTTTATGAATTATTGCATTGGGGGGATTTTTCACATTGGTGGAAAAGGTTATTCTGTGGTGAATTTCAACATAGTGGTTGTTTGGTATTTCTTTGGCATGTATTTGAGCGCTAAGAGGTATTCTGCATGTAGTTGCTGATGGTGGCTGCTTCATTTAATTATCCAATTGACAGATACTGGTGGAACTCTTCTTTGGATGTAGGTCCCAACCCCCCTGACCCTGGGATGAAGTTGGGAGAAAGGCTTCTTGGTCTCTACCTCTAGAAGCAGGACACTGAGCGAAAGTGTTGTTTCTGTGGTCGCTTTCCCACTGTGGTGCAAGTGCTTTTCCTGGGTGATCTCTTAGTTCTTTTACCAGATGGTTGTATTGTTAACTTCCCACCAAAGTGATTGGCTGGCTTGGAGTCTACAACTGAGTAGAGATCAGGACCTTTAGGGTAGGTTTAATACAGTTTACCAGTGTCATCTATCTCCTCTGCTCCTCTCTGTAACTAAAGAAGAAACTGACAAGTCCCAAAGGAAGCCTCATCCTATAGATGCGTGAGCTGCCTGGCAACGTATGTTAATTACCAGCAGCTAATTATAGATTTCATTTTATATGGAGTAACCCAAGAGCTGGACATTTCCCACCTTCTCCCATTTTCTTCAAGACCTAGAGTTCATTCTTTCTGTACCATTTCGGAGACGAAAAGGGGGAGTGTGTCAAACCTGATCCTTCTATTGAAGTTCAGGTTCTTGAATTTTCAGGTCTGCTAACATTGCTTGCAATAAATGATGCTTTTCTTCTGCTGCTTTTGATTGAAGAACACTAGAAATCAGCTGGGGAGCAGGTGCTGCATTGTGTTAGATTAACGCTGATTGAATTCTTACACAGCCAGCTGATTGAAGCACGTGTTCTGCAAGTTTATGATTCTGCAAACACTAGGTTGCAGCCAGGAGGGTATTTTGCCATATCATGTCCCTTAATCAACACCCTCGCATCTGTCAATACTGTCAGCTTGCAGCTTGGATTCCTCAGTCCACTCAGTAGAAAAACACCCTACACTGGCCACAAGGACAAAAATAGATTTCCAGAGAAAAAGGAGCCTTGGTTTCAAATGTTGTTTCCTTCTCACACTGAATAGATGAACACTTACATTATGGAAATAATGAGATGTTCATCAGACTTGGTAATGACACTGGATGGTCACAGGCCTTCTCTTCTTCACTTAACAGCATAGAATTTGCTAACAGGATGAAAATGGTAAGTTGATTGTAGAAAATTCTTGGAACTCCCTGTGGGGGCATACCAGGTGCTATCACTGGATGTATAGCCAACACTCAGTGGTGCTATCTTGCATTTTAAAGATGCTATGCTTCTCTCTCATCTGCTAGAGGCCAACTTACAGGGAAGGAAGTGGAATTCAGTGCTAGGAGAATAGACACAGACATCGATAGAAGGATTTGGACAATCCAATAAAGACCAGCAGGCTTCAGTTTTTCTTTTTCTTCTCTCTCTCTCTCGCTCTCTATCTGCAAGTATTAACATGTATGTGGACGTGTGCATGTGTGTTTGTTTGCATTTATACATATGACACAGCATGAGTGTGTCATTCAGAGAACCACTTGCAGGAGATGGTTTTCTGCTTGTCATGTAGCTTCTGAGGATTAAATTCAGGTAGTCAGGTTTGGCAGCAAGCAGCTTTACCCGTTGGCCTAGATGATTTATTCTCTACTAAGACTGCAACCTAGATATAAAGTGATCTAGTAAGCTCCTAGTCAGTTCACTAGCAGTTTTGCCTAAGGAATAGCCACAGAGGGGGCAAGTGTGAAGGCATGAGACATGTGAAGGCATAAACTTTCTTTCCTAATTGAGTACAGGCTATTTCAATCATTCAATTCATAATTCACTTATACAATTATTTTTCTCACATATATACTATATATAAATTATACATATATTGTATATATGCATATATTATATACATATTCTCTTATATGAATTACTTTTAGAATGAAGAGCAGATAATCTTTGTTTCAGTTCACTCATAATTTCTGGGCTCGTGCAAGTATTTTGTCTGTACGTGTGTGTAGGAAGGTGTGCACACACATGTGTATATGTGTGTGTGGAGGCCAGAGATCTATGTTTTTCTTACTTACTTTTCACATTATTTGTTGAGACAGAGCCTTTCACTGAACCTCAAGTTTGCTGATTCAGCCAAACTGGCAGGCAGCAAGTGTGGAGAGTCTCCTGATTCCACCTCCTCAGCACTGGAGTCAATAGCATGCACACCCTCATACCTGACTTAGTGGTTGTAGCATCCAGATGCTCTTGTTTATTCAGCAAGCCATCTACCAACTGAGGCATTCCCCTAAGCCCTCGTTTCTTCATATGTAAGTAGGGTATCTCTAAGAGCTTAGGACCTTGAGGCTAAAGGGATTAATGTGTGCAGAAGAATATTTTCTCCCCAATGGCTCTATGTTGAAGTTAGGGTTTTTTGTTTTGTTCTGTTTTGTTTGTTTGTTTGTTTGTTTTTTGTTTGTTTGTTTTTGCTTTTGTGTGTGTGTGTGTGTGCTCTGATAAAGTAATCAGTGGAGCTGGAAGGCTGAGTCATGATGACATTTGCATGTCACCTGGTATAAATGCACTTTTCTGTATAGAGGGCTCCTATTATCTTGTGACATTTTAAAGCTAAGATTAAGAACATATTCTAAAATACCATTGAGTAAAGCTTGAGATGAAGCTAAGACATAGTTACTATAACATCATAGCCTTAAACTCTCTCCAATTATGTTCTAACCCAGAATCTAGCACCATGTATTATGCACATGCACAAATGTGGAAACAGAGAAAATAACATCATGCACACATAATATTGGAATAGATGTTTGTATAATCTGTGAAAGGAAACAAAAGAAAGATTTTATACAGAAGCCATTTAGCTTCTTAATCTCTTTAACATTTACTCAAAGAGGAAGAATAAGCTAATATCTCATATAGTGACTACTCCCTGGGTTATATTAAACATCCCATTTATAAGTTAATATTGACTTATTAGATGCTGGGACATTCCAATGCATTATCCAAGCTTGTGGTCCTTACCATGTTCCCACTATTTCACCTGCTTTAGTCTTCCTAATAAAAAAAAAAATAGGAGACTATTTTTTTAAAAAAAATATTTCAATTTTACTAATTTTTTATTAGATATTTTCTTTATTTACATTTCAAATGATATCTCCTTTCCTGGTTTCCCCTCTGGAAAAAAATCCCTATTTCCTCCCACCTCCCCTTGCTCACCAGCCTACCCTCTTCTGCTTACTGGCCTTGGTATTCCCATACACTGGGGCATAGAACCTTCACAGGACCAAGGGCCTCTCCTCCCATTGATGACTGACTAGGCCATCCTCTGCTACATATGCAGCTGGGGCCATGAGTCCCACCATGTGTACTCTTTGGTTGGTGGTTTAGTTTCTGGGAGCTCTGAGGGTACTAGTTAGTCCATATTGTTGTTTGTTCTAAGGGGCTGCAAACCCTTCAGCTCCATGGGTCCTGTCTCTAGCTCCTTCACTGGGGACCCTATGCTCAGTCCAATGGATGGCTGTGAGCCTCTACTTCTGCACTTGCTGGCATCCACAATAGTGCCAAGGTCCTTTCTACCTCAGGAGACTATTTGTGACAAGAATCTACTGACTCCACCTGACTGCTGCCAATGTAGGAACTTCTGTGAGTGAAACCCAGAAACCTTGTTGTGATAGTCTCTAGAAGGTCTTGTTACACTTTAAACTTTGAGTGCTATCTAATTGCATTCCAACCTTCTGGATAAGATGACATATAGAGAACCTGGTCCAAGCAAAATCTCAAATCGCATCTTGATCAATATTCTAAGTCTTAGGCCAGTATTGTGCACTATAACTCCATAGTACAAGCATGAAAGTAGTTTTGAATGCTGCATCTGCTGCAAGAAGTCATTTTTTCCTCAGTGTCAAAGGCAGCCATTCTAGTGTTGCTGGATTTTTTTCCCCTTTAGGATTCTCATCTATGATAGTAGGCAAATTTAAATCCTGTATTAATTTGTTCATCAAAAACTTATAAGATCTATTAAGTGTAGAAAGTGAGGCTGTTTATATGTGTGAGGTGTCACTTTGCCTGGGATCTCACACACAGGTAAATGACAGGCTGGGTTGGAGGGCCAGTGTTCTGACTCCAAACTGTGCTCTTGAGTTCTGTGAAGCTTAGCTCTTCATGCCTACTGACAACTCCTGTCTGCCCTCCAGAGATGTTAAATATCATTTCATGAAATTGAACCAATTCAGTCAAAGATAGAGCTAAGCAAATTTTGCTCAGACACTCAGAGATGCCTCTGACACTGGGTATAGTTTTAAGGCAACAGATGAAGCTATTGGGCATTTTTGTCTTCCAGTACCCCTAGCAAAGGAAGGGGATTGCTTTTACTGTGAGAATCACAATTTCAACAATACTCGGAGAGTCTTTGCCCTGTTCCTCAGAACAAAACCATCACTGTTAAGAGCAAAATTTGGACTGTCAGTCATCCAAACGATCTTTGCTCCTCATAAACTTGTCATTCCCAATCAATGAGAAAACTGTGAAAATCCTGACATAATGGTCAAATTGCCCTTCACAACTTAAAATGACATTATTGAATGTTTTCTTTGTATATTCTGAAAATAAGCCTAGAAATGCATTCCACACAATTGTGGGCCTGTTTTATAGACTTAAATGGCAGTCTCAGTACTTATGACCTGTTACAGTATAATCCATTGGACAGCTCTGGAGCTCAAGAAACACATTCACCTCATCTCGCAAACACTTCTCCAAGCTAACCAAAAGGGAGCTTAAGAATCACGTAGAATCTATTGAATAATATGGTCTTTTTTTTCCCTGAAAGTAAAGGCTACTTTTATGTATTGCAAAGTACCTATTCCATCAAAATTAAGGATTCAATTATTTTATCTCTTCTTAAAGAGAGTTGAGTATGGTACATTCTGAATTATAGGCTCTAATTGGGAAGGTATGTCGACTGTTATATTTAATACCTCCAACTTTGGAATGATGACTGAGTCTTTCTTTAAAACACTTGTTTTCTCAAGGTTATGTCAAGGTTCTCAAGTGGCCTCAAGGTAAGGTCCACACATACTAATGGCAGTTCAGCTTGCTTGGGTTTCTGCTCATTCTGCCATTTGCTGTCTGGTCTAGGCAGATAAATAATGACATGTGTGTTCATCCCAAGAAGTCTCTCCTTTAAAAAATGGGGAGGGAGAGCTTTTTATATTTTAAATATACAGGAGCATGCTTTAAATTTAGTTGTTGAGAGTAATCATGAAAAATAATACAATTCTAAAAAGTAAAACTATTAGTTATTGCATATGATTTACATATAAAAGGAAGCATTTCTCAATGCTTCTTAAAGAATCTTCATAAAGATTCCTTCTGAGGAAGACATAGATAGTCACATTGTTATTTCCAAGATAAGAAAGGGGAAAACAGACTGGTAAGTGACTTTGTGTAAATGGCACCAAAAGTTATCCCTAGACTTTAGAAGTCACTTGGAGTGCATTATACAGTGAATCACAGAGCTCTCCATTTGCAAAGCAAATTAGCAGAATATCTGTTTTATATCAAACATTTAACTCTAAAAAAGTCCAGCACTCTGCTTTTTGGTTGCATGTAAAAGAAACTAAAGTGACTGATGCAAATGAGACTGGTGGTATTACGAGAACCAAATCACTTTCTAAACGCTTGGTACTTAGTACTTCAATTTGGAAGCTGATTTTGTAACAGACAGGAATGCTACATTCCGAAGGCAGCACTACGATATGTCATAAAATAGTGAGATGAAGATAGAAGACTCTGACTTAAATACGAGTTCTGCTTTTAATTCCCTGAGTATTTGAAGGATTAAAGAGATGATAAGCTAAAGAAATAAAATTTAGTTTTATCTGTTGAAGAAAGGCTACATAATAAGTTTGCAGAAGAACATCTGAAGTCACCAGTCCTTGTGATGACACTTCCCGCTAGTTGAATAAAATATCTTTATATATGGAGCTTAAAGTAGAGTAATTTATAGAATTATATAGATTGAGCTATAGAAATCAAACCCTTGAGTAGAGCATTCAAATCAACAAGGTATTTAACATCATAAAACTGGCCTTTGCATGATCAAGCTAAATAAATAAAAAATGGTATCATGACAAGGCATACAAATTCTTAACATGTTATTACATGTTATTACAAAGTAATTTGTGCTACCAGGAGGAAGGTTACCAGTGGAAGTGGGAAGGAGGGACAGGCAAGGGTAACATACATGACAGATGATTAAGAGTTAAGTATTCATATGTTCTTTGTATGTGTATGATCATATCATAATAAAGCCAATTATCCTGTATAACGAATGTTTACTTTGTAGATACATATACACATCATCTACTTAGAAATATTTTGGGAGCACTTCAGTAGCATAAAAAGTATCCCTGGTGTCCAGGATAGCTACTATTTTCTAATATAAGTTAGCACACTCGTAAACCTTTCTGAGTCTTTGCCACGGCCATTTGACGTTGATGTCCTTCAAGGAGAAGAGTTTCCTTGTAAAAATAAAATTTGGATGGGAAGAGAAGTACTGCTAGCAGCGCTTTGATGATATGTCCAGACAAAGTCATCTTAAACATTAATGGGCCACACAGAGTATCTGCAAACACAGATTCAGTTTCCTAACAGTCCTGAAAACTAGGAAATCTTCAGTAATCTTCAGTTCAGGAATCTTCTGGGAATGCTGGAGACTGGGACTAGGAAGGACCTCCTCTGAAGCATTTGGAAAGTTATGAAGGGATTGAAAAGAGGGGAAGTAATAAAGAAGATTTAGAAAGAAAAGTGTTTGCATTAGAAGGCTGAAGCCTTGTAACAACTTTGCATTTGGAGTAAGAATTCGAGTAGTGGAAAGGTGTTTACTGAGGTCTGAGTTAGTTTCTGTGGAATGAAGCATTCTGTTTCTTGAAGCAGGGGTTTTAGTTAGGCTAAATAATACATTCCTCGATACAGCCATTTTCATCTAAGAAAATCTAGAAGAATGTTGTTAAAAGTTCATTGTTTTAAGGCACAGCATTGAAGTTACTATGTTCATTTTCACTGTCGTATTTGGGATTGTAACATTCCCCAAAGACAAACTGCATAATCTGAGTTAGAACTGATGGTACACATACATCTGCTTCAGGGACCCTGGGGCCAGCACCTGAAGGAAAGCCTAACTCTGATTGACATGAAAAGGACCAGAAGGTTCAGACAGTGACCACAAATGGATCAGGATCAAGGAATGGGCAACTCTATAGGATAGCCAGCCAAGTAGGAATGGATGTTGGGTGAACATGCCCCATGTCGGTAACTCAAAGTAAATACCAGCTGGAGCAATCATGAAGGCCCAAAGGAAGATGCTTTTGCTCTGAGGACCGTGTACTAATCCAAAGTTATACAGCACTGTGGATGCCATCACATGAGGCTAATTTAATGATGTACATTGCTGGGAAAGGATTAGTGAAACCTCCCATTTTGATGGCCTGTTCCTAATTTGCATCTTTAACGAGGTGGGATCCAAGCCAGGTTCTGTTCCTCTGTGCTTACTTCACAGGGACTGTGTTTATTTTTGATAATTACAAATAAATCTTTCTCCCTTTTCTCAAGCTGACTGAATAAAAGATGTTGGGAGTATGTTAGTGCTAGAGCTTGAATAGCTATCCAAAATGGGAGAAGTAAAATCCAATTATAACTCCTTCAAAAATGTAATTAATGTTTTCTTCCAAAGAGGATGCTCGCTACATTTCATTTTAAAGCAACCATCTTCTTCTTCTTAGCTTCTTGTAGCTTGTCTCAAAGAATCCTGCACCATGGGGAACAATGACTCCGAAAAGGATGACATAACTGGGCCGTCCTAAAAATGCTAACATTGGGAAGATATATGTTCAAGTGAATTCAGGCTGGACATTAAAATCTGGTCTGATGAAGATGCTTTTTGATTCATCTCCAGAGAACTCAGAAAAACACAGCAGATCTCTCAGTGTTGACTAATTTTAAAGGTCTGCCAAAGAAGCCAGTAGGGGTTGGGGAGAGGCATATGTACTTCTAGAGCCAACTAAGTACCATTTAGGGATACTTAAGAGCCATCTCAATGACTACAAAAGCTGCATGGAAAAGCTGAGGACTTATGTATTATAGTAGAGCCCTGGGGTAACAAAAGGAAATTAGCATGTTTTAAGCATAAATCTAATCCAGAGACACTTATTTAAAAGCTCCAGTGGCAACAGGCAGTGCAACCAGGTTCAGACATTAGCCCTGACATCAAACTAAAAATGATCTCTACAGAAACACGGCTCCCTCAAGAATAATTTATCAGTTATGTGAAAATAAATGGATAAGAAGGCTATTGATAGATGGAAAAGTGAGAATGACTCTTAAGCATCTCGCAGTTATAGTAATTTTAAACCCAAGCAGTTTTTACCCTATAGCTATAAGACAAATGGGAAGTTCAAACAAAGAAAACCAGCCCAGGGAAGACAGTCATTATCAAGGAGTGACCACAAGACTATTTATCTGTCTGTCTGTTGATTGTCTTCTAAACAAATACATGCCAGAGTCCCAACAATAACAAAACTTTCTGCCTAATTCCCACTCCTAATTCTTTGTGTAAATAGTAAGCACTAAAAAATGTCCTTGTTGAATCAACTCCTCATGGTTATAATCTTCATTTGGAAAGAACTACTTGAAAACTTTTATTCCTACTGAGGTAGAAAGATATCAAGTAAAGTCTCCATAAGCCAATAAAGAGATTTGATTTGTGTTTGGTGACTATGTCCCTTATGGAAATGGCTAGATGCTCTTGCATGTCAATTAATGCAGTCTCTTTATATCAGATCCAAAAATATGTAATATGAGTTAGGATAAGAATACTAGTTTTTAATAATCTAACTTTGTCACTTGCTAACTATATGGCCTACAGCCACAAAACCTGAACTGTTTGAGACTTGGTTTATTAGACTATACTATAGGACTAAAAGGACATCATTGTCTGTAGATGTATATATCTGATTATATTGTCTGAGTATAGCCTTTTATTTCTAACTCTGGTATCTCTATCACTTTCCCTTTCATGTTCTTGCAAGTGGACAAGAGCTGTAATTACAAAATTGTACACTGTAAACACAAACTCCAGTTTCTTGGATCCAACCAGTGGATTTTGTGGACAATATATTTCCAGAATGAGAGAATATGAGTTGAGGGGCACAAGCACAATATCTACTTATATGGCCCAGTCTGTGCTTCCCTGAAGTGCTGAACTCTTAGAGATCAGGGACAAGTGCTGTGAAAAAAACACTTGTTTGTGACCTCCTGTGTAAATGAGCACACTGTCTCTACCTAGAGGCATGGTTTGAAGAGGGCTATAGCTTGGTTCTTCAGTTGTTATTAACTATATGGAGAAAGATCCTGTTGGATGTTGATCTAGTTTGCTTACAGCTGACATGTGATCCTTCCTGCCTTTCCTGTCCTTTTCTCTTTCTGAGCACTTCTGGGGGTATTACAGGTGACTCTGGTTCTGAACACTGTTTATCCTGTAAAGTGTGCATTTAGGGTCCACTTAGTGACCTCCTGCTCTTCAATTATCCAGACTCCATTCCTTTGGGGCAAGTGCTTTGAAGAATCTTGTTCTCTTTTTGCCCTTTTACCATTAAAACGAAAAGAGGGCCAAGTTTTTTCTCTTAAAGATGCCATGTTATAAGACATAAATGAGGTGTGTAGTTTTCTTTCTGACCCCTTCTCTTGTGATGCAAGGATCTGTGGCCTTAGCTGTCCATTTCATTAACAATTCTAGTTAGGTAGAAAGTGCCACCAGAAAATTAGATTTGTGTGACTAGTCCTGAGACAATAAATAGTACACAAATAGTTATACACCTTCACTCCCTGCTTTGTCTCTTGGGTTTGGGACAGAAGCCATGGGTTAACAGCTGTTTCTGACTCAAGAGATGCCAGTGGTTTGGAGGAATCAATCCCCAGTATCCACACTACCATCACTGTAGTCCCTGCAGGAAATGCTTGCACCAGAGAAGATGCCACAGAGAGTATGCAAGGCCAAGTAGGAGACCCTGCCACAGAGTCCATCCTTTCCAGTGGAGCTTGCCACCATCACTGACTGCTTCTATGCTTGCCATTGTAATTCAATCAAGGCCTTGCCCAATCTGGCCTGAGAGTGAACTTTAAACAGTTTCCTTGTTGACACTCAATAAAATAATCCCTTGAAACCTTCAAAATTAGCATTTACAAGTTAGAAATGGTCACAATTGGAGGAGAGGTATTTTGGCCACAGTGGCCTTGCTACCTGCTGCAATCATGAGTCTTCTTACTTGACTGCATGGAAGCAGTTCCTTTGCTCTATCAGGCTCTGAGCAAGATGATTTTTATTCTTGAGCCTAGATGGTGTGGACCTGGACTAAGGAGCAGCTGGTTACCTCAGGGGGTTATATCTTTTAGCACCTCATCAAAGCTTAGTTCTCCTATGTGAGAAACAAGCCTGCCCATTGATTTTATTTCCTTAGATGAAGTCATTGCTGATAATTACCCAGAAAAGACTGTTATTGAATATACAAATTGCCTTAAAGGCTATGGAATGTGAGGGGGACCTATAAAAATACTAACATATTTAAGCAGGAGCACTTGGAGTCCAGCCCTGAGAGTTGGGTGAGAGACACATATACTGTGCAACGCCTTGGCCAACACTGTGGCTCACAGCACTTGAGTTTGCCACAACTCCTTGTGAAATTCCAACTGGCAGGGCTGAGAATGCTCTGAAATTCATGTGGCTTTTAAAAGACATTTGAATGCCCAAAGGGAAGTATACTTGTAAGAATAATGATCTAGGATGTAAATGAGTCTACTTATGAGTCTACTGAAAGCTTTTCTCAGGACATCCACTGCCCATCATACATTGGCCCCAAAAGATCATGAGGATAGCCACCAGGTACAGGAACTTATTCCTAATCCTCACATTATTGTGGTCACCTGAATACCAAAGGATCTGGTATTTTTTTCTCTGTTAAGAGGTTTGGTATTTGGGGGGGGGGAGTGTTGTTATTGTTTGTTTTCAGAAATGGTTTACATACCATGTAGCAAATGTGCACTTTAATAGAATAGAATTCTACAACCACTCAATTTTACATTTTCATACCCTATTCCTGTGAGCCTCTAGGCAAGATTTTTATTCTTGAGCCTAGATGATGTGGACCAGGACGAAGAAGCAGTTGATTACCTCTCCTAACTTTATTTTCTCAATCTCAATTAATTACAATTACTTATTCTGTACTGCACATAATGCAATCATATCCTACATGGTACTTTGTGGTTGTGTCTTCCATACATGATGTTTTCTATATTCCTCAATGTTGAAGATTGTACTGTTGACTTGGTGTATGCCTTTTTATGCCTGAAACAATATTTAGCTGTGTGGATTTACCATGCTCTTATTCTTTTCTTCACCCATTCATTGAAAATTATTGCCTGTTATGATGTTCAAAGTTTGTGTGAAGCCATGTATTAATTTCTCATGGGTGTAGACCCAGAAATGTAATTGCTGGCTCATATGGCACAATAGTCTATTTTCTGTTCCTACAATTGAATAATACTGACTGAGTACTTTACACAAAGCAAACATTGGTTCAGCTTATGTTTCTGGAGTTCTGTCATCAAAACAGCTTTCTCTGCTGAGATTGTTCTTGTTGGGGACCAAAGAGTTTCAGGACAGTACACAGCACTGAGGGTGAGATCACTCCTACTTTGTTTTAACAGAGGAAGGGGCATGGCACCACTATGACACTGAGAATACATTAGGCTATATTCATGGTCTTCACATTTCCTGGATTTAGTCAAATAAGCTGACATGCATCCATGATGATTGAATCACACAGCCTGGCTGGCTTTGCAGCCTTGACCATCCTCTGAGTTCTGCTCTTTCATCCCTCCCACCTCAGACAATCACTGGTATTTTTACTGTCTTAGTAGATTTGCCTTTTCCAGAGTGTCTTCTAATTGGTTTCATTATAGCCCTTTGATTGGCATGTTTTAGTTACTGGTACCCATTTTAAGTGACCACATCTTTAATAGGCTTGAAAACTCATTTCTTTTTAATGTTCAATGATATTCTGTTATGTGGATATACATGGCTTCTTCATTCATTAGCCTACTTAAGGACTTCTTGATTCCTTATACGTTTTGGCAGTTATAAATAAAGCTGTCACAAATATTCGTGTTCAGCATCTGTATGATATGATATAACTCTTTGGGGACAAAAGTAAGGAGGCCAATTGTAGCATTATATGGTATAAGCTAGTTTTGTATTGTCAAAAATTGCAAAGCCATCTTCAAACTTGACTGCATAGTTGTCCTTCCTCACCTTCAGGGAACATACTCTGAAACACCCTCCCTCCAACAAGTACCCAAAACTGCAGATCACACTGAATCCTTTTCTTCTCCCAATAATGAAATATAATTCATAATAAATCTGTATTATAAAATGTTCAATATTACCAGCAATAACCAATTAGAAAATAAAATAATTATTATAGTGGACTATAATAAAATATATATTTTTTCTCAAAATACTGTTTTACTTTATTTACCCTTCTTTTCCTGATGAAAGATGATGATACTGCTTATGTGATGAGATGGAGTGCTGTATGGCATAGGCATCATGATGTAGGATTAGCCTAGTGCATAAGAATTGCATGAAATCGCTAAATTATTGCAGTCATCTGATACTTGGCACAGTTACTAAGTGAGCAACTAGGACTTAATGTATACAGCCTGGACATGATGGCAGAAGGAGATGATTTCACATGGTGTGTAGCATGTACTAACTGTATCTCTAATATTTTGCCTCCATCACTCTGTTTTGATTACTGAAATAATAATGGATCTTGAAGATAGCTTTTGCCAGTCTTCCAGGTTCATTTGTCTCCTTCAATGTTGGGTTTCCTATTTTGTGTCTTTTCTCTTTCCATATAGCTTTTATATCAGTTTTTCATTAATTACAGAGCAACTCACAGGGATTTCGCTTGGGCTTGCATTGAATCTATAGATCAAGTTGGAGAGAATTGGAATCATGACAATATTGAGTCTTTCTGTGCCAGTGTAAAATATAATGTTTCTTTAGTGACTCCATGATTTCTTACATCAGGTTACTAGTTTCCTTACCTATTTTCTGTATACTTTGTATATTTTGTGAAAAATATTTCATCGTGGTACCAATATAAATAATATTGTGCATTAAATTCCTGTTAATACTTGGTCAGGAAGCTTTTAGGAAAGTGTTTCTTTTTTTTTTAAATCTATCCTTAATGCAACTGCTTATAGTTCAGGATTTTTTTTAAAAATCAGTTGTTTCACATTTCTTAAAAACAATCATGTAATGAATATTTATATGAACCAGAGAAATGATTTTGATTTCTTTCTCCCAAATATATCTCTTTTACTTATCTTATTGAATAAATGGTTAGCATATCTAATACACAGGTAAAAAAGAGTAGTGGGTAGTAGTAACACAGTTACCCCTTGTTCTTGTGCATGCTCTCTCTCTCTCTCTCTCTCTCTCTCTCTCTCTCTCTCTCTCTCTCTCTCTCTCTCTTTTTCATGTGTGTGCACATGCATACAAATACAGATGCCACAAACACACACACACTAGCTCTTACTTTCATTCTCTAGCTCTCTCTCTGCATTCTTTCCTCTCTCCTTACATCCTCCTTCCTTCTCTCACTCCATCTTTTCCATATTCCTTGTATCTACTTTTTTAGCTACTATAGTGGTCATGATGGCATATGGAGTTATAGCTCAATTTGCATTTAACTGATGACAGTGACAGCTAACTTATTTTCTTATACTTACTGGCAATCTTTGCACATCTTCAGGGAAATACATATACAGATTTTTAAAATATTTGATTGCTTGCTTTTTATTTTTTGTGTTGTAAATGTTCTTGAGAGACCTAAAAACAAATCACTTATCAAGTACATAAATATTTGAATATTTGAAAATATTTTTTCTTGTTCTTCATATTTTTTTGCATTGATTTATGTACTTATGAGAAGACTCCAATTCTTTGTAGTTCAGGCTAGCCCAAAAATCACCACAGTCTCCTTGCTCAGCTTCCTAGCTGACTAAAATTGTTAATGGCCATACCCCTTCTATTTTTACTTTCTGGATGGTTCTTTCTCACCTGTAAATGTCTGGTAAAATCTCATTTACCTATATTTGCACTTGTTGCTTGTGCCTTTGTTAAATTATTTAAAAAAAACATTGTTTAATTCAAAATCCCAAAGAGTATGTACATGATTATTTTTAACAGTTTTAAATTTTTAACTCACATTTATAGATCTAAAAACTGTACTGAGTTGTTTCTTTAAAAATATATACTGTGAGTTACATATTCAGCTTAGTTCAAATGCATGCATGTGGATATCTAGTCATCCTAGCACTATATTTTAAAGGTTATCTTCCCATATTCAATTATGCTGCCACTATTGTCAAAAATCAACTGTTAATAAGTGTGACAGAAGCTAGAGAGATGTCCCAGTGGTTAAGAGTAGTAACTGTCTTTGCAGACCTGAAATGTGATTCCTGGCACACACATAGGAAAGCTCAAAGTGGATTTAACTCCAGTCTTAAGGGATCCAATACCATCTTCTGGCCTGCACAATCACCTGCATGCATTTGCATAGATACATGCACATATATGCACATATATACATATATAAACAATAAATGAATAAATATTAGTTTCTGAACTCCAGTTTTATTTTTTTATTCAAAGATATCTTAATCCAATACTCTATTTTCTTCACTACTGTAAATCTTACAGTAAGAATTTCTCATTTTTCAAATCTCTGATTATTCTTGTTGTTCAATTTCTTAGGCTCCTGTAGCCAACTTTAAAACAGAAACCAGCCGGAGGTTCTTTGGGAGCCACCTTCAATCTACAGATTGACTTGGATAGTATTGTCATTTTGATAATATACAATTCCATTGTACCTGAATATTTGATGTCATTCTTTTTTTTAATTTTTAGCATTCCTTAATTTATGTCACTAGTAAATTTTAATTTTAGAGTAATTATAAATTTTGGTTAAATCAGTTTTACTCACTTGATGCTATTATAAATAAAATTAATTTTTAATTTTTCATTGTTAGTTAATAGAAACACATTTTTATTATATTAACTTTGCATTTCTAATTTTCATGAAGTTTCCATATTCATTCTGGTCTGCCTCCCTCAATGGGTACATTAGGATTTTCTATGCACTAGATATCTAATATGAAGCCAGATAGTTTTAATCTTCATTTCCAGGTTGGTTTCTGAACGAATTTCTCTGACTGCAACCTTAAATATATTAATAAATAGAAATATTTATGTGCTCCTTTTTTTCTAGAATGCACTTAGGTAAGAAGTATGCATTTTGTTTGTGGATATTAGGGCAATATTGAAATAACACATTGAGTGTGTGTGTGTTTGTGTGTGTGTGTATGTGCACACACCTTCATTCCTTTGCACATACCTTCATTCCTTTTGTAAATTGTTGGGGTAGAATCTTGTACACATTCAAAGAAGTGAAATATCTATATTCAAATTTCTAAGCATTACAAAGCTCAAACCACTAAATTTTACCTTCTCCAAGGGTAGTTGCATTTTGAAAGCTGGTTCCTCTTTTAGCAGGCTGTATTTTCTAAGCACATATGGGAATTGGATGATTTGAACCATGGCCTATGAAAGTAGTAAAGGGAAAATCTTGGGATCAAAGTGAGGGTGAGGTGACTTTGAAGAATAGCATTGTCTCCTTCATCCATGACTGTGGAGGGTTGTCATGGGAAGGGAATGCAGAATTTACTATGTTCTCTATGGAAGAGTCAGGAGAGACAGTTGGGCATTTGAGATGGCCATTATAACCTCGTGTAAGAAGGCCTTTCAAAAACCCTATCTACTCTATATCAGATGGAGTTGCTTGGTGGTTTAATAAGCATCTGTTACACATTTCCTGAATGACCTATGTGGACTCCTATTATTTTAACAATATAAACTTTAATGAGGAAAGCAGCCATTATCATTCCTCAAAGCTATAAAGGTATGCTTGATTTTATTTATAGGGGGGGGGGTGTCTCTCATCTTTGATCTTGAGTTGTATATGTAAATTTTTGGTAACATTTTCCCTGTCAAGAGACCAGCAAGTCAAACTAAACTAGTTTCCATTTACAAAACACAAAACACAAAACAAAAACCTGTCTGATTATCGCTGGCCACTTACTTTGCCAAAAAAGTTCAGAGTTAAGTAGTAAGGCTAGCTTTCCTCTGCTGACATCTGCTGAGCCATAGTCAGCTTCAAGAGGCTTCAAATGAGGCCTGTTTCAGAGAGGTTTTAAGTTTGGTTTCCTTCATGGCTGTAGCAAACCCCGAAGCCTTCCTAGCTCTCTCTGTTTCTGCTTCCCCTCTTTGCCCTAACACTAAGGCTTCTCTCAGATTTACAACAATAAAATACTTTCAGAGGTGAACTGGCTAGCTGGAGGAGAATGTTAATATACATTTGCTTTGTTCTTAATTAGATTCCTTCAGGGGAAACCTTCTGGCCTGGCTTATTATCTGGCTTTGTTGGAGCTTGTATGCTTTATCTAAACACTTTGAAGGACTCTCTTCACCCATATATTACCTATAAGCTTACAATAGAGATTTTTACAATACTGGTCAATTGGAAAAGGATAGACTGTGGGAAGCCTTTATAAAAGAAGTCTTATGATAGATTACTGTGGGGAGGGGGAGAAAGGTAACTAGAGTGGAAAGGTGGGCTGGTATAAAATGAAATAGTATTTTAGAACCACTACTCTCTGTGTTCACCTTTTGGTGAAATTTTTATTTAGTGTTTGGTGAATTTTGCTTCTGGAAAAAAATAACATTTACATTTTGGCAGATCATTATTGGGTGAGAAAATATGAGTAAAAAAACTGTTCCTGTTGAATCCTAATTAGTTATTGATAAGTTATTTGTTCTAATTGGAAGCAGAGTTAGTTCATTGTACCAAAAGGCAGGAGCAGAAAACTCTGTACTCCTGAAAGTATCAAGAGTTTGTCCACCTTTAAAGCAGGGATCCCCGTCTTCAGCCAGTTTCTATCAAGAACATCACACACACATAAAAACAAACCAGGAAGCAACCTACATCTAGTATGTCTATCAAACACTACCTCTTGTTCTTCAGTGGCTTATGCCAATGGTGCTCAGGGTTTTGGTTCCTATGATTAATAAGAACTGAAAAAGAAACTCTTGTGTCTTTTCTACAGTACATTTGAAGACAGTGTGTCTCAGTTAGGGTTTCTATTGCTGTGGCAAAACACCATGAGCAAAAGTGATTCTGGTGGGGAATGATTTATTTCAGGTTATGTATCCAGTTCACAGACATGAAGGGAACCAAGGGCAGAAATTCAAGGCAGGGACCTGTAGGCAGAAACTTGAGAAGCAGAAGCCACAGAGGAACTCTGCTTTCTAGCTTGCTCCTTATAGTTTGCTTAATCTGCTTTCTTGTACATTCAGAGATGTTACCACCCACATTGAGCTGGGCCCTCTCACATCAAACACTCTTTTAGAAAATGTCCGATAGGTTTGCCTGTGGGCCAGTGTTATTAAGGCATTTTCTTCATTGTGGGTCCTCTTCTAAGATATGGCTAAGTTCATGTTATGTTGAAAATAACTACCCAGGACACAGCCAAAAGGGTATTCTCTGATATCTGAAGCCCCACTGCCCTATGGATGTCTCTTCTTTTTCCTCCTCCTTGACCCTCTGTGATACTCCCACCTTCATCATCATGGTGAATACCCTCTGTTGGTCATGAAACATCACTTGTAAGCCTTGGCAGTGTCCCTTCAGGGCAGGAATAGTTCTCAACTAACACTTTACAGTTTCGCAAATGATGACAACCATTGGCAAGGAATGAGCCAAGTATCGTTTGTCCCAAGCATCTTGGGCAAATCACTCCGCTTTGTTTAATAACACTACTCTCATTGGTAATAGGTATGAATGATTATAGAGTATTAATGGGACAATGGTGATGATGACATGATGATGACGATGGTGATGATGATGTTCCAAAGTTTTACAAGTGAAGATGTAGAAAGTCTCTTGATTCTTAGAAAGGGAACATCTGGGTCCCCCAACTCTTTCTATTCCCTAAGTTCATTTCCCTAGAATTGGAAAGAGTATAACAGGTCTTCACAAAGGTTTTCTAGATCTCTGTCCTAAACATGAAAAAGCAAGAGTATCAGAGGACAATGGAAAGGGTATTAAACAACAAACAAACAAACAAACAAAAGCCATACTTTCCATGGGAATGGACTCACCTATTCTTAGCTTAGAGTGATCATGGATGGAGAAAGGATAGGGATGGTAGAGCAGACCTGGCCTGGAAGCAATTCTTGCTCTCCCAATTACATCTGATGAGAGTCAAAGGACACAAAGTCAAGGTCTGACTGAGAGCCTCAGATTCTTTTAAGTGACTCTAGAGCTACACTAAGATGACAAATAGTTTATAATATGCACCAGCTTTTCAGAAAGCTGCACACAGAACCCGGGAGGAGGTAGGTGAGTCTGACCTCCATCCTTAAGGAGGGAAGGAGCAGTGGTTTTGTAAACACTTAAGTTGGGTATTTTTAGGAGTTCAGATTTGACAGTTGTCCATCTTATGTGTATTCTGGCCTGACTCTCCTGTGCACAAGATGAATAATTTACCAAAACGCACATATAAGTATCCCATTATTATTCACTATAATGAGCCAAGACAGGAGTAATTCCCCTCTTGGCCTGAAACCCCTACGGCTTAACTTAACAAGTCTCTGCTTGGGTTTCCCACAGATAATGTGGGTAGGAGCCACCCACATCTGTACTTGAGCAAGGCAAGGTATGTGTGGAAAAATGAAATGGGAGGCCTATACAAACCTAGGACAAGGACAGTATGAAGCACAGTTTTCCACAGCACTGACAGATCTGTGGGATACCAAGTAAGTAAGTGTCACAGGGGAGTCAGGATTGTCAAAAACTCACAGGAATTGGTAGCTGATATGAGCTCAGGAAAAACATAATTACACGGGGCCTTCACATGAGTTGAACACAGGGTGATACATTCTCTATGGACCATAAATTATATACTTGGAACCCATTGAAAGATGTGTCCTTTCTCCTTCCCTCTATCCTCCCCCTTCTCCTTTTTTCCCTCTGTCTCTCTTTCTTCTTTGAGATCCATGATTCAGGAACCCATCTCTCTCTCTCCTTCACTTCAGGGTAAGAAGCATCTATGGAGGCTCAGCCTTCACTAAGCAGCCGCAGCTCTGCTTGGCTCTGCAGTTCACATATACTTTAGGACTGCTTGGAAAAGGCTGCTGCCCTTCCCTTGGCACATGGGCATATGGGGAAAGCCTCCCGGTCTTTCTTCTGCTTCCCTAGGAGGAATTTGGGAACTCAGGGGCTAACCCTCCCACTCTTTTCTACCCATGCTAGCAGCCAGAAGTACAGGCTCTGGATGACATGAATTCAAACCATCAACTCCTGAGCCTGAACTGGAAGCATTTGCGAAAGTTTACCTGAGAGTTTCTTGCCCTTGGGGAATCTCTCTGGGTCCTTTCTGACACAAGGAGAGAGGTTTGCTTGCCTTCTATTTTATTTTTTAAGAGAGATGGTTTGCATAATCTATATAAAATAAGCCACTGTTCTGGAGAAGATGATTGGCTTATTAAAAATACATAACATATATTTTTAAACAGGCAGAGCTGACATCCTACATACAGGAGAAGTGCTTATGTGAATGGTGACGAATTCATCGCCCACCGCTCCTCCCCCATCTGTCCCTGCCCATCTGTCTGTTTAATGAGGGATCTATTTAAATAAAGAAAACCTTAAATAAGATTTTATTCAGATACATAGACTCTTCTGGATAGCACAGAATGAACCACACAAACCTGCCAGCCTTCTAGTTGGCCATTCAACCCACAATTATATGCAACAATCTTTGCTTTCTAAACTTGAGACAGCATGATCTATAAATGGTATCCAAAAAAGATGCATGTCCAACTTAATTTTCCAAACATCTTAACTGACATATATGTAGAATGAGAGATGAATATTATAAGTAGTCAAACTGTTATATCCGAGCATCTTTTTACAATGTTAAGTGAAGAGGTAATACTCGAAGTTCACTATTGTCCTCAGCCATTAACAATAGTATTAAGCCATTAAAAGTAGTATTAAGAAGTTTCATCTCCTTAAGGGTTCACTCTACATTATAAGTTTTGAAAAATGTATTACTTAACTTCTAAGTGAGAAAACTGATGCCTGGAAAGGCTCTGGTGTTTAGTGAATTACAGACCTGTGACTGGAACTTCTTATTAAAGTGTTTATTGTTGTTAATCCACAAGTTACCTAGAAATCCTACAGATAGGAAACAAGCTAATCCATTTTCACTGTATCGTTTGGCTTCATAAATAAATCATTCCCTTAGCAGTTCTGGGTTTCTCCTGAGCAGGAAGCGAGCAAGGGTTTGTTTATGTGCAGTAATGGAAAAAGAAGAATGACCTGGGAGGTTTAGGCCGTCTTTGGGATTCTGTGATCCCGTACATTATATGTGGGAAGGTGTTTGCGGGGAAATCCGTGAGCTGTAATTTCTGAAGTTCCAGAGTCGTTGCTCCCATGACGCTCATGTGGGGAGCCCATGGCTGACTCCTGCCATTCTTCAAAAAGATATCAAACTCCCTCGACTCTCTGCTTTTAATTTAAAATTTTAATTTATACTTTTCCATGGATGATACTGAGACAGACATGGCTGTGAGTAAATATGTCAGGATAATCTATTGAATGGGATTATATGGTATATGCTTGGAAACATTTTAATTTCATGTTGCTCACTTCTTTGCCTAGTTTAATGAACAAATCAGGAGGCTGGGTTTTAAAACTGTAAGTGGGAAGGAAGAAAGAGAGCCAGGTGGCAAATAAATATTTGGAATTGCTTTGGGTGGTTTCTTGAAGCATCGCAGCCCAGCCAAGGGGAGCACCTGGGAGAACTCTGAGATACAAGTGGGCAGCTGTGGGGTTAATATCTCTGCCACACAATGTGAAATCACACACTTTCTTCCAGAAGCAGAAGCCTACAGAAGAAAGTGTTGGGCTGGGGATGGTAAGAGGCCACTGTTAACTTAAAAGGCCTGGTGTTTTCCCCGGGGGGCTTATTGGTTTTGCAATGGTTTTCCTGATGCTTTAGCTCATCTAGTTCAGTCAGTCACAAGATGAGCCAAAGATGTACCAACATCAGACAGCTCTCAGAGATGATGCTACACCAAGCACTAACCCAGCGTTCTTTCTGTGGAGTGTTTAAGGAAATCTATGCTTATGCTCCATGTGTCCTAGGATCTAACCCTTTCTCTGTCTGTGGGGAGAAATATGCTTCACTAGTTTGTGGTGTCTTCTGGGAGTACGAAGGGCCCTTGAAATGATTTTCACAGTTGTGTTGGGCCCATCAGTCTCTTTATAATACCTTTATAATACCTTTATAATGGACATTGTTTTTCTCAAGCTACTGGCCAGGTTCCACTTTCTCTATGACTCATTCCTTGCTCCATCCCTCCATGATACAACTATTTGCATGGACAATTTGACTCTGATTCCCTTCTGTCTCAATCTACCTGGCCTGAGAGTAATTCTTCAAGGTTAATGTTGGTCCTGTTTTGATGCAAACAAGTATAAGCCTAGGACATTTCTGCAGAAGTGATCAGGGCCTGTTGGCCTTATGAATTCTCTTGCAGGTGTATTGATTGATCTCCCAATTATAGATTTTTAGGAGTACAGCATTTTACCAACCACAGGTCATCAATCTAGAAACCAGCCCATCACCACTCTTGTCAATACAGTGTGAAAGAGGCCTGATGAAAATACAAAGTTAGAGTTGTCTCACTGCCTCCAACTGAAAAAATAAACTAGGTACGGAAATAAAACCTTACCCCAGAGCTCCACATGGGATGAACCAAGAACACTTTGGACAAAACAGGGTCTTTTGGAAGTGGAAAAGAATCCATAGGCAAGCTAGGAAAGCATGTATCAGTTACCTAGTTAATGCTAAAACTATAAAGCTCATTTTTAATTTAATGAGAAGACTAGATCTGTCTGGTAATTAGACACCACATGGGCAAATCATCACTATTTAAGAATAACTATTAAGAAAAACTATTGTTATTCTTTTTTGGTCTTGTTTTGAGTCTGGGTATCATTATATAGGTTGGTCTTGCATTTGTTATCCTGCTTCGACCTCTTGAGGGGTGGGATTACCAGTGTAGAGTAGTTGTACAGCTGAAGTTCACTCCTTCTAGAATGAAAAATAAAAGGGAATGGCCTTGGAAGTTCTGGGAAATGAACAAGAGGATTTATCACACTTGACTAAACTAGTTTTGGTTCCTAGACCATGGAGGTTGAAGAGGGAGAAGTTCTCTGACAGGTTCTATTTATTGCCAGGTACAATCAGCTCAGCTACATGCATTATTTCTTCCAATCCCTATAGTAACATTGAATGATGCTATAAAGTAAAAAATCCTGCCCCACTTCTCAAATGGGGAAATAGAAATTCTCATAGCTTTCCTGGTTAGATTTTATTGTAAACTTGACACAACCTAGAGTCAACTGCAAGAAGAACCTCAACTGAAGAATTACCTTGAGCAGATTAGTTTGTGGTCATGGCTGTGAGGTTGTCTTTATTGATGATTGGTATGGGAGGGGCAAGAGCCCAGCATTATCTGTTAGAAGCATCATCTCTGGGCATGGGAACCTGGGTTGTATAAGGAAGCTGTCTGAGTGTGAGCATCCTTCCATGGCTTGATTCCTCCATGGCTTCAGTTCTTGCTTGAGTTTGCATTTACCTCCTTAAATGTTGAACTGTGATATGGATATGTGGGATGAAATAAACCCGTTCCTTTTGTAATGATGTTGGTTAAATGTTGATCATAGCAACAGAATACAAACAAACACAGAATTTAAACAAAATACCTTTGCAGAGGCCTAGACAGGTAGCCTAGCCCTTTTATGTCTGGTGTCAAGCCCCTTCCTTAGCTACAAAATATTCCATTTGCACAAGTGTCATCAAAGCTCATCAAGAAATCTCAACATCTGCCATCCCCCTCAGCATTGTCATGATCCACCTAGATGGCCTACCTGGATTTCCCTTCACTGAAAACAGCCATCACCAGCTAGCTAACAGCTTCCCACTTTAGTAATGTGTAGTTGCTTTGCTTCTGGCTGGTTTACTCTAGGACTTCTGAGACTTCCCATGCATTTACCCTACCCTATTCTCTCTCTAAGCCACAGCTATCTTCACTCCTCTTATTCAACAAATGTTAATTTTTCTCAATACTCTACTTCTGATCTACTCACTTGTCAGATACAACAGTTGCTGAATACAGTCTTTTGCACTGGTCTTTTAGCTGAGCATTGCAGGAGACCATGCTCAAAACTAGTAGGATGTTGAGTTGTATAGTCTTGACCAACTGCACTAGGGACCTTAACCCAACTTTTGAAACCTAGGATAGTTCTCTAGCAATTATGTTTCATTTTCTATAATAGTTATTTCAATTGTTCTTGAACTATTCCCCTTATTTCTATCCTCCCATTTGCTTTCAGCTGGCAACTTTGTCATCTACTATGGGAGAAAATAGAAGCCATCAATTGTCTCCATGGTTTCCTATTGAAATACAAGGTCACCTGTGTTTCTACTATTTGTCTTTGCTTAGGGGACAGCAGATTGATCATCTTTTCTTAAGTGTTTTAGATCCAATACTTTTCATCTTTACCATAACATTTTATTTTAATGGCAGATCTCTTTTTTCTATATTATGGCTTACTCCCATTCCATGAGACCATTTTCATCAGCACATATGCCAAGTGAGTAGAACAAAAGGATGCAGGATTCTTTGTCATACTCACAACTATACCTCCAGGGTAGACAGTCAGATTACTCATAGTGTAGCTGATCCTCAGCACATTGGCATTCCTATGGAATGTGAAAGTATTCTGTGTTTTCAGGTAGATCTCCACTGTCATTGTGCATGTTAGGACATGAGGGCACACCACATATCACTGGTCACAGCAGAAACCACAGCATACTATTGTCCCACAACAGATTTGGCACTCATATGACACTGTTCATTTCGTTGCTTATATTCTGGCTCCTCTCTTTTCCTCAGGGCTCACACTCTGCACATACACATGCACGCGAACACACACACACACACACACACACACACACACACACACACATTCTCACATATACACAAACACACACAGGGTACATACCTTCTCTTCTATACATAAACACTAACACACACATATCCATATGCACATATATACTTACATGTATAATGTAAAGCATGCATCTTCTGTACTAATTGTTATGCCTTAACTCCAGGTAGTAGTAGAGAGACACCAGTTTACATTATAAAATGCACTGGTGATGCATGCACATGCTAGTCTTTGAGTTCAACCTTTTGCACCTTTCAGATGTTTGGGGGTTGAATCTTCTCTCAGAAGCTTTTATTTCCTCCCCAATCTTCTGCTGAGGCTCTCAGAATATTCTCAGCCAATATCTCAGCAAAATATCAGCTCCAGCAGAGTCATTACCAGTGCTAAATTTCTGACTGTCTTCAACAGAAAGGGTTTTCCCTTTTCATAATTTAGGGTCTTGTTGATGCTTTAGAGTTAGCTCTATTTGTAACTCAAGAAATAACAGAGAAGTTAAAGCCTCCCAAGAGAAGAGCTTTTGCAATTGAGAATGCATTGGGAGTTGATTTAATGATATTTCATTTGGGCTCTCCTGTTCTTTTGCTCTGAAAAGTCATTTATCATTACTCTAGGACTTCTTTAAAGCAAGATCTTCTTCCTATCTCTTCAGCTAGCAGTATTAACATATTTTGATGTATTGCATCAAGAAATGTAGTAAGGTTTGAGAGATTAAGAGTCTTCTTAATGGACATTTGCTTAACTCTCAATTAACAAAAAAAGTAAAATCAAGACAAACAAACAAATACCAAGGTAATATTGGAATGCACATTAATGAGATAAATCCAGAGAAGTGTATTCAGAACCTGCCCATATAACACATCACCTCTACCAGCTTTTCTTAAATTGAGGACTCTATAGAAGATTTCATTAAAGGAAGAGCCCAAAAATTGAAAAATGATTTTCATGGTTTCCCAGTGGTAACATTATTTTAAAACAAGTTTATATAGAATCATAAAACTAGATATAAATGCCTTCAGCATATTCCATTACATGACTCTAAATTTTTAAAATATAAGTTCTATACACACATAAAAACCAAAATTGGAATTTGCAATATTCATTTAATGAAACAGATGAAATTTTATTAAAATTGGATCCCAAGTTGCATCTTGGACCACAGCACTGACAGCCATAGGCCACCATTCTTCAATTTAACCAATGCAATGTGATGGCTGAGTCTTCCCCATCCCAACCCTAGGGGACCTTCATTACACAGCAGACTCAGTCTCATTCAGCTTTTCTTGGCAGGAACGCATCACTGACCCCATAAGTCACCTCTGTATTTTCCTTATTAGCCTGAGAGAATGGAAGGACTTCCCTGTAGCACTGTGATAATAGAAACAAGTACCAACTTGAATATTTAAATCTAATTGTTACCATGCTACTTCCAGACTATGGATGCGTTACATTTCCCCAATTATAATATAAATGAAAAATTAGATTGAAAAATACACAAAAAAATACCCCCTGGGACCCTGTGTGTATGTCTGCATTTGGGTATAGAGTGTACAAACCTCACTGAGGGACATGTATCTCCATAGACATTCTATTTGCCCTGTGAATGTTCTTTCGATGCCACATTGAGAAACATTGCAGGCATTTTAAAATCACAAACAGGTGTTAATCACCTGTTGGATGCCAGATGGCCTTTAGGAAGTGATGTCACATGGAACAAACAACACCAATGTTGTCCTCATCCATGTTCTATTTACAGTCCAGCAGGAGAAGCTTTAAATCAGCGGTTCTCAACCTGTAGATCATGACCCCACATGGGGTCACATATCAGGTTTCCTGATTATCAGGTATTTACATTACGATTCATAACAGAAGCCAAATTAGCTATGAAATATCAAAATACTTTTATGGTTGGGGTTTACCACAACACGAGGAACTATATTAAAGGATTGCCATAGTAAGGTGGTTGAGAACCAGTGCTTTAAATGCTAAAGTTCAACTGTGTAAATTTGACAAATAATTCGAAGATCTTCAGCATTAACATAGCCTTACAAGAGAATTTAGATTTAGACCAACAGTTCTAAATCAGAACCCGAGCAGTATCGTCTAGCTCTCTACTCACAGCAACATTATCAAGTATGATTCCAGCAATAGCAGTAGAAATGTGAAGGCATTTTCTAGTGAAGCCTCTTTTCTCCCCAAATTCCAGTCATCAATGATTCCAACATTTACAAAGCTATTACTACAGGAGGAATGCCCTGTGAGTCTGGCTTAAAAGACTTGTTCTCCATGGCCACAGATATCTCAGATAGCCTGCTGATTTCTGTGCGTATGTGCAACTCTTGTTTTTAATGTGGACATGCTTTCCAGATAAGAATCTTGCTGCTCTCAGACTAGCGTGGTTAAGGTCTCCACCTGACCCAGGCTCCAGCTGAACACTTTTCTTCCCACTCTGCCCCAGATCTGCCCAGCCCCCACAGCCCTCACCTTTCTTCCCCATGGTTTCCTTTACCCCATGCTTCAGTCTCTAAAACTGATCTGTCTGTATCTCTGTGTTTTCTTTGTCTTGCACTAAGATACACTTCATGAGGCAGGGAATTTGCCTTTTCACTGTACTCTCAGCTGAAGAAAGCTGTCTTTTATATAGTACATGCTCTTTAAGTACCAGTTGAATGATGGCATTTTTACGTTTGCATTCTCAGAGGCAAAATATAAAATAAAAGATGAGAGTAAGAAGATAAAAATGTTAAAGTTTGCAGATTTTGCATTTCAGGAAATGGAGTCTTTTGACAAAAAATTCTAGCCTGTGTTATAAATGATACTTTCAAGATAAAAGATATGGTGCCTGTAGCCCCAACAGACTAGTGTTGCCTACCTGTCCCTGTAAGCATCTAAGTCCATGTGTGATGCTAAAAGGCACAAGAAGGATTTCACCAGTACCATGGAAAAGGACCAGATAAGAAGGTCCAGTGATCTGAATGTATCTTCAGGTACAGGCCAGGGACTTAAGCTTAAACAGGAGAGTTGACAGAGGATTAAGAATCATGCATCATTGAGGAGGTCTCTGTGAGTGCTCCTTGTCTCAGTCTGCTTCTGCAAGGACTTCTGAAGAAATCCTTACTGATTGATGGGTCAGCCTGGTTCTCAGGACATGATTGCCACTTCTCTAATGTTCAGCCTGGAAATTGGAATTGCTCTTATCCAAAAAGTAGGCTGTCCTGGGAGCCTTTGCTGTTCCTGGAACCTTAGGTAACTATAGTTTTTAGGACAATGACCTGAGATCAAGAGCATTTGGAAATCTGGCCCAGGAAGTTGTAACAAGCTGGCAATATCCAGCTTCTGTTTTCTGTTTCTTCAGGCTAGAAGGGGAAAGAAACTGGGTAGGTACCAATGGTTCCTCCACAGACACAACTTGAGCAATGAGCATGTTTCTCTGCAGACATAAGCAGGTGATCAAAAGTAGAAGAGACAGATCTAAAGTAAAGACAGAGGTGACCGGCTTTCCACTTAACATTTAGTCATCTTGTGGTCCAAGTGAAGAGTTGGTACTTTTAGCAAAAGCACTCTGTATGCTCAGAACAGTGCCTGGTCTAGTTCTTTAAGGAAACAAGTGGTTCTTCAGAGAGAGTGCCCAGAGCAGGAGTGGGGGAGCTTGCTAAAGGCAAAGTCTTAGGTCTTGCCAGCTATCTTGCTGGAAGTTAAAGGAAAGAGGTCTTACTGACCTAAATTTTCCCGTTTACCAACTTTGGAAACCCCTGTTTTCAGCTGTAAGTTTGGAGCCTCACCTCTCAAAACAAGAAACAAAAACAAAGAATACTAACAAAATACAATTCTTGAGACCCCTCTCTTCATACTGAGCAGAGTTGAAGAGTGGCATTTGCCTCCAGCTCCCTGAGGTCTCTTCCAGGCACTTCTTTGGCTCACTCTGATTCTTATTTCTACCTACTCTCCTCATACTACAGGTGGCTAAGGAAATATAAAATATGGCACTAAATGGCTTTCCTTTCCTTTTAGATTATTTTATCACTTATGAAAATGTAAGTGCTATAGATTTGCAAAACTGTGTTTAGATACAGCCAGCCAAATGTTTCCAGCCTCAGTGCTGAGATTCTCAAAGCTTCAAATCAGGAAGCCCATCACTGGCCGCCCAGGTCTTTGTCGATTTGACTGGCCTCTCATGTTTTGAAAATAGTCATGGAATATCACTGTGCCTCAACTGCCTTATCTGTGAACTGTGGCTAATGCAGATGGTTTCTCAAAAGTCCTTATGTGGAATGGTTATCTTAATATATGAGAAGTTCTCATAAGTACTCCTGGAGGAACAGTCAGCCAGCTCTACTTTTAAGGGCCATTTACAAATGAGCTATAATGAGTTCCGTTCCACCAAGGATTTCTAGGTAGGGTTGGCTTGGATTGTAAATATTTTACATGTCTAGGAGTTGTCAAGACACCAAAAAGTTATTAACCTTCCTCACCTTGACTGGTGGCTCTCTCTTATTTAACATCAAACATGGCCCCCTCTGTGCTACCTGTTAAAGAGGATCCAGCTCATGGCCTCAAATAGCAGAGAAGGTGCATAGGTTTGGAAGATCACTTAAGCATACTGTTACAATCCTCCCTAAGTTCTCTGCCTTACTATTCAGGGGGACCAAGTAGAGGAGAGTCCTATGGTGCTAGGGGGACGCCAGAAGCCAAGAGCCAAGAGCCATCATGCAGAAGGCTGCTATCCTTTGCCAAGCCTACCAGTCCACTGAGTTTCTTTGTTGTTGTAGTGTGTAAGAACTCCTTCTCAAGTTTTCTACATATACTCTTTTCTCTTTGTGTTTCATATCCACTGATGAGACCCAGCAAGTAAAGCAAGCCATGACTATTCACTGGGATCTATGTATCCAAGAGTCACCTGACTCTTTTAAGGATAATTAGGTTGTATCCTTCCCTGAAAACATGGGTTTTGATTGATAAATATCAAATTACACTTCTCTGCTACAGTGCTGGTAATTTACTGGTCCCATATGAAGACAATAATAGTTTTTGAGGAAATGGATTTTAAGCTGTCTAATTCCCTACATCTATTCTGTTTGAGAGAGTACCAAGAATGGACTATTTCTCTTCTGACTATGCCTCTGTCACAATCATCCAGGAGACAGTATTTTCTCTACTATCTCCATCACATGGCACTTACCAACAGCACCTTACCCTTGAGGAAGGGTCCCACAATAAGCAGAAAAGACCCATTCTCCCAACAGGAACAAATTCATAGCAACACCATGAGTCCCTTGCCCTTGAGCCAGAGCTTAAAGAGATGGTTTTCATAGAAGGCAGTATGATTTAGCATATGGAAAGAGTATTTTTGAGTACAGTGAGTTAAACCAGATGTTTCTACTGAAAGGACAATATGTCATTACTAATCACTGGATGAGCCCTGGTATGATGTTATCAGTACACTTTGTCCAGGTAGTAGGAAGATGACTAAAAGCATTGAATTAGAAACCCTACTATAAGTCAGGTATTTTCCAATTCATTGCTTTAAAAGAAATTGAAAGAGGAACTAATTGAACTGTCAGTTGTGAGATTATCAAAATAATTTTGAGACTATATTACTGTGCAGTTTTTTTGCTCTATCTTGGAAGGCATTCCAAGAATTTGGTGGCATTGTAATAGGAGATTTTTATTGCCATTTTTGTGCTTCTGTTAACAAGGTTGCTTTAAAAGCAAAAGTAGAAAAGAATTTATCCTAAATGTTATCTCATTATAGAAGTAAATGATTTCTTAATTTGTGGTATGAAAAAGCAGGCTTACCCATGAGATTAAGCTCTGTATTTACAATTCAAGTTAACTTTTTGTGGTTAATTATTACTTAGAAAGTGAAGCATATCTATATTGTTTTGTCAATTTTATACTTGTGGTGGTAACTCATTTTAAAAGCAAATATTATTACTTAGAGTTTTATAGCCAAAGGACATAAATGGAATTTGAAATTCAATCTCTCTATATTTTTGTTACAGATAAATATGATAGGTTATCAATAAAATGTTTTCAAGCATAAAATGCATCCTGCTGAGGGCATATAAAGGAAGGATAATCTCAAGTTCAAAAAGGAACAATATACACTTGTGACTTTTAGAGAAGAGCTTGTTCATTAATTTTGAAGATAGATTATAATGATTACCAGTCACTGAAGTGTTTAAATTCCACTAACACAGAGGGTCTCTCTCTCTCTCTTTTCCTCTCTCTCCCTCCCTCCCTCTTTCCCTCTCTCTTTCCCCATCTAATACATTCTAGGCATGTTTCATTTTCAAATGAATGAATGGTTTTCTATAGACAAACATAAATTTTTTGAAGCCTGGGTTTAATTAAATCAGTTTGTGGGTACACTGAAGTTTATAAAAGGGCACCAAATAAAGGTGAGAATCTTTCTGTTCCTTGTTACTTGCATTTATTGTGGCTCCTGAACTTCGCAGAGGTTGCTCTCTTTGCCAGTCTGGGCTCTTAGGAGCTCATCTATCTCTTCAATCTTCTTGGATCACCTCTGTACCCAACCCAGTGCTAGTCAGACTGTCCGGGAAGTCTTGTTTCTCTTGCCTGAAAGTTAAAAGACTTGCCTGGCTCTTGCCAGTGCCTGGAAAGCAGCTCTGCCACCATGTCTACTGTGAGTGTGCTGCAATGGGTTGTGGGTATACACAGCTTTGGCCCCACAGGGCACATTCCTTCTCACATTGCATTCTGGGTCGTTCTGTAGCTCCTGGGGCATAGCTGCCCATGTTCTTCCCCAGCTGCAGGCACATCTGCCTCTTTCCCTTGGAGGGTTGGTAAACTGCAGGACATAAGCAGTGACAACCAATCCCAGCCTCTCATGTTGAGGAGCTCTCTGTGATTATGGGCTGCAGTCATGGGGTAAGGGGAAGAGGAAGAGGGATGCTGTTGAGAATCTTGACTGCCCTGAAATCTTCAGAGGTAGGTGGGAGCTCTTGAGGAAGTCCTGGTTCTTTGAAGTGAATATGATCCATCATTTGCAGGCTTTTTGAGGCTTAGGGGCACAAGGAGATTATCAGCACCTGGTAGGTCTGAGGTGAATAAGTTCAAGTCTTGATTAACTCTAAGTTAAGTATTTGCTCATGGATTATCTGTGACCTATTTGAAATACTGATCTACTTTCTGTTCCCTGTGCCTCTGGGCCTCTGCTACTGCAATGTGGTAAATGTGCTCAAAAAAATATAAACTAATTTTCATATAAGCCTGAGGGTAAAGTAAGAGGAAAAGCAATGTGCAGGCAAGATATTCACACAATATGCTCCTAAATCAAGGAGAAATGATTTTGTATCAAGGCTTCTTCTGGATGATTCAAGCTTCTCCTGCCTTGTGTTCAGGAAGTTGCATTAATAATTGATTGCCTGTTTTTAAAGTATTATTGCTGTTTCATTTTCTCCTTGCCATATAAAAACACATGTATAATATCTCTCTCCCTCTCTTCCTCCTCTCTCTTCTTCCTTCCCTCTCTTCTCTCTTCCCTCTCCCCTCCTTTCTCCTCTTCTCTATTCCTCCTTACCTTTCCATTCTCTGCTCACATCCCTCACAGATGTACCATAGATGATCGGGTCACCAGGGTAGCCTGGCTAAACCGCAGCACCATCCTCTATGCTGGGAACGACAAGTGGTCCATAGACCCTCGAGTGATCATCTTGGTCAACACGCCTACTCAATACAGTATCATGATCCAGAATGTGGATGTATATGATGAAGGTCCATACACCTGCTCTGTGCAGACAGACAATCACCCCAAAACCTCCCGGGTCCATCTCATAGTGCAAGGTAAGTTATAGCTGGACCTGTGACTGATGCTCTTTTTGGAAAGGGACTGGAAATGCAATCCTGTTCTTTGTGCTTATGTATAAAAACACAAAAGCTTACTTCCCTCTATTAAATCCACAGGTTGAGAATTTCACATCTTCTTCTAGAAGTTTTTTTTCAATTTTTTTTTTCTGTAGCGCTTTGTTCTCACCAGGAAGCTTTTGTTCATATATGGCTGAACTTTCTTAAGAAACTTAGAATTTGAAGTTGGTGGAAGATAGATAGATAGACATAGATAAATGAAGTATTAATCACAGAGCCTTTATTTCTCTAAGCCTTGTTTCATTAAAAAAGGGCTAATATTAATATGAAACTGGCTATGTGTGTTCTTGAAATGACACTGAGTCCCAGCCAGTTAGGTCCTCTCTGGCATTCATGCTGAGTATACTTCCTATACTTGCCTAATGACACATCCTTTCTGCAGCAGTCCCAGAGTAGAGTCAAGAGAGAGCTTATCAGAATGCTATCTCCAGGTAAGAAAGAAACTCATATGGTTAAAAGGAGCAGAGAGAGTACTTCAGCATCATTGTCTCTATTCTTCTAAAAATCTGCCTCAGTTTAGCCCAATGCCAGATAACAATATGTTGAGTTAAAAAGGTCTGCAGCTGTTATCTGAAGACTGTGTTGAGGCAAGGCAAGCAATCAAAATAAACTTATTTTGAACTATTATGGTAAGAGTCAACTTTCAAACAGAATTTCATTGCCTAATGATACATCTTTTCTGGAACATATGGGAAGCTTATGTTGACCGCTCTCAAAGTATTCGAGAGCTTATGTCTACTCAGCTCTGAGAAAGGGGCTCTGATTTAGTCATTATCAATGTCAGTTTACCCGATTCCATCTTCCCTGAACTCAACAGATTTTTTTTATGCATTTAGATTATGAAATGTATACACCATCCTTCTAGAGCCAGGATGATTTTTGAAAAATAAGATATATACCTCATAACTTATTTCAGTTGGTTTCATAGACCACAGTAGATGAGAGTTAGCATCTCTTCAGATTCAATAGCTTCCGTTTCACATGCCTACTCTTTCTGTTGGACAGCACAGCCATTACCAGTTTAGTATACATACATGTCTGTAGACACAATTTTCAATGGATATATTGGGCCAGAGATATGTCTTTTGTAACTTATCTTCCTTAAGAGCTATTATGAAAGACACACAGCACTAAAGTCTGGCTTCTATCCAATCTATTGGTTCTTATCTCTACCCCACATGATTTTAGAGATTCAAAGATATCTGTCATGGAATGGGCATCTATAGGTACTGCTGTTTTCAACATAAGTGTTCCAGCCAGAGGGTAAGGAATTGGGTCAGGATCACTGCTTGGAGATTCAAGACTGCTTATTATCTGGAACTAAAGGCACAGCCATTTCTCTTCTTAAAGGAAAATGAAGGCACTGGGTGAAATTAGTGTTCAAAGATAGGTTGTAATGTCCTAACATCTGTTTGCCACGTGGGCTTAATTCTCCCACAAGAACTATGATCCTCAGCCTTGAAGGTGGCACCTCCATGGACTTCAAAGCATAGTTGTCTTTACATCCAGATGATGTGTGGTGCTTAAATGGAAAAAAAAAGTCAGGAACAGACTCAGACAGAGCAAAGCTATTGGCATCAACAATATGAGACAAACACATAAGCATGTGATGGCTAAAACAGGCTACACAGGGTTCATATGGAGTAGATTCAGGATGATGTCTCTACAGTGCACTTTGAGTAATTCCTGGTGTGTGGTGTGGAAACTTACAGTGTCACCTGGGATATTGTAATCTCTCAGGGAAATTCTGAGAGTTGGGGCACATGGGCAGTAATTTCTCTTGTCTTAGAATTCAGCTCCTCCCATTCTTCACACCCAAGATCCAACCTTCTGTAGCTCTGGCCTCATAGGAGCTTTTGGAATACAAAGACAAGCCAGTAGGTGGTTGGAGGAAGAAAAGTGTTCTGCTACCAGAACATTCCACACATAGGACTTTTTATTAATCAAGAGGCCAGAAACATGAGCTTGGCAAGGGCACTCCTCCTGGTCCTGGTGAGCACTGCAGAATCTCCAGGGGGCAGATGCAGCCACCCGGTTGCTCTTCCTACTCAGTGAGAAAGAAGCCAAGGTCTGCTCTTTTCCCAGCAGCTATCGGCTTTTGTCCAGTCTATAGATTAATTTTTCAGACTTGGTGTTAGTTCAGGTTAGATAAAGATAATGAAAGTTTCCTAATCCTCTTAAAGAAGATTTATCTGACTGAGTATAAAGCTTTTGGAATACAATAAGGCATGTATAAAACTGAGGTCTAATCTTGCCCTTAATTTCAAACTGCTGATGGGTATTGATTTTGCAATAAGAAAAACTGAAAAATTTCCGAGCTGCAACTTGTCTGGTTTTTTTTTTTAGGGTTTTATTTATCTCCTATTTGACAATATTAATATCTCATTACTGCTATAAATTGGGTGCCATTAGCGGAAGGGAGAACCTCCCATGTAGCTTCTAACTTTGTTTTGTTCTTCTGCTATGTTCACACACAAGACCTGCTCTGCCATGGTTCTTGCCACTTTGTAGACTATTGTAAAGGGCCCTCCTTGCCCCATGTGTTTACCTGTTTATGAGCCCCCTTCATTAAAATTCACCATTGTTCCCTCAGGTGCTTCTTGGTCACTGAGGAGTTCATTTTATATCACCACATAAGCCTGTGTAATAATGTCATTTAGACCATATAAGTAAGGGAAAGAAACCTAGAGCTGCGGCAAATTTTGGATGTGGGTCAGTTTAGTCATGGGAGCAATTCACTTGGCAATCCTGTCAGGGATGAGCTGCAGTGATGACAGGGTTGGGGGTCTAGGCATAGGGGTGGGACATAGAACATAGAGAGACAAGGAGAAGCTCCAAGTTTTCCTTTAGAAATAGAGAGGCGCCTAAAAGATATTGTCTTAGGGCAATAGAGAGAACTGATCATTAATGCTTTGAATGAGAAAGAGATAAATGAGAGTACGTATATTTATGAATTTCAGAAAATGATCGTGGCCTTGATAGTAACTGCAGAGGTAAAATGCTGTGACTGAAAGAACAGCACCATATAGATGTGACAACATGAAGGAGTAGCTATAGCTTAATACCAGTGTTTGAGAGTCTGTCATGTCAGGGTTTACTAGCTTGAGAGAGGTGGAGATGCTAAGGCTAACCACTCCTAGAGAACAAGAATCATGACTTATTTATCTGGAGCCCCAGCCATTAGCCTTCTGGGGCATTACAGACATTCAGGGATGTTTATCTGTGAGGTGATCCAGCAACTGTACACCTGGAACCTCTCCAAGAGGACAGGGGTACAGAGGTGAGCCAGCCATTGTTCAATGGGTTCGGGTGGATAGTCATAGAGAAAGTTCTTAATAGGGGAGAAGTCTATAACATGCCATGCTAAGAGATCTACCATAACACTGATGCCTCAGATTCCACACATTTATTTAGTACTGTTCAAAGATGTTCACGATCCCGATTGCATTTGACCCTTGCAACAAACTCTGGGAAGCTGTAGAATATGGACTGTTATATCAATTTGAAAATTAACTGACTGTACTATATGTAGCTCAGGATGGTGGGAACCTTCCATGGTCCATAAGAGACAAGTAGTAGAGACTGGTCTTGAACCACAACCACATTGATACAGGGAAATTTGGGGTCATCTCTTGGGTTTATAAGTCTCATTTAAAAAGAAATCAGGCATGGACTCAAATGGAAGCTAATGAAAATTATCATTAAAATTTAAAGGAGATAAACCCCTAGAGCAGGAGGGCTTCACACCTCAGCAGCCATCCTGAGGAGAGAATAGAAAAGCCATGCTATTGAAACTGACATGGAGGTCAGACACATGGTAGACTAGCAACTAAATGGAGGGTTTCAAGGCTTTAGGGAAACAACAAAGGATCCTAAAATATTGGATCACATTGTTAAGAAAAGAATGTCTAGAAAAGAGATAGAAAAAAAAGAAAAGAAAAGAAAAGTCAATCTACTCATGAAGTCACATGGCTGTGGGCTGTAAGTTACTGTACTAGAAGTGGGATTCTAAGGAAGAAAAATATAGTACCTTATTAAAGGGCTAATTATTCTTCTTATCCTTTTAGTAAGGCAGACAGGTAAGCCTGCCCTTGGGAGTGGCCCTTGGGCAAGTGATTGACACAGCCCAACTGGAATGTTGGGAGTCTACCCAGAGATTCTTTTCAATGGTTCTGAGGTTTTCCCTCCATGGGCCTTTGCTGTTATAGTAATAGTATGACTGCAAGATCAGCATCTCAGCTTATTCCAGTGCCTCTCTCCTGCCAATCATGCTTGCTTACTTCTCTGCTCTAGGGTCATAAAAAAATGTCTCTGATTTTTTTCTTGTGTATTATTTTGTTTTGCTACCCTCTGGCTGCCAATATTGAATTGTACCATTAGGAATTAAGGACAAAGCCCCAAAAAGAAAATGAGCTGTGAGGGAGGGACTCCAAAGCTCCCATAAATGGTACAAAGAAGCTGGGAGAGAGGCAGAAAGAAGATAATTAATTTTCTAGTCGCTCATCCCTCCAGGGGTACACATTTTAAATGTTACCATTTTATCCTATGTAAGTACTGAAAACCCCTTCTCCTTTGGGAATCCAAGATCTAATTGCCATCCTAATCTTCATTAACTCTACATGTTCTGAAACCTTACCAGATCTATGAGAACTGGTGGTCTGGGGTGTTGCTATTTGTTAGAAATGGATGCAGACGGGAAATTGTGTCTATCTTTGCTTGAGGAATGTTGGTATTCTCAGTCTATTCTCTGGGCTGGCTTAAAAATCTGTGTCCTGTAAGGTAGTTCTCTTTATGGACTGAATGTTTTTTGTAAACCCTAGATTTATTCAGAGGCTTAGGAATGATTAGTCTTAGTATGAAATAGACTCAATATGCTATGCAACATCCTATGCAAACATGAGAATATGAGTTCGGATCCCAGCAGTGACATAAAAATGCATGTATATAATTCTAGCACTAGAGAGGAGAAGGAGGATCCCTGGAGCTTAATGGCCAGTCCTTGCTGAGTCAGCATACTCCAGATTCAGTGAGATTTTCTGTTTCAAAAGATAAAGTATAGAAAATTGAGGAAGATATTGAGGCCTCCATACACATTCATATATAAATATATGTGCATGCACATGCCCCCAATCCCCCACCCCCTACACATACACACAGACACACATACATGAAGCAGAGATAGAGAAATATGAAATATTAAATATAAAATTCATAGATAGAGGACTTCACAAAAGGCTTCTGTAATTTCTATATATAAAATGGCTTTGGGTGCTTTAACATGGATTCTGTTCTTGAGAGACTAACTGTTACCTGAAAGGAAATTTAGTTTTCTGTTCACCCCACTCCTATTGGGCCCCTGCTAGCTCTGGCATTGGCTACATTATGCACTAACCATGTCTCAATTGATCTTTGCATCTACTTGACAAACTATGAATCATCTTCATATCTTACAAATAAAGAAACCAAGGCTTAGATTGAAACTGCGCTAGATGATAGAGCTAGTAAGTGTTTTAAATTCCCTTCACTGCATTTATTCATTTGGGTTAAGCTTTTGGCACTGGAGAGAAAGCTATCAAAATACAAATAGTCAACAAGGCACTTTGCATGCATTATCTCTTTTGATTATTCTTTACAAAATCCCTGGAAGACAGAGCAGAAAGTCACCACTCTATAAAGCAAGAAATTGAGATTCAGGGAGTCAGGAGTGATTTGAATGAATTAGGCTGGCTGGGAAGTGGCCAAGCACCTCTTAATGAAGGTATTTTTTGCTATGTATCCCCCAGAATCCTGTCCCCCTGCCACACTGCTAATGCGGAGTTAAGTGAACAGGCAGGAAAATGCTGCCCTTTATGAAGAAAACAAGTTCTAAAGGTGCTAAAAAGAAAGGCAGATGCTGAAGAGAAATTTCTGGGTTGGGAGCTACAGGCACCTGGGAGGAGGGTTTACAGCAGGGAAATGCAGACAGAGCCACGTGGTGCACAAGATTTTTCAGAGACTAAACCACTTCCAACTCTTCTTTGTACCAAACCTTTTCCCTGCGATTTCCCCTCTCCTCCCAAATATTACAAAACCATTTGAATTAACGTGTATAATTATGAGCTTAAAGAAAAGCAAGCAGTCAACCTGAAATACATTTAATTTATTCAGCCTCTATTTTAAATTATAATCACACTTGTTCTTCACAAGAAGCAAGGTGGAAAAGTGGAAAAGAACAAGCCTGGGCATGAGAAAACATACTCCCCGGCCTAAGTTTGGCTCCTGAGTCTTTAGGACATTGCCTTCCAGGTTTCTTAGCCTGGGATGAACAGCATGGAGTAAAACTGATTTTCTCTGTGCAGCATGCGCACTTTAATCCTCTCTGTAGGGGCTGGGGAGATGGCTTAGTGGGTAAAAGCGCCTGCTGCCAGACATGATGACCCTACATGTTGAAGAGAGAGAATTGATTTCTCACAAATTGTCCTTCGTGGTCTACACTAATGCACCATGGCCTACCCCATACACAAGTATACACAGATACACAAATACTAAGAAACAAACAAAAGTAGTTAATAAAATCTGTGCACACTTGTACATGTATCTCTCTCTTCCTTACTTTCACACTTCCCCTTTTTCCTCCCCCTTCTTCTCTCCATGTGCTCATATATCCCATTTTGACACAAAGTTCTGAGCCAGGAACTATAAGCAGCATCTATGTATCTGTATCCATGAATCATACAAGATAAAGGATCACACAAAATGATGTAAGACCTTCTCTGGGCTTCATTTCCCTGGTTTTGATATGGAGGTGAGGATGGGCTGGGCTCAACTGATCCTTTCTGATAATTCTATCTTAGGATTCTTTAGTAAAATTTCTCAAAGGAAGGGTTTTTTTTGTCCTACCTGGAATTGCCTGTCTCTCCTAATTTTACCCACTAATGGGGCAATCAGAAAGTTTGCTCACAAACTGTTACTAGTTTATGGTTTATTTAGACTCAGAATTTAGAGATCCCTTGATAGCAACATTAGTGGGGACTCTGAGTACTGACCACCTTTTCCATTGGAAAGGTTTTAAAAAAAATCTCTTTCCTGGTTCTTCTCAGAAAAAAAATCACATAAAATTGTTTTATTTGTATGTATATATGTATGTAGGTAGGTAGATGTATATGTATGAATGCCTTTGTATCATCTATCTATCTATCTATCACCTATCTATCATCTATTATCTATTTATCCATCCTCTATCATCTATTTATCTATCATCATCTATCAATTATCTATTTATCATCTATCATATATTGTCTATTATCTATATATCACCTCTATTATCTTTTCTCACATTTACTGTGCATATATGAGTGTGTGTATGTATGTGTGTGTCTGTGTGTGTGTGTGTGTATGTGTAGGCACACATGTGCTATGGTACACATATGATATCAAAGGACTACCTTCAGGATTCAATCCTATGCTTTTACAATTTGGTTCCTGTGGATGAAACTCAGTCATCAGTCTTCCTTGCATGTGTGCTAAACCACTAAGTCTCCCATTGGAGGAGATACAGACACAACATGTGAAGCAGAGACCGAAGGAAAGACCATCCAGAGACTGCTCCACCTGGGGATCCATCCCATATATAATCACCAAACCCAGACACTATTGTGGATGCCAACAAGTGCTTGCTTACAGGAGCCTGATATAGCTGTCTCCTGAGAGGCTCTGCCAATGCCTGACAAATACAGAGGAGGATGCTCTCAGCCAACCATTTGACTGAGCACAATGTCCCCAGTGAAGGAGCTAGAGAAAGAACCGAAGGAGCTGAACGAGTTTGCAGCCCCATAGGAGGAACAACAGTATGAACCAACCAATACCCCTAGAGCTCCCAGGAACTAAACCATCAATCAAAGAGTACACATGGAGGGACCCATGGTTCTAGCTGCATATGTAGCTGAGGATGGCCTTGTTGGACATCAATTGGAGGAGAGGCTCTTGGTCCTGAGAAGGCTCAATGCCCCAGTGTAGGGGAATGCCAGGACAGGGAAGCAGGAGTGGGTGGGTTGGTGAGCAGGGGGAGGGGAGATAGGATAAGGGGTTTTCAGAGGGGAAAACAGGAAAGGGAATAACATTTGAAATGTAAATAAAGAAAATATCTAATAAAAAAGGAATAAAGAAAAAAACAAAATAAAACAAAAATAATAAAAAACAAAACACTAAGTCATCTCACTGGCCCTGTATAGTCTTTATTAAAGAATTGGGAGTCTCGGGGGGGGGGGAAGAATTAGAGTGACTTCAATGACAACTGAAGCCACAGAAGGAATCAGTGATGGTGTCATTTGTTGTCAAGAGACTGTCTGCATATGAAAAAGGAAAGTATCTTGGGAATCTCCCTTCACAGGAATAGTAATTCTTTTTCTTGGCTATGGCAAAATACTCAACAGAATCAAATTAAGAGGGGTTTCTTTTGGTTTATGGCCCAATAAAGTTGAGTGCATCATGGCAGAGAAGGCATGTGGATACAGTGATGGGTTGACTAGTCACATTGCCTCTGCAGTCAAGGAAAGAAAGAGAGGAATGCCGAGCACTCCGGACTTCCCTGTCCCTTCCCACTTTTATCCAGTTCTTGGCACGCAGCCACATTGAGGCCTAGTCTTCCCTCCTCAGTTCAATATATCTGTCAGCATACTCATAGACACACCTGAGGAAGGTGCCTTAGATGGTTTTACAATCCAGTCAAGTCAACAGTAAGAATTCAAATAAAAAAAAATAAAGTGAAGAATTAGATTGGTGGAAAAAAAGACCAGAAAGACAAACAGATAGATACTTAGACCCTATGTACACATGCTGCTTCCATGCCTGATCTTAGCAGTCTCTTGGGACCTGAAATTTCAGAATGAAGTTCACATTTGTACTCTGGGCAGCCTTCCTTCTCTGATATTAGATGGTGCTAGTTAGCTGCTATCTGAATTTGATACCTCTAGAGCCAGAACTGAATGGATGTTCACCTTGTTCCTACTCTCCCAACTTAAGATGTCTTTCATAATATGATATATACTTTGTAATGACACAGTCCAAAAGCACATGGATAGCAAAGATAGTTTCTTTCTTAACCAGAACATTTCTCACATTATTGTGAGAAAAAACATGAAGCTTTGTTCCGCTTCTTTAGAACTAAGACCTTAACATCTTTGCATTTACACACATGCACATTCAAAACTCTCACACTGTGTTGACAAGGTTTGAGTCTATTTCTCCTGTGATTTCTAAAACTCCATGCCCCCCTCTAGTGCACATGGAGGTCAGCTTCCAGGTAGAAGCAAAGTGGTAACCACTTGATCCTTTTGCAGCACTTGTCCTTGGTTCAATGTAGGAATACAAAGAGTTGATATATTCCAAGGTAAATGAGACTCAAACAGAATTTGACACAGGGTGAATTCCTTGCCAGCACCAAAGGTGGTTGATGTGTCTGCCAAAAGGACATCCCCCTATCTTCCATTGCAGTCCAGGCTTGGGAAGCATGTTGGCTTATTCTGGATCAAAGCACAATTCTGACAGGATCCAGGAAGGTGCTGCCAGTCTTGGCATCTGGTCTGGAGATATGTACAGAAGCAGAAGCCAGGAAAAGAAGAGGCAGGGCCTGGGTCTGTCATCTGCCTTGTTTGCAGTAGAATTAAATAAACTGAGACTCATATAAAGCCCACTTGTAGAATGATTGCTGGTGTGGAGATTGAGGGGAAAATGAAATGTCTATTTCGTTCTCCTCAATTTGCATGATGGTCTCAGTTTATGCCCTCAGAAGCCAGTCAGCCAACAACTCCAATAAAAATGAAGGTCTTTTCTCACACATCCTGGTACTGTGAGCAGAAGAGCAACTGTACTTATTTGAAGGGTGAATTAGTAATGCCATCAAGTGTTTTACTCTCTTTCAGTTTATCATATCCCATTACCCTAACATCGTAACATTCAAACCTTGCCCTCCATGTGTATTACTCATAGTTTGTGATCAGAGGAAATTTAATGCAGAGTATTAACATACTCTACAAGAGAGCAAGTGGCTCCATACTTGGATTCTCTTACTTGAATTCCTCAACATGGCTTTGAGGATCTAGTTAACTTGTGTCAAGTTCAAGAACAATAATAATAACTACTCATTGTGCTTGATCCTATTTTGGATTTTCAAAAAAAAATACCTAAAACCATTGGCTACTGCTCTAGAAGTTCCCTTCTATTTGTGGAGAAATTGAAGAAAAACAAAAGTAAAGAAATATTATTATAAAGTAACTATTATAAGAGCCTATCTTAATAATAATAACCTTGACCCATGTGCATTGAGTGGTATAGCACTCCTTTGATCCAATTCTATCTTCCAGTTAACCTCAAAAAAATCATAATTTAATACTTTCTTTAATTTTTGAATGGCAAAAGAGGATTAGAAAGGCCATGGAAGTTGTCTTGGGCCACTACCTCCTACGTCCAAGGCTGAGATTTTAGTTTAGTCCAAGCTATATTGATAGTTCATCCCCCACACATTTGAAAGACATTCCTCTGCTTTGAGGTCTTCTCACAGCATGTTTGCCTTTTCTGCCTTGTTGTGGCCACAGAATGTACTCTCCTTGAAATTTCTCCATCTTTGCAACTCCTCAGCCAAGCTTCCTACAGACAAGATCTGTCTTTCTTAAGATTTCCTTGCCCCTTTCATTTTTCCCATCTCAGTGCTTATAACTTCCCTCTGAAAGGCTCATACTGGCTCCATATCTCCATTCCCTGTTTATAGCATCTTCTGTAACTCCACTCTTTCATTCCATTAGCCTGCATATCTTTACCTGTTCCACACTGAACTCGAATCCTCACTCCAAAGCCTCTTTCCTCTAGATTCACAACCCTATTTGAAGACAATGATATCTTCATGCAAATGTTTGGCTTAAGCTTTAATTCTTCCCAATCCTATCTTTTCTTTCTCTTCTTTTCCGTCCTTTCAAGAAGGACTTTAATGAAGAATCTCATTCTCGCTCTCTACTGGCTTATTTCATCATGACACCTGATGTCTGATGTCTTTCTCATTTTATGTTATTTGACGATGATGCACGTGCTCAGATTTTTAAAATATATTTTGTTGTCTTTAATTGACATATAGTAACTAGGCATTTTTATGGTGCACACTGTGACATTTCAGTGTGATGTAAACAGTGTGTGGTGATCAGCACAGGGTAATTGGACGATCCATCACCTCAGACATTTATCATTTCTTTGTCCTGGAAAGAAACAGTGTTCTCCCTACTAGTTATCTTGAAATGTATGAATTGCTAATGATTTCCTTTTAATAATGAAATTATCAAAAGCTTTTAGATCACCATTGTACATGCTGAGGACCCAGGGGCCATTATGCTGTTTCCATATGAGTTTCTTTTTTTCTACTTTGGCTTCCTACATACCATGGTATTCATATTTGTCCCTATAGCCCATCTTCTCTAGCAACCAACACTCTGTCCATTCCTTTGAGTCTTGTTCTGTTTCTCTCGGATATTCAAATTCTAGAGAAAGCTACACTTCTCACTAGACCCCTGTTCTGAAGAAAATGCCTACATTTGTGTTCTTAAACACAAGAGATGTCAGCCACACATGGCCAATAAGAAGCCCAAATACAGCTAGTACAACTGAGGCTCTCACTTCTAAGACATACTTGTTTTAATTGAATTGATTTGAGATAGCCAAGTAGGACAAGTGCCTCTCACACTACACAGCACTATTATAGAGCTCCTAATTCCCAAAGCCATAGGCTGCCTTTGAAACTCCAGTTGCTAAAAACTTGCCTGCACTGACTTATGATACCTGTGTCTTTTTAATAGTTTCAGTTATTGATTGATCTAACTTTCTTTCCCTTCTTCCTTATAATTTCTTTGAAAACAAGAGCAAGAAGTAACTTCTTGATTTTCGCAAATGGCACTGCTTAGAATTTCCAGTCTAAGTTAGCATGACCACATAAGCATCTCTCTCTCTCTTCTTCTCTCTCTCTCTCCCTCTTTCTCTTTCTCTCTTTCTCTCTTACATTTACATTTGATTTTAACCATCCATAACAATAATACCAAAATATCCAAACTATATTCTAATTATCACTTTATGCAAGAGTGAGGAAAAAATATCAGTTGTTATTGAGAGAGAACAAGTGTGTCAAAGGATAACATTGCTGGAAAACACATAGGAGATAAGTGAAAGCCACATTGGGAAGAACAGTATGCCTGGATTTATTCTATTTGCTTCCTAGGATAGACTGTATGTACTACATTGAAGGCATCAACAATGTATCTGCTGGATAAATGAATTCTTAGTGAAACCTCTGAAAATAGCCCATAATTTAGAGCTTCTGGGCAAACTTTGTCACTCAGTGATTTTCCTTTAGTGGCATTGGAAATCACCCTCAAACAAGCTGCCCCCCAGCGGCTACCCTGGCAGGCAGACCTAGAAATCTACAAACCCAGCCTGCTACAATGAATTTAATGGGTGGATTATGCGCTCTGATTGGCCAGCTAGCAGACATTAATGGCCAGTTAGCAACTGTGTTCAGGTCAATTAATTTATATTTGTATTTTGCAAACTAAAAGTTGCCCTGTTAGATTATTGATTCTTTGTCCCTGTGTTCAATTTGTTTTTAATTGCACCATTGCTGGGCCAAACCCTCCCTCCTGGCAAGCTAGCAATAAATCTGCCACCATTTCTACAATCAACAATAAACGTGTCTCTTCATGTCATTATTAATATGTCTCTTGGATTGGTTCATTACCATGGTTAACAGTTTATAAGAGGCAAGTGGCACATTGCCAGGAAGAGTCCTTTTCCCAGGGGCTATTTTGTCATGTTGGGATTGATGCTCTCAGGCCTGCATGTGTCTGAGAACAGGGGTCTGGGATTTAATTTAATAAAGCTGAGTTTGAGCTCCCTAATCCTCTTTTTATCATAAACAGCTTTAGAAGATATTTTTGAAATAGAAATTTACTCACTGTCTCACTCAATTCTTCTTTTCTCTTTTCAATACTTTCGCTCTCTTTTTCCTGTTAATTTATCCTTAATTTCTGTTTAGATAGAACTCACACTGTCAAAAATAATATGACAGCAACTTGGGCAATGGACCATCCATGGGTGTTGAGTTTTCACTATGGGATATTTGTTAGTTGAAGGCAGAAGGGAGTTCCCTGGGTGGTGTATGTGTGGCTGTTGACAAAACTATAGAAATACTGCACTCAGAATGCCACCTAAATTGAGGTCAATAAGAGAAAAGAATACTATCTATAGAAGATTACAGTAGAAGAGGTACTCATTAATATTAGAATTGTTATTGACTCTTTTAAATATTAGAGTTTTATGACAATGGACAGATGCTAAGTAAATTTATAATTTAGTATAAAAGGTATTCCCTGTCCCAAGAATGTCAATGGATAAAGCCAAATAAACTAACAATTTTGTCCAAAGCTCTCTGAGCTAAGATCTGATCACAGATGTGAACTTATGCCTTCTCCAAAACACATACCCCAGATGACAGAATGTTAACAATCTACTAATCTAAGATATAGATAAATGACTTGATTTTTGTTTGCAACATGAACATGTTTCCTGGCACATAGCTCCCCAAATCAAACCTAGCTTAGTGAACTAGCAGTGGCTGGGTGAACTTGATGTTTACAATGCTTACTATTGATTACCCAGTTGACAAGATTTAGACTCCCAGAGGAGGCAAGCCTCTGAGATAATTACTACTGAGTAATTATCTAGATTAGGTTAGTCTCTAGCCTTGTGATAGAGTACTTGGTTTGGTTTAATTGATACATGAATATCCAAACTCAAAGTTGGTCCCAACATTTCCTGAGCATGGGTCGTAGACTGTATAAAGAAGAGAAAGCTCACTGTTCACTGGTGTTCATTTCTCTCTGCTTAACTGTAGATACAAGCTGGTGGGGTGCTTCAAGCTCTTAGTGCTATGACTCCCACATCATAATAGGTTATAGCCTCAAACTTAGAACTAAAGCAAGCCCTTTCTCTTTTGCATTGCCTTTGTTGGGGTATTCTATCACAGCAACATGGATAGTAATAAGACAATGCAAGGTTGTCTGTTCTGAGAATATTCTAAGGAGCCTAGGACTGTGGACAAAGAGGGGGCAGAAATTGTCGTGGGAGGCATAGAAAACAAGACACCAAAGGCAAAAGATGGAAGGGTAACTTGAAGATATCTTAGAAGACAGTTTTGAATGGAGGGCACAGCTGAAGGTGAAGGAAACTGGGGGAAAGGGGAAATGCCTGGGAGAAAGTAAGAGATGGGGTTCTAGCCAATGGCAGGCTGTTCTGACTTATGCACAGGATTCGGGCAAGAACGCTTTCCCCACATCCAGAGATGAAGCTGACTACTTAGTACCAAATGAAAAATAATTATTGAATTTCTATCAAAGGCTTTGCTTTCCTCAGGAAAGTTTGTCATGTGATAGCATCATTGGGGCACACTAAGAAAAAAGAAACCTCGAGCATTCTTGATGGGTTCATTCTTATATTCTAAAATGCACTCTTTGGTATGAATTTCTACCACTGTTATCACACTCAAAATAACAGTGACATTAGTACAAAAAGAAAAAGAAACTTCACTTCAGTTTTTAAAAGAAAAAAAAAACAGTAAAAATCTGGCTACTACATATAACATCTCTGAGTGCCCACTTTCAACACCCCATGGGTACAAGTATTAAGTGACAAGCCCTGAGCCCTGGCCACGCAGATCCAAAGTACCAACAGCTGTTACAGAATCAGAGAAGGCAAAATAGCTACTCAAGGACTAAAGCTCCCTGGTCCTTAGCTCAGCAACGGCAGGGTGGAAAGTAAGGGGACAGGAAAATCAAAGTTCTTTTTTAAAAAAAAATTATCACACATCGAGGTAAAATGTCCCCACAGCAGGAAAGAAAGTGGAAAACATACCAAATCAATCACCTTAAAAATAAGGCTTAAAACCTTCCAGTGCATAAGATGTAGGGGGAGGGAATAATGGGCCCAACAGCTGGAAAATGTTTTATTAAACTACATGCTGGCTGCCACAGCACACACAAGAAAATGCAATTAAGGTCGAGCCATTAAAAAGATGCCCAAGGATAGCTCTGAGAAAGACCAGGGGGCAATCAGTAGGTGCCCAGACAGCTTTCAAAGGAAACCCACTTTGAAAAAGTACCAAGCAGAAGGTAGATGCACCTCAGTCTTTGCAGATTTTTACTGAGTGCTTGTAGCCTCCTTGCTCTCAGAGGAGGTAAAGATGGCTGCGGAGGGCAGAAGAAGAGTCCAAGGAGAGAAAGTGAATTTGAACATGAACAGTTGCTGACTGTGGTCAGAAATCTGGTTCTGTCTTCATTTCAGCTGCAGTGTTTTTGAGGACTTCTTTTGCCCATTAGGAACATACATATTCAGATAATGGTGATATGTCAAATCCAAACTCACTTGAGCATTACTCTAGATGGCTTTCTGAGTAAGGTAGACCAGATACCTCTGAGACTATGGCCTACCTTAGCCTTTCCTCCATATGCCATCTGATCCCTGCCAGCTGACATGAGCTCAGGGTAGTGTACAAGCCAACTGTCCCATGAGAGGGGCCAGATTGTGCTGGATCCATGCCTTGGGGAGCAGCTGGCTTTGTCACTATGATCCATAAGAGCTGGAGGGCACAGTAGGAAGACACTGCTCTTCTCTGAGTCTCTTCCAGGGACACAAGTTCTCAGCTGCTCACCAGAATCACAGGGTGATGGTGACATGGTTACATACTAGAGATTGACCTTAACTGTATCCCTAGAGATCCAGACTTAAGGGTTAGTGCCCAGCTTAGTGCTCCCAAGATCTTATAAACCAGAGGACCTGGGCCCTAATATGAGGCTCATTGGCCCTATTCAGTACAGAAGAATAGTGACACTCACCTTCTTGTTTCCATTTTATCTTTCACTTCCTGCCAAAAGTGTGCAATTTTCTTCTCACATGTGCCCCTACCTTTCTGTGCTACATCACCACAGACTCACAAGCAACACAGTGGCCCAGTCAGTGACAGGAGGACCCAAATAAAGGCAAAATGACTGTTTTCTCTTATGCCTTGGTCACTTCAGGTATTTGATATAATGATAGAAAACTGCCTAGCAGTCCACTACCATCTCCTCATTCTTCATGGAGTCTGCATTACTCATTCCTGCCAGCCCAGTTGCTTGCCTTCTTCTGCCCTGGAGGAAACTTCCTGGTACTTACAGAGCTCTAACATGTCAACAGCAAGACATGGAGATGGCACTTGCTTTTGGGCTTTCCTGACTTCAACAACTGCTAAGGATAGCCACATACATGATGTTCTGGTCACTCTATACATGTTTGGTTTCCCTATCATATCCCAGGTACCATAAAAAAACAGGGAGAAGTTGATACCTCTCTGTGGATAGAAGGATTTGCCTCTATGCAGGACATAGGACTAACACTGATTACCTGCTCAGTAATACTTACTACGTACACCTGGTGTGTTATGAATATTCACTCAGTATTTAATGATAAATGATGAAAATATTTGATTGAAGTGAACTGAAACAAATTGGGTTAAGCATATTTGAACAAGCAAAAATAATCCATAAATGTTATATTGTATAGATGATACTGTATATAGTGTATGGCTGTTGGGGCTGAATTTTTAATTGATTCATAATGATTGTTCTTATTTATGGAGTACAATGCTTATTTTAATACATGTGCATATTGTATAATGATCAAATCAAAGTAATTCCCATGTCTGTCACCTCATGCAGTTACCATCTGTTGGAAACCGTCCTTTCTGGTGATTTTGAAATATACAATACATTATTGTTAATTATAGCTGCTGTATCACTGCAGAATACCAGAACTTATTGTTCCTATGTAATTGTGATGTTGAACCCTTTGACTAGCCTCTCCCCAGAGTCCTTTCCACTGGCAGATGTTTCGATAACCATTATGCTACTACGTACTCCTATAAGGTCAACTCTCGGGTTTCATATATGGGGGGATGCACTATCTGTCTTTCTGTATCTCACTTGTTTCACACACATGACTCCTGATTCCAGAGGAGTAGAGACATTCTTCTGTTGATTACGGGCTTGTAGTGTTTTCTTCTACCTGACTATGACCCCACTGGGACTTGAAGTAACACCCTACTACTTAGTTCCTTTGTTTAGAGACCTCCTGCTTGTAGTACACCTGTAACACTGGGATACTGTGGTCTATCTTTCCATGGTCCTCAGAGGTCTATAGGATAAGAGATCAACTCTGGCAGGAGTCCATGTCTTCTAAGGCACAGAAGAAACATCAGCTGCAAAGTGACCACTGTGGCTATACAAAGCCTGGTTTTATAGACTCTAGTGATGTTAGGAAGGGGAAACAATTTCTGGGTGTAATACAATTTGGAACATGCTTCTGCTTTTCTCAGAAGCTATTGCCTCACAGTGATTTTCTGTCTGTGGTGAGTGAATGTTCCCTAGGCTATATAGCTCCTGTGGAGAAAAGCGATCACGAGTTACCCCAGCAGGTTTTGTATCTCAGTCCAGACTTGCTCAGTCATGTGTGATGGCACCTACCTCTCCTTGTTGTGACTACTACAAAGTTACCCAACTCCAGTCTCTACCCCAGTGTCTTAATCCTGCTCCCTCTAAATGGACAGTGCTCTGCTCTGAAGCAGGAAAGGCCTCTTTGAAAGGCCCATGGGCCAGTCCAACTCTGCCAGGGCATTTGCATATATTTACATAGAGTTGGCTTGCAAGCAAAGTGATTATGCACAGTTCTGCTCTCCATAGTAGAGAGAATGCTTGGATTCAGGAGCAACTTTTAAGTTCTCAGAACACAGCTAGGTAATGATTGCTTTTTTCCAAGAAGAATGCAGGACTGTGATTTATAGTGAGCAACCAGGGGCCCAGGTGTCAGAGGGATGGCTCCAAGAGCAGGAGTCATCCAGCTGGGCTCTTGCCTTGCTGGCTGCTGCTTTTTCTGAGTGTCACCTTGCACTTAGTTAGGTGAAAAGTTGGGATGCTGCCTCTTGATTTTGATCTCATGCCCTCTGGCAAGCTGCTGGAGAGTTCTCCTCAGTGAGCAATCTCTAGCACCTCTGCTTCTCTCAATATATTCCATACATCTCTCACTGAAATGAAGCTTTAGACTGCAAGCCTACCTCCTCTTTCCTTGTCAGTAGAAAACCTCATATGTCCCAGAATTGTTGTTGTTGTTGTTGTTGTTCATTAGCAATACAGTTATCATATATGGCACCTTATTCCCAGCATATATATATATATATATGTATATATATATATATATATGTGTGTGTGTGTGTGTGTGTGTGTGTATGTGTGTGTGTGTGTGTGCATATATATATACATATATATATATATATGTATAATGTAAATGTCTTCTTAAACTTCTCAAAGACAATAACTACTGGTTAAAAGAATATTTTGTAGCGAGTCTAAGTAGCTAGAAGATGACCCTAATATACATCACTTGTGCTTAGATGTGATTAACTTTCCAGTGTCTCTCTCATGATGAATAAAGATGTAAAAGTAGATTGTCGCTAAAATTCACTTATGCTCTGAGGTTCAGAGGTTCAGACTTTCATTGCTGGTCAAAGAACAGTTATACTACCTTATATAATTTTACACACACACACACACACACACAAATGTGTGTGTGTGTGTGTGTGTGTGTGTGAGAGAGAGAGAGAGAGAGAGAGATGTATATATTGCAATGTATACTTGTGCATTTGTGTATAATATAAAGATTTACTTCACACCTACCCATTATTTCTTGTTTTCATTTACCTCACTGTTTATGAACAGCTAATATGTGCAAGCATAAGCTGCATCTGTTGCTCATCATACCCGTTCGGTCCTGTGCTATGTATTGATGATCGGTCACTGAAAAGAACCGCCATCTGCCTTCATAGGAATGTTCTATCACCTTCCAACACTGTAGGATACATACTGGGAGGACAAATAGCTTGGCTCTGTCCACCCCAACAAGACACAGTGGATGACAGCTCACAGTGACATTTGCTCAACAGAATTAAATGAACCACTCCTCCTAATTCTAATTTTTGCCCTTATAATTATATTTTTAATAAAGATGGGCCATCATCAACCAATGAGAAAGTAGTCATAATTCTGGAGCTTTTAGGTTGCTTTCATTAATATATATATATACATATATATATGTATATATACATATATATATATATATACATATGAACTGGGGCTGGAGAGATGGCTCAGTAGCTAAAAGTGCTTGCTGCTTGGATGCCTGTACAAAGGACTGCGCTATTCCTAGTTTTCATATGATGTCTTACAGCTGTATATATCCCTGTCCCAAGGTATCTGACATCCTCTTCTGGTTCTGTAGACACCAGGCATAAATACAACACACTTACATAAATGTAAGCTTACATAAATAGTAATATATAAAAAATATAAATAAATCTTAAAAAAAAGAAAACCTTGGCTTTTGGTAATGGTGTATCAGGACAGAATTGGCTTCTCTTTACTCTAGAGTATTCTGGGTTACTCTGTACCTCCTGGTTACCCAGGCATGACTTCATTAAACCCACTATATTTTGTTTCATGATGGCTAAGGCCAATCTTGACTAGAATTGGAAACAAGTAAAATGTCAGTGACTGTACACACCTGTGAGAGATTTTCTTGATCAGATTGTTTAAACCAGGAAGACCAACCCTACACATGGGCCACAATTTGTGGTGGCAGTTCACATATGAGGACATAGAAGAAAGAAATTTTTGTTCTTGGCCAGCTTGATTTCACTCTCACTAGCATCCTCACCCTGTAGTTTTCACATCCCTTTGCTAATGCTAGAAATAGCTTCTTCAGGATTCCAGTATAGACTGAAGACCAGCAGCTCTTTACAGATCCTCTAGTGCCTTGAATCTAGACCTCAGTGCCAGACTGGAACTGGTGACACAGACAGTCTCATGGACTAAATATCAGACTTTTAGCCTCTCCAGTGTAAGACACTCACTGTTGAACAGCATATAGTATAAGGCAATCTAATAAAATCCATACATAAACAATATATATATATATATATATATATAT
>NW_022196906.1:22717390-22720358 GCF_008632895.1 Mastomys coucha
ATATATATATATATATATACATATATAATGTATAGGTACATGCACACACATATAGACACATGCTATTTTGTTATGTTACAGAATCCTGACTTACTTTTTACCTACTTATTTATTAAATGCCAATTATTTACTAAGATAATTTGAGTTCTTCTCTTGAGTGTTCTCAGGCACATCTAGGATGGAGCTTAGGCCTGGTCACCTCTCTGTTTCCTATCCTAGTGATTGGCACTGCTAAACAAGTCAGCTCTTCATCTAAAATTACAACTGTGGTCTTGTACACCTGTACTTACTTCCACCTCTTAAGCCCAAGGGTCCATCATAAACTGTTTAAGATGTTTAATGCAATACTACAGGGTCATTGTCCTAACAACAGGAATGTATTTTCTTATAACTCTGGAGGCTGAGAATCCAACCAAGGTCAAGCTAAGTATAGGGTAGTTTCTGATTAAGATGGTTTCCTTTGTTGACAGAATCTTCTTGTGTTTTTAAATGACATTTTCTGGGAAGAAAGAGGAAAGAGAGGGAGGGAGGGAAGGAGAGAGAGAGAGAGAGAGAGAGAGAGAGAGAGAGAGAGAGAGAGAGAGAGAGAGAGAGAGAGAGAGAGAGAGAGAGAAACTACTTTAGGGACCTTGGTACAGTCTCATTTGATTTTTAATTGTCTCCCCTAAGAACTTTTTCAAAAGGCTGTCTCGCTGTCTCACTGTCTCACTGGGGTTATGCCTCTACATGACCTTTTCATGGGGACATAACCCAGCATATAATAGTTATCAAATAAGGAAAGTTCACCTTTTTGTAACTCAAATTCTTAGTGGCTTAATTTATAGTAAAATACATTATTTTGTTGCTTGCTCATAATCCTCATTGTCAGGAGATGAGACAAGACAAAGGGTAAGAGTCCATGCAGATATTGAGGAATAGAATTTGATACAGGTTCTGCTGTCTTCAAAACACAGTGAAACATATCATCTGTGGTCAGAGATATGCAGCTGCAGGCTGGAAGGTAAGGTAAAGACTGAATATAAAAACTGTGTTTTGTTGAGGGTTATTTTTTATTTCTTTCGTTATCTTTTATGGGCCAGGCTTCTAACCAATGGGTTGTTTATAGTCCACTCACAGTCTTTGGTTGTAAATTCGTGGCAAGCTAGAAAATATGGTCCAGTTTTGTGAGACTGAACTATAATGGGAGGATGAAGCTTTGGGTAGATAGCTAGCCTGTCTCTGTCATATCAAAAGTATTATTTAAAACATTCTCTGAGGGTACTAGTTAGTTCATATTGTTGTTCATCCTAAGGGGCTGCAAACCCCTCAGCTCCATAGGTCTTTTCTCTAACTCCTTCATTGAGGACCATGTACTCAGTTCAATGGATGGCTGTGAGCCTCTACATCTGTGTTAGTCAGGTATTGTCAGAGCCTCTCAGGAGATAGCTATATTTAGGCTGGCTTGTCCTTCCTTCAGTCTCTGCTCCTTCCGGGCTAACTAGTATCCTCAGAGCTCTCAGGGTCTCAACCACTAACCAAGGACTGCACATGGTGGTTCTGATTGTTCGGACAGCATGTGTATAGTAGAGGATTGCAAATTCGATCATAAATAGGAGGAGAGGACCTCTGTCCTGTGAAGGTTCTGTGCCCCAGTCTAGGGGAATGCCAGGGCCAATAAGTGGTAGAGGGTGGGGTGGCAGGCATGGAGAGGGGGGAGGCAACAGGGGTTTGTTCTTGTTGTTTTTGTTTGTTTGTTTGTCTGTTTGTTTGTTTGTTTTTTGGAGGGGAAACTGGGAAAGGAGAAATTTACATGTAAATAAAGAAAATATCTAAAAAAAGAAAGAAAGAGAAGAAGAAATGGTATACAAGAAAGTTTTGAGAGAAAAATAGAAGAAATTAAAAAAAAATTCTCAACTCTGCTGACTCTATTTTACTTCCTTTCCCAGAAGTCACATATAGGGGATCATTTTCAGTCATATGGACGCCGCAAAAGTGGGATAACCACATTTACATTGTCTTTCTATTTGCTTTAATAATAGGGAAATAATCACAACACAAAGTGTATTACTTTAACTAGCGGTAAGTATATAATTCCATTGCATTAAGTAATATATATGTATATATATATATTTGTGTGTGTGTGTGTGTGTGTGTGTGTATGTAACCATTTTCACTATTGTATCCAGTACTTACATACTATTAAGTCTATCTTCTCTGCATTTATTTAATAACAATTTCCCAATTTTATTTCTTCATTTTTGTTCTTCCATTTCCATCTGCTCCTGATAACCTCTAACTGCCTTTGCAGACATGTCTTAGGTTTCTATTGCTGTAATTAGACATCATGATTGAAAACAAGTTGTGAAAGACAGTCTTTATTTCATCTTCCACCTTCTAATCCACTGTGATGAAAAGTCAGTGCAGAAACTCAAGTTAGGAACTTGGAAGCAGGAACTGAAGCAGAGATGATGGAGGAACACTGCTTACTTGAGGACGCTCCAGGGGATTCTCACCTTGCTTTCATATACAACCCAGAACCTCCTTCCCAGGGATGGTACTGGGTATATCAACCTTTAATCAAAGAAATGTTCCACAGACTTGCATACATATCAATCAAAAGGAGACACCTCAGTTAATTCAGTGTTCTCTTTCCAGATGAATTTGGCTTGTATCAAGATATAAAACAACAACAACAACTAAACAGCATACATCTAAAATGCAACTGTACACATGTATACACACACACACTCACTCACACATGCACACACACACCACAATGTTTAAAACCTTATTCTTTGTATAAAATAATGGCATTACAAAAGGTAGTCTTCACTGGTTAGAGATTTGAACACAGAGATTGATCCCAAGACATTAACCTTTTAGAGTCAACATTCAAACCAAAAGGTTCCTTTAAGAAATTTCTCTTTCTCCATAACCTCTCCAGCATCTGCTGTCACCTGAGTTTTTTATCCTAGCCACTCTGACTGGT
>NW_022196906.1:22721414-22731994 GCF_008632895.1 Mastomys coucha
AAAAAAAAAAAAAAAAAAAAGAAATTTCTCAAGCTTGTTCCCACCTGTCTTAGAGTCTATACATCTGACATTTCCCCTCTAAATATACTTCTCTCTCCATTTACTGACTCTCGCTGCTGCCTGTACCCTGGACTACTACTCTTCGTCTGACTCTACCTACCCTTGGGGGTTGTAGGTAAGGTGGCACAGAATCAATGGCAGATTCAGGGAGCAGTTGAGAAACTAAAGAAAACTCATCAAATGCTGCTGCAAGCTCCTTTAATACCCCTCCACTCATGCCTCATTGGTTCCAAGAAACCATCTCTTCTAAACAGCAGTTCCTGATTGGCCGGCATTGTCTGTATCTGTAATCCTTAGTCTCTCAGGCAATCTTCAATCTCCTGCAGGAGATTCTCTTGCAGCTGCATGGGCCCCTGACATTTAATAGAGGTGGCCACAGCCTTTCCTCTTACATCTGTGTACCTTTCAGATTTCAACTCATCTACTAATTCCTTAGCAATGTCTATTTAAGCAATTTGCCATTGTGGGTTCTCAGAGCATTGCTTCAACCTTCAGAGTACTTGTTTTACAATTACCTATGCTTTTCCAAGTTTTTATCAAATATATCCTATTGGTCCTCAATAAGGCTAGATAGTGGGTTACTTATACCTGTGGCTTTATGGCAGTGCCTGGTGTTTAATGGCCACTTGATGAATAAATTATGAATTAACAGATAAAAATTAGTAGGACAAGGAAGGTGGAAATCAGTTACACAGAAGATGGCCTGGAAGAAAGAAACTTGGAATATTAGTGGCTGTCTTAGGATGAGATGATAATCCCCTTACAGAGAAACCAAATAATTAGTTTGCCATCTTATTAGTTATTCATTGAAAAGCATGCCAAGTAAAAATATCATTTTGATAATGCTATGATGGTCTCAGTTGTATTGAGGAAAAAAAATAATGTCTTCAATTTTGAGTTTGCCTTTCCTTGAAGAGAAAACAGATGAAAGCTGGTATTACAGCCCCCCAGGTTAACAGTCACATCACAGTGTAATTTTATTAGGATTCCCTGCCTAAGGTATTATTGATGTGTCTCCTACCTCCCTGAAAGCTCTAGCAAGATCAAGCCTGCATCATAGCTACATAGTAACACACTTAAGCTCACTGATAGAAAAGCCCAGACTAGACTATAGTAGCCCAAACACTCAGGGACTCCCTCTGGGGACCTGTTATCCTAATTAGCCCACGGTTACCTCTTTAGAAATGGAATAGACAGGCCTTGTCAACCAAGGCTATTTATAATCCATCAGTACATGTTTGTAATTATAGCTACGTGGGTCAATACCAATTCAAGGCAACCTGAAGTACAGAGTCTAGACTAGTCTAGTCTAGGCAAGTTACAGGGACCTTTCTCAAAATGAAAAATAAAAAGACTGTCCAGTGGTGCAGTGCTTGCCGAGCACACACAAGAGTTCAGAGGTTCAACACTTAGTACACCAAAATAAATAAATAGAAAAATAAAAGGGAAAAAACTTATAAATATAGCTGAGCTAGTTTAATCTGATTACTAGGAAAGAGGTCCTGGGGAGTACTAATGATTAATTGTTTCTAAGCATAGGAATTGAAGGCTGGGGGAAGTATGTTAGTACTTTTACCATTGGTGTGACAAAATACATGACAACAAACAGCTTAAGGGCAGAAAGGATAATTTGGTTCAGCTTAAGTATATTCCATAAACTTGGGGAAGATGGGGTATGGTTGGTCACAAGCCAGAGCATGCACACTGACAAGTGTTCTTGTTCTGTTCTTTAGAAAGTCTATGCATAGGTTCCAGTGAGAGCTCCTTGAAGCCACCTACTATCAGGAAAGATGCAGAATAACTCCACTAGCTCACTCTTCATTTGGGGGCACAATTGCTCCTTTAGAATGACATTTCCCAGGTCAGCACTGCAAGAGAGGCCTATGAGCAGCCATGGGGAGGCCAGAGCCCATACCCTGAAGCACTTGTTTCATTTGAGGTTAAATGGGACAGTGTCTAGATTCTATAGTGACTTAGTAACTCAGCTTCAGATGATAGAACTTACAGGCCCAACAGGGAACTGGTCAGGCTCAGGGGTAGAAGAGGCTGGGTGATCATCAAAGATTTGCAAGTCAGTGGTTCCAAAAGAATTTGAGGGGCTTGTTAAGATACATGCAACACATAGCAGTTTGGGATGATTGGCATATTTCCTGTAGTTAGCATTTAAATTCTAACCTCTCTTACCTAGCAGATATTTAAAATTTAAAAAGACTTAAATACTGCCTCACTGAGAATGTGGATCAACTGAAATAGTCAAGCATTGCTGCTGGGATTGGCATAAGTATGTTAGAAAGCTGTTTAGTAATTGCTATTAAATATAAACATGTACCTATTTAATATCTGAAAATTCAAGTTTTGGGTATTCCCCACCCCCCAAAAAAATATAGCAGTGCAGATACCAGAAGACAAGAAAGAAAAATGTTCATAGGTTCATAGTAGCTTTGTCAACCACCCAATGTTTATCTATTAGGGAATGAATAAATAGATCCTGGCATATATGCTGTACAAAACCACATGATGTTAAGGAAAAAAAGAGAGAAACCATTAAACATACAATAACATGGAAGCCACAACCACAGATATTACAAGTGAAAGAAGCCAGATGAAAAGAGTGCTTTTTTTATTATTCCATTTATCTGAAGATCAATAAGGTTTATCAGTGTCAATCCTTAAGAGGCAACACTAATTGGAATAGGGCATAAAAGGACTTTCTAGAATTAGGGACTATTTTATATCTTGATCTGTATGGTGGTTGCAGGAATGAATTTGTATGTAATGTCCATGTTTCATATTTTTAAAGATTTATTTTGATTTTCAGTATTTGAGTATGTGTTTGTACCCTATGTTCCGTGTAGAGGCAACAAGAGGATATTGAATCCTCTGGAACTGTCATTTTGGATAGTTGTGAGCTTCTTGACCTGGGTGCTAGAATCAAACTTGGATCTTCTAGAGGAACACCGAGTTTCTGAAGTGTCTTTGCAGCCCTTTATATTTTACATTTAAAATCTCAGTTCCTTTCTACATAAATACTATACTTCAATCATACACACAAGTACTTGCATGTGTATGAGCACACTCACATGCATACATGTGTATAAACACACACATACTCACACCCACTAAATTTCTGAGATTTTATCAAATAATCATCAGGTTTTCCCTGAAAAAAATATGAATAAGAAAAACATTAGGGATTTGCACACTAGACTCTTTTGTTTGAGTCATTGATTATCTTTTGCTTCCAGAGACAGTAGACACATCAAGAAAAAGACTAGGTCAAATTACTAGGGAAAACAAAAAAGGCCCCTTCACTGTCTCCATCCACTTCTGACCCTTGACAGTTATGACTCATATTACCGATCATGGCGAAGGAAGCAAATATTTGCGCCAAACACAGACCACCAAAATGGATCCCATAGATTGCTAAAGAACACTTGCTGTTGTCTTCAAGAATGATGAGGCGGGAGTTGACTCACAAAGAAAGCACAGAAGGATGACAAAGCTTTAAATCTAGCAGAAAAAAAAAATCAAAATTCAAGTCCATCCAGTGACAAGAGAAGAATCTCAGAGAGAATAACAATGAATAGAGGGGAAAGGCACCCAAAAAAGAAGAGTCATACAACAAAGACAGCCAAACATAGAGGCCTCTTACAAAAAAGCTGACATGAAAAGAGGAGAGAGAAGCATGGGAATCTATGAAAAGGCCACTGAGGGAGCAGAGTATACACACACAAAATGAATGACTTGAGATAAAAAAATAAAAATAACAATAACCCATATTAAAAGTAAGGGGTGAAAAAGCAGATGGGAGATTCAAACCAATTGCTCTGAGGGAAAAAAGCCTGGCTTAGCTGGAAAATTGATGTTTTCACAGAAGCAGAAGGCCAGCACCATCCACTCTGTTGGCTTTGATTAGGCAGCCCTGAGAAGCCAGAGAGTGAAGAAGCTCAGGGACTTAGGAACTTCTTGGATATCAGAGTCTGAGAATGGGACTCTAGATTACCAGTAAGGATGTTTGTCTCTTGACAAGATATTCCATCCTGTTCTAGAGATGGCAATGCCTCTAACTCTGATGGATCCTTGCTGTATACATTCATATAGCCCAAATGATCCTGGGAAGGCATGTTTCCACAGAAAAAAGGATTCCTAAGGAGTGTTGCAAGGTTGACTCTGCTCTTCATCCCTACTGTTCACCATGAATCCTAACTCCTCTCATGTCCCCTCTCCTAAATTTATGCTATCTTCTTTATTATTATTGTAGCATGTGTGTGTGTGTGTGTGTGTGTGTGTGTGTGCGCATGTGTGTGTGTGGGTGTGTGTGTGTGTACTTGGATGTATATACAACCCACTGAGTTCATTTAACATTGATTATGTGTTTGTATATCCACGGCTAAATATGTGAGATTGAATATCCCAAGCAAGAGCTCATTATCACTTTTCGCTACTGTGAGATATTAGTCTGCAGGTCAGTTGCTAACAAGTTCAAAGGAAGATATCGCATTGCTTTGCAATAGATATCTTGTACTTAATGTCTGCTCCACAAAGAAAATGGTTGGCATCTGGATTTTAGTGATAGAGTCCTGAAGACACTGCTGTATAATCCAAGTTTATTGACAAGTGTGGCTTCCTACAAACATGAGACAGCCTGGGCTTGAAGTATCACTTCTGCTGAAAATTCTAAACGACTCCTTCATTACCTGCTGTTAGTCAACCTAGCACATTTGGAAAAACTGGAATGTTAAACAACAACAACAAAACAGAGCTGATTAATTGCTGTAAAAGCTGTTTGGGGGTGTGTGTATGAAAAGTTGTTGTCCTATTGTATGTCTGAAAAAAATGAGCATTTTATTGCATCTACAAATTGCTCTCTGGAAAGTACTTTCATTTTCTAATTGTTCATAAATTTACTGACAGGTGGTTACACAGTAGGTATAGCATCGTTATTTTCATTTTATTATATACACTGTTTTAACGAGAAAATCTGGCAGAGCCAAGTATCATATATCATCTGATGTACCCTGAAAATGTGCAGGTAGGCAGGTGCAGCCCAAGGCTGCTCCTTCCCCAAGCACACCTAGGCTTCCTTCACACAGGATCAATCTGGACAGCTGTATGTAGCTGGAATACATTGAGATGGTGACAGGAAAAATAAATTCATTTTCTATGGTTACTTTTTTGTTTAAACAGTAAGAGTAAAGAAAATCCTCATGTGTCTTAAGATTTCAGTACTGGGAATACAAATTTGGAGTTTGTATGTATATTAAACCCTAGATGTTTGATAACCAACTGTGTTAAAGATCCCAGTCAAATTGTCCTGTGTGTGTGTGTGTGTGTGTGTGTGTGTATCTATCTATCTATGTGTTATATATGTGTGGTCAGGTATTTTCAAGTGCACAGGTGTGTGCGTGCCAAAGCTGGAAGAGAAAGATGCTCTGTGTACTACTCTATCATTTTCCATCTCATTCCCTTGAAACACCATCTCTCCTTGAACCTGTTTACTAGTTTTCTGCTAGACTAGTAGCAAGTAATCCCCAGTGATTCTTCTCTGTCTTTACATCTTTCCCCAAATCCCACCAGCACTAGGTTATTTGCAGACATGGCCATGTCCCCTTCAATGTGGATCCTAGGAATATGAACTCAGTTCCTCATGATTATCCGGTATTGCTTTTACCCTCTCAGAAATCTCCTCATCTGTTGATTATCTTCTTCTTTTTTAACAGTGTTTCAATGAAACTTTATTCACAAAAACTGAAGATATGGTCTATTAGCTATGGTTTTATGAATTCCACAAAAATATTTGCCATAGGAAAAGATGTAGATATATGGCAAAGTAGGAATTGAACCTAAGCTCAACTTTTGACAGGTTGATGTGGTTATAACCAGATATGACTGGAGACAGCAGTAAGAAACTGGGCTCTGCAGTCATTTTAAAGACAAAACCAGAAAAGATTAAGTAGGTGCCATGGTATCATTCTTTTTTTTTCCTTTTCAAACTCAATTTTATTCATTATTTGAAAACTTCAGATATGCGTGCAGTGCATTTTGATCCTATCAACCACCCATTCCTGTCCAGTTCCTCCCAGACCCCTCTATGCCATATGCTCCCAACCCAAATTTTATGTCTTCTTTCATATCCCACATAGGGCAACCAACATGGTGCTTATGGGTATGGTTGTCAGATCCTGACAGGGACCATTTCCTTGAAGAAAATTGACTCTTCTGAACTCAGTAGCCTTCAGCTACTGAACCTCTTCAGGCATGGATAGGGCTTTCTGAGTCTCTCCAATCTAGACCAGAATTTTCACTGGCTTGATTTTGTATAGGCCTTGTGCAGGCAACCACAGCCACTATGAATTCACAAATGCAATGACTCTGCTATGTCCAGAAGACATTAATTTTTAGCAGTGATACCTCCTTACAGTCCTAAAATCTGTGATTCCAGTCCTTATCAGCAGTGTTCTCTGGGCTATGTTGGGAAAGGTGTGATATAAATCACTCACTTAAGGCTGAGCATTCCACAGTTGATCATTCTCTGCATTCTGTGCAGCTGTGGCTCCCGATATTAATTGTCATCTGCTGCAAAATCAAACATCTATGATGAGAGTTGAAAGCTGTACTAACCTATGACCACAGAGATATATAGTTAGAAGGTGGCTGATATTATGTCTCTTTATAAAATAATGGTGTTAGATTCTCTTCTAGGGTCTATGACCTCCCAAGCCATATGTTAGTTAGGCTAACAGTACCAAGAATGAGTGGAACAGGCCTTAAATCCAATCTAATAGTGATGGGCTTACTTCATAACATTCATGTCACTATTGGACCAATTAGCATGTCTCTGCCATGTCAGGTCAATCTTTGTTATAGCTTATTGGGTATACAGCTGTGTAAGATGACTGGTGACTTTTCTCACCTCATATTCATAGTGCTATAGATGCTAGCCATAAGAAATGAATTTGCCAAATCACTACCAGTTTGATTTCTCTATGTTATGTGATCCAAGTGCATGGTAACTTCATCAATAAGGTTTAACTCTTTAGTTATGAGGTTAGACAAAAACAAAATCAATCACCCATTTTGATTGTTGGGTCTCTATGGGACCTTTCTGACAAATACATTGAAGAACAGAATCTCATACCTGAAGTCTCTAATAAACTATGACTTCAAAGATGGGAACTTTTTCATATCGGGTATCTCCATTTAAATAGTAGGTTCCTATATGACTTTTGCAAATCCTCTTAGTGTTAAGTATTTTTGACATACCTCATCCTCCTCTCTGCCCTCCTAGCCCCTCCCATGTGTAACCACCCCCACTATCACCTTTGTATACCACCTGTGTTCCTCTGCTCCCATTCCCTTAAAATTGCTCCAAATTTTCTCTTTCTAGTTTCCTGTCTTCTAAGTGTGTTCCAAGTTAATCACACATATCCAAAGCTAAAATGCAACTTTCAACAACATTCAGGCTCTTACTTATGAAGTAGACATTTAAGTCTAGAAGTTGTTTCAGTGTTGTTTAGCATATTCCCAGCAACTGAAATTTTAAAAAAAATCATAGCAGGTACCCAATAAATACTGATATAATTTTTCAGCTTTAACTGTTGCTTATCATGCATTTATAAGACTTAAAAATGATTGTTAATATTGGTATATATTAGGTATATTATCCACTTGTGGAAAATAAGCTCATGATTTACATAAAACCAATGGAAGAGAGATGAATTGACAACTGGTTTCAAATGCTTGTGAGACTAGTGAATCTAGAAAGGTCATGCTTCTAATCTCATCTGAAAGGAAGCTGAACATGTCAGGGTTATTTTCAGCATCCAAAGATCCTGCTATTTCCTTTCATGTTCTGTTCCCCAATAGAGTGCAAAAGTATTTGGAATCTATTCTTTGTATACACCCTGTGTTCCTAATTCTTTTATCATTTAATTTGTCCTTTGTTTTTGGATATAAGATTTAACTATTTAAAAAGCTGTCCTTGACAGAGGTTTGTCTCACAGTGATTCTCCTGTCTCACCTTCCCCAGTCCTCTGGTTAGGGACATGCATTGCCACATTTTTTTGTTTTTGTGACACCCACATTGTCTCATTATACTTACCATAATCTCTTATTCTATTTGATGATGCTTTATCCTCTATGTTGTCTTGCACAGTCGGTGCCTCCAGTAAGTGTCAGGTTAAGAAATACAGGTTAGAAAATAGCAGAGAAGGAGGACTGAGGCAGGGCTTACAGAGTGAGCATGCCCCTTGTGTAAGAGATGAAAGCCATGTCTGGCTATTTGGAATGCTGTGATGGAGCTGTGACAGATGCCAGGTTCTGCCTTCAAGCTTGTCCCCATGTGGTGACTGCAGCACTTACTTTGTACAATTTCATTTATATTATTAAATACCTACTTTAAATGTTTGAGAAATATTCACTGAACTTCTATTAGGAGAAAAACTCTAGGCTATATATAGTTCCTTTCTTCATGGAGCATATAGCATTGTCATAAATAAAACAAAATAGTCATGAGTAGTGAAGGACCTAGGGTATTATATAACACGTACATGAGCTCTGCACAGTGGGGTTTGGGAGAGGAAATTGTCATACCTTCTTAGGGACAGCTGGAAGCATCTTTAAAGAGGGTTGACACTGAACAGATTCTGTAAGGATGATTAGGACTAAGCCCTACTGGCAAGGGAGACCACGCATGGCAGCATGAGCCTACAGAACAGCACTTGCAGCCTGTTCTCGGGCCTCTTAGGAGCTGCAAGCCTGGAACACAGAAGAAAAGATAAAGGCAGACACAAAGGAAAGAGAAAGATAACACGAGGAACTAAATGAAAAGATAAGACATTAGGAAACCAGTGCGATTTTAAGCTGAGTGAGAAATATGATTAATGTGACTAGATCTTGATGTTAAAAGCATATGTATCTTATCATGAATGCAGATAAAGCATAAAGACGATATGGGAAATGGTATAAAAATGAAAAATAACTTATCTATATAGATAGACCCTTTTCTTGGACATAGTGATCCAATAAGGGCATCTTGACATGGACCAAATAAATGACTTTACCACAAAAAGTAGTATTAAGCCTAGGATTCAGGCAAACTGGTTAGTTACTCACTTATTTAAGATTGAAAAACTAAAAATGAAATTTCTTAATCAAGCTTCCTGAGTTTTGGTAGGGACTTTTTTTTTTTTTAAAAAAAATCCTCTTTTTAAAGAGAAGATTCTAAATATACATCTATATGTATATATGTAACTTTTTTTAAACGACCTTTTTATGATATATTCAAGTGATGAAACATCACACCTGCCAGCAATGAAGCTGAAAGCCTATAAATAGAGAATGAAATAGAAATCTAGAGAGAAAAAATAAGCACACCCATTATCTATCTATTGCAATTAGGAGAGTATTTTGGTTGCAGACTAGAGAGAAATGGGTATTAAATTGCTTCAAAAACTTAGGAACAGGAGATATACAATAGATAATGGCCAAAAATCTATATAGCTATTGAAAGAATTATTATGAATGTGGTGTGAATTATCTAATAGCTCTAGCATCCCAAATGAGTTGATTTGATTTACTAACCTAGGTAAAAAGTAAGGATGACAGAAGAGGAGGCAAAAAGAATCCTAACAAAGTACTACATGGGTTTTCCAGAAGAAATATTGGTGATGAGTGTTGAAATTATCATTCTTGATGTTGAATATTGATGCTTTAGTTGTGCTCAGTCTTCTGATGTGTGCATATGAGACCATGTGTGAAGTATGATTGCTACACATTTTCAGTGGTGGTGAGCATAGATCTCAGGTATGTAAAGTGTGAACTCTGTAACTCCTCCATGTGTGGTGGAAGCACACACAGGAAGTAGATGATTAAGATAAGTGCTAATGTACAGTTGTGGTCAGAGGAAGCCCATGGCTTTGTGGAGGAAGGCATGGTCATGGAAGTCTTTTATGAGCTGAGTTTGCAGAGGCAGACAGATGATCTGTTTGGACAGCATTGTCTGCAAAGAGAATAGCATGCAAGCTGACAGGAGCAATTTATTGGACTGGTTTGATAGAGGATGAAAAATGAATATTTTGGCCCTCAAGGAGTGTGCTAGTTAAGAGAAGTCCAATGTATTTACAATAAGCACCAGCACAGAATATCAAATCAGAGCTGATGTTTACAAATCAGTGGAAAGGGGATTTGGATGGCAAGAAGGTAGGGCTTTGAGACAGAGGCAGAGCTTGATTAGGGCTTGTTTAAAAGGTAGTATTTGGAAGAGTGAAAGTAATTAAGGAACTAGGAAAGATACAGGAAGAATATTTTAATGAAGTCTGGATACTTTTTTATTTGACAAGAAAGAAAATAGGGAAATGCTTACAGATTAGGAAGCCAATTATGCTTATGTTATGTGTTTTTGGCTTCTTAAGCAGCCATCCAGCAAGCAATCAGGTAGTGCAGTTGGTTAGGTCAAGTAGGCAGCTTATGAAGGCCTCACTCCATTCAGCTGGTTAGAAGATGAACTAAACATGATTTAA